>NW_015622509.1:1874190-2153685 GCF_000836275.1 Exophiala mesophila
GTCATCGTCGCCGTCCCCCATCTCACCATACCTCATTGTCTTCGTCATCGTCGCCGTCCCCCACCTTATCATACCTCATTGTCTTCATAGCCCTCGCTGCTGGCCATATCGTCATCGTCTTCCCCCCTCCCCTCCCACCTTCCCGTCGCTCCTTCCTTCCCCTCATCCTCTATCTCAAATTTCTCCTCATGGTGTATCAACTTCCCAACCATTAATCTATCTCCACCCTGCACTCTCTACACCTTCCACCTGCACTCTCTACACCCCACCTTCTCTACTCATCCTGCACTCTGCACTCTCCAACCTCATACTCCTCGTGCACTCTATACCTTCCACCCTGCACCTTGCTGCCCTGCACTCTTCCACCTTCCCACCTTCTACCTTTAACTTGCACTCTCTAAACCCCAACTTCTCTATTGTCCTGCACTTTGCACTCTGCACTCGCAGCCTTACACCTTCAGCCTTCTTCCCCCCACCCTTCAACCTCTACTCCTCCTCCTCCTCCTTCTGCACTCCTTTCCTTCCTAACCATTCCTGTGATGTACACTTCTATCTATTCGCACTTTCAATGACTCCTCTACGTTTAGTCTTTATAGAATGATAGAACCATAACCGAATTCATCATTGTTCAACTTGAAAAAGAAATGAGACACAACATATTGCAATGGCCAGATACCGGGATGGTAGTAGATAAGTCGCAGCCATCAATCTTAGTGACGCTTCGTAGGAACCCAAATGAATGGGAGTCCTCTCTTATCACTGGGTAAGCAGAACATCTTTCTCTTTCCATCCAACCACAATCTTCACACCTTAGCCTCGTCCTTGATCGAAGTGATCCCCTCGCTATTGCTACCAGACTCAACACCGTGGTCGAGATCTCGGCCGAGGGGATCATGTGTACGATCCCACTCGTCGAGCTGACTAAGAGGGACTTGAACCAGCCTGTGTGTTAGAGAACCACCATCCGCCAATGACACTGTTTCCTGACGTATACGGTATCCGCGCCATCGTGGAATACCATGAATCCAGAGATAGTAGTAGATTCCACAGAGAATGATGCTAAGATGAAATCATGTCAGCGCAACCGAGCTGGATATGTGTAACAAGACGGAGAGTAACTTACATGCCAATCCCAGTCACATTGGCAGTGCCATACCAAAAGCTGAAGTTTCCAGCATTAGCTCCTCCTGGAGGTGGATACCATGGCATCACCACCAAGTAAAGATTGACCAGAATGTTGAAAAGAATGACAATGTCATGCACGGCTGTGATGACAGTATATCTATTAAACCACTCAAGTCTACTCGTGAATAGTCACGAGATTCTAGTCTTTTTGTGGCGATCCCACAGGGATCAGAGTGGTTTCCTGACAGACAACATGCCAGGATTTGAATTGTGGTTGCGGAAGATTGGCCTTCTTGCGTCTCCATCGCACAAGATAGATGCCAGCTGCCATGAACACGTTGTAGATTGCGTTTGGATAGAGTTGAAGGCTGACGGCTAAGGCTTGGTCAGTAACAGAGGAGGAATCGACGAACGGAGGCACATACTAAAATTGAAGGCATCACCAGCGGGAGGAGCCAGGATCATGATCACGGTAAGCACATATTTGACGAGGTATGGGCCTAGAGGAGTTCCGAATGGCCAAGTAGACGCCCAGAACTTCGGGTATGGAAGAACACCTTGTCTGCCACATTCTCGAGTAATCCGAGAAAGTCCAAGGTTGGCAGACAAGAGATTGCCAAAAGCACTGAGAGCAATGAGGAAGTTCAGTCCTTTGACTGCTCCACTGGAGCCAAAGACTTTTTGGAAGAACAAGCTTGCCGCAATTTGTTGCGAAGCCTTGAGCTCGTCAAGTGGTACTGCAGCGAGATAGGCGGTGTTGGCCAGGATATAGAGACTGGCTACGATGAGTAGGGAAATGGACGAATAGACCTTGACTTGACGTATTGGATCCTGTTTCATGCGTCAGATCGAACGACGGATTGAAAGGGCGAGGATAGAAACTGACTTTGACTTCATTGACCACATTGAATGCGTTGTTGTAGCCGCCGTAAGAAAAGTAGATATAGACGAGAGCAGTGGCAAGGCCGTAAGGAGAGTCTGAGGTACCTGCGAATGAATTCCTGAAGTTCGCCTTGGGATCTTCAACTCTGGTGTGGCCTCCAAGGACAACAAGTCCCGTGATGGCAATGAAGGTCAATGTAATCACCTTGACGACGCCGACCATGTTAGAAATCCAGTAGGAGATCCGAGTGCTGAAGACCAAGAAGAGTATTGTCACAGTCCATGCGGCGATGGCAACACCCTTGAGTCCCCATGAACTAGGGGGCGAGCCGTTGATCTGGAAAAGGTAGTTTGCTAGTACGATGCAATTGCTAGAGCTGAAGCCGAGGATCAAGTACCACATGGCAAAAGTGGTGGGAAATAAGTATCTCGGTCGAGGGTAGGCTTGTTCCAGATAGACGACTTCGGCACCGGATCGATTGGGGAAGTATGAGGCATATTCGAGGTAGACGGCAAGCGAGCTTGCAGAGAGGAGGAAACCTATAACCCAGTAAAAGTAGGAGAGGCCTGGAGAGCCAAGCAGGTAAAGGATTGCGGATGCTGAGATCTGGTCAGGGCCTTGTTACGTAGTGAGTGAAGGATACCGACGGGTTGAATAAATGCCAGTTCCAATCATCATACTGATATTCAAGAACAGGATGGTGATACTGCCGACCGAGTAACCCAGAGGCGAATTGCTCTCCACGGGGGCACCCGAAACCTCCTGGTAGCTTGGGCCAGAGTTGTTTCCACCAAGGCCGACAGTATACTTGTATTCACCATCACTGACAAATTCGGCTTGAACATCGTTACCATTGGCAGTCGCGTCCTTTTGGCGAGAGCTGGCCCAGCGTGGAAATCGGCTAAAGACAGCCATCGCTGGTCAAAATAGGGTAGGTCGCGCTAATAGTTCTCGAGCTCTTGACACGGTTGTCTTTGCTCAGAGCTCTCGATGTACCAAACATAATGAAGGGAAGGTTTCTTTATACAAGTGGGTAAGCAGGGATGTCCGGAACTGCATGCTTCGCTTCGAACCGAGACCACGTTCTTGTTATTCCTCATCGTTGGCTATTATTGCACCATGCAGATTCGGCCGAGGACACGGCTGAGCTAGAAGATAGACATATTGATTCCCATTCACTAAGCAGGGATATGAATTGGAGGTATGCAGAGAGGCGACAAAGGTATGGCTAAAGACACTATGCACAGGCGTGCTCCGATGTCCCTATTGCACCTTCACGTTAGCTCCGAAAACCGAATGCAGTTGGCGTACATATCAGGGAGGTACCTCTGATATATCGATCGGCTTCACTCGATAAATCCTGTGATTTGCTCCAAGAGCATGGGGGATCCAGTGGATACCCTGTATCGCTAGGGACTGACAAGATGCTCGGCATGGATTGACCGCGAAGACGAAGACTCGATGTAACAGTAGGTTGAAAGCAGAGTAGGTGATGGACATGTTTGCTGAAGTATTTCCCGGGAGAGCATCGACTAACCATGACTTGTCCCAAGGGCAAACGGACGACTCTGTAGTAGGCAGGGATCGGTGCTCCTGGAGGAAAAACTCGCTGAACGGGATCTGCTTGATTGACAGAGCGCAGGTGACGATATCGGCAAGGACGATTATTGGTCTCCCAGGACGACTTTCGTCTTTCCGCGGAAGGAACAACCCAGATGGTGTCATGGATTCTCGATATGAACTATCATGATTGTCAGACTGAATTTCCTGACGAGGCTGGAATACGTTGATAATCCCTGTCCACTTCAATCTCGCCTCGTCTCTGCATAACGTTGGAAAGCCACGTTACATAAGGGAATCAGTCAATTCTCCTATGGAGTGGGGGTTCATTGGTGGCGTACGACGCCTGAATTCATTCAGCTCCTGGCTTTTTGAGGCGCCTACCTACCTGACCTTGTATTTCGATTCAGGTACCTACCGAACCTAATTAGACATTAAGCACCTCCCTAGAACCCCGGAAAGAACCTCGTAGTAGCCGCTGGACGAGACATAGCGACATCAACGATAGGCTTGGTGTACCCACCTAGTCCAGACTAGATACTTGCACAGTGTGATCGACTTGGAGCAGCCAAGCGTACGAAAAGAACTAGGAAGACGCTCAAGGCTGGCGCCAAAGGACGCATGCGGATTAAAAAGGGTGATCGACCTGACACTATCATGCAGATGGGATGGGACTCGCATCGGAACAAGCAAGCTCGTTCAATGATAGTTAAGATGTCTATGTCGCAATCACCAGTCGACCATGTCGCAATAATTTGACGTTCACTTTGGCTCATACAAAAGTCAGAAAAGTCAGAATTTAGGCATCTTTCTTTTCTCCTGGCGTGTCTGACTGACGATCTTCCACGGGCCACGGCTCGGATTGAATCCCCTTGGTGAGTGATCTCAAACTTCATTTGGACAACGTATTTTTCACGTTGTTCCCCCTAACATACGAGGCTTACTTGAAGCGTGAGAATTGATAGTATTCAATAGGAACAGATCTAGCCTAGCCGTTGGCGATCCTGGCTCACAGGAACAATCGACGGCGGGAATCTATGTGTCCTACTGTTCCAAAGGCTTAGTACTATATACAAGATATATCGTTACTGTGATCGTGACCAAGACGGTGTCATTCCCTCCTGAGGGTTGATCTTCCAAAAGTGCTTCTCAAGAGTGCACGTGTTTGCATGACTGCGAACCGCTCTGACTTTCATCAGTTGATGCGTCGACTCATGCATGTGATGTTGGGCTCAATGAAGTCGCAGGTTGAGGAGGCAGTACGCTCCAGACAGGCGTTGGCTTACCACCCAACCGCATATTTTCGACCTTGGGGGCTAATTCGGGACGAGATGATGATGTATCTGCTCTTGGTCCCGGTCCAATATCTGACTGAAGATGGAGGTGGAAGTATGTGGAACCTTTGATGGTTTCACTGAGATGGGCTGGACGCTGGGAGAGATCCATGGCCGAGACCGTCGACTTATGAACGACTAGGTCTGTCAAATGGTCTCATTTCGACACTGCTCTCAGCATGTTGGATTGGACGGCGTGGACCTTTGCTCACAAGTGAAGGCGATTAACATACAACTTCTGTCCCCGAACTCGCGTCCCCCCTAAATGCCCATGTTGATAAATGTTGGGGGCCGTTGATCCTGGCCGTGCAGGCGCCGAATGTGGCGGTGCGTTGACATCAACATTGGTCGACAGAAAAGTGAAAAATCGAGGTGATGCGCGAACGTTTAGACTGTCCTAATTCAAGGATATGAATGGCCTGAGTTGGCTTTATTGGCCTTTTCGACACTGACGATCCTTTTGCCACCCAACCTTTTGATGGCGGCCTCGAGAGTGCCGTCCTCGTGCATCCTAACAATATCATCTGAGCCACCGATACTTTGGGCATTGACCATGATATTGGGCACCGTCCTGCGGCCAGTGAGACTAGCGAGAAGGTCTTGGAGTTTCCGACCAAGCGTGGGCGGCAGTGGTGTCGAGTCGCTGGTACTGGATTGGCTCTCTTCATCTTCTTCAACTTCTTCACCTTCTTCGGATTTGGGTACCGGGCTCGAGACAGGTTCGTTCATCAGGTCGAGTTCCACGACGTAGGGTGTGGGAATGATGGTGTAGGTCTCGAGTAGAAGTGCTTTGGCACGTTTCGAATACGGACAATAGGATTTGGAGAAGATGATGACTGTGGTGAGGGAAAAGCATTGTTAGTCATGTTGCTTCATTGTTACTGTATCAGACAGTACTCACTTGGACTCTTCTTCAGAATAGCCTGTAGTTCTTCTCTTGCAATCTCGTCTGCATCATCTTTGGGCTTGGCCAGCTGGGGCGTCTTAACGATCGAACCCGCGTCGTCATCGTCATCATCAAGCTGCGATCGTGTATCTGTATCCTCGGCGACGGGTTGTTGAGGCTTGTCCTTGAATACAGGCATGATCTTTCGGCCGGCGACTGGAATATTCTCGACATCCTGCTCTTGCTCCGCTTCCTCTTCTTCTGCCTCGTCGGCGGCGGCTGCGGCGGCGGCGACCGCTGGCGTTGCAGGCGAGCCAGGCGTCGGACGGTCGGCTCTCAAAGCCTTCTGGTCTAGTGCTTCCCTTTGCAGGTCGAGAATCCTCTGTAATTCTCGGTTCGTCTGCGCCGTCAGGTCAGCGTCGGAGAGAGAGCCACGTAACACGCCGCGACGTAGCGACAAGGACGCCTCAGTGGTTCTTCGAAAGTCGGTTCCTGAGTCGGATCCGGCGAAGAAGAGGAAATATATGGCGATGATGGAGATAGCAAGGCCTAAGGCCTGGCCGCGACGGAGTGTGGCCATTCAAGTCCTTTGAAGAAATCGTACGGATCGGCAGGGTAATTGAAAAGATCGGTAAGTAGTGAGACTCGTAGCTATGTACAAGTTTTCGTTGAAAGTCTCTCGAGGGATACAATGTTTGCGACAGGAGACCAACGGTTGAATAGAATGCCAAAACTGAGACGAGAGAGACAATATCCAAAAAGCGAGGAAAATAGGATGACAAAAAGAGGAGAGATCATAGAACGTGTAAGAAGCCGCGGCGGCTGTGGCAGTCGGGGGTATATGTATAAACGAGAGGAGATGAGCAAAAGGCTGCTGCAAGGCAAAGGCGGATGGAGGAGGATGTGGGAGGAGGGAGGATACGAATTCTGTCAGAAATGCGAATGTCCTGAAAGTTGGTGTCTACATTGTGGCAACTGCACGATTCTCGTTCCTGTACGGTTTGGCAGTTGCACAAGCGTGCCGCGCCTGTCGCGCGTGCTCAGACCCCGCCTGTGCATGAACAAGCATGATAAGGTGCAAGGACATCAGCGAACGGCCCTGACTGCCGAGGAGCCCTGCACGAATTTCATCCTGGTATGCGTAGAAGATGGACGAAGGGGCTGAAATGGCCCTCGGGCATTGTGGGGGAGGAGAAGATGTGGGTCATTGGGCTGTCATTTGGCTGTCATTAGGGAGTGTGAATAGACGACATCTCTGGGGCTTCTGGGGCTCGATAGGGGCCGAGGGGCCCGAGTGTCATCCACCAGCAGGGGCCGAGGGGCGGGTTGGGCGATAGTAAAGGCTTATACCGACAGTGGGAATCTGCTAAGGGGACAACGCCTGGGCACCTCATACCCATATGCACGATCTCTCATTCAAGTCCTAGGGCTGACCTCCATCTCAATGACTCTGTATCTGTAGGTATCTTCCGAGTACCATGACATTCGTCGCATGGTATGGCTCGTATGTTCAGCTTCTGTCAAGATTAAAACGCAACAATTAGCTTTTCTACATACCTACTAGACCTAATATAAGCCGTATGACAGGCTTCACATCTGCCGTCAAATGTCTTGATCTTGACGGTTTCAGGAGGTTCGATCTGTCAGAGCAGCCTTCAATCGCTCAATCCAGACAAATGCTCTCCTTTATCACGTATAGGCAGCATGGACGGCAAGATGACCAGGTAACCGGCGACTCTTGTCCGACATGACAACTAGCCAAGTCATGGTCCGACAATGTTGATCCATGCAAGTTCATCGATGTTGATGAACTTGTCGCACATGCACTCACTGTAGGGGCACGAAGACGCTTACTATGCACATACCTGGTGGAATCGGTCTTGCACGTATTAGGTAGGTTAATAGTGATATGCCCGGGTCTGAGCACGATCTTGGCCAAGCTGTCATGAGCCAACATTTTTGACAATTCTACCCACATCCAAGTCTTCCAACGCCTTTGCATATATGTCTTGAGAAACTTCAGACGATCAACAAAACATTGTGCCGTCGCTGTGCTATAAAATCAAACCATCAGTCCGCCCAGAACCACCTTTTGTACCCCCATCATTTCCCGCTTGACCATGTCTCGTGACGACGTTTCAAACTCTCGGATCGTTGCTGAGATCATTACTTTCCGAATCCGCCCATCAACCTTGGTGAACAAGTCGTTTATCACGGGCGTGCACGCCGTCGGGTTTATCAAGATCTGCATTAAGCGTTGATAGGTCTCGATGAGGACATCACAGAGTGTAGCAAACACAGTAAAAAAGTCTGGAACGAATGGGAGAGGAGGGGTTTGAAGGTAGGTGTATGGTCCTTCATTGGCGAGGAGAGTAGAGTTGGGTGCGTCGAACGGAGCCGGTGGGGGAAAGGCCGACACGTTGGTGAAATTACTGACGGCCATTGGTGTGGATGAGGATGAGTTGACCAGTGTGGTCGCAATGGATGCATTAGAGGGGAATGATGTCCCCGTCGTGGTAGTATCAATGGAAGCATGCGAGCCATGATGAATTCCGCTATCGGGGAGGTTGGGGGGTGAAGACTGTGTTGGTAACATAGGCGCACCGATTTCTGAAACGGGGCCACTCGACTTGCGCGGCCTCGACGTGGTCGCTGCCCTCTTGAACATTTGAGGGATTCGTGCACGACTCAAAGAACTTGCGGTGCTGCCGTCAGGGGGATGTAGTTGTTGGAATGACTCAAATTCGGTCAGGAGGGCAATCAGACTCCGGAGGTAGTCTTGTGCCACAGCAGTATTGGTTGAAGAGGCACTCTGAGGATGTGGTTGGGGATGAACATCAAGGATAATGGGCAAGGACATGCCCAACAACATGTAGTTGGTTGCACGACGTGAGAGTCGACTAGGCGTATATGAAGGCAACCTTCCAATGTCGCTTTCGGTGAAGCGAACAGTGTTGAACCAGAAGGACCGGCCTTCATGTGCCTTGCGCAAATAGTCTAGTGTCGCTATTCTCTTATTGGTCATTTCCTGAAGGTGTGCGTGAAGTAGAGATGTACTTGAGTATTGAGCCGACCCGTTGGTCAACATGCCATTCAGTGCTAGTGCAGATGGGACATCTGCGTCCCCAGGAACGGCCTTGAATCCTTCTCCAATGCCATGATTTCCAGTCGGCGTCGGTAATCGCGACTGGTCATCGTGAGTTGTGGTTCTTGGTAACGGGTTTCGAAGCGTGTTACCGCTGTTAGGCGGAGCGGGCAACGCGACTGGATTGACTACCATAAACATATTGGGAGACTCGGAGGAGGAAGGGGTTGAAGTGCCAGTTACATCACTGGTAGTTCTGGTAATGACATCGGGTTTGGACGAAGAGATAGAGGAGGGAGCAGCGGGGGCGGTGGGAGTGCGTGAAAATGGTTGTCGAGAACGTGAACGAGATGCAGAGGCGGGTGCGTTTAATGTGGTGTCGATCGAGTTGTTGGATCCCAGGGGCTTGTGCCTCTTTGAGGGAGAGCGAGTGATCTTGGAGAAGAACGATGTAGGGCCGGTAGTGAGTACAGTGGTGACTCCTGAGGTGGATGATGTCGAGGGGCTGAGAGCATTACGATGGGAGGAGGAGGAAGATTCAACCATGACAAGACCAATAAATGAGAGTACAAAGATTACTCACTTCTCCGAGACAGCCAGCAAGTCCGCGCCTGGGTATCCGCGTGCGTCCGTGTAGAGATGGGTAAAGTCTGTTGGAGTGGTGCAGGCGTGTGCAGGACGCAGGCTGGCAGACTGGTAGGCTTGAGCACGATGGTGTGTGGAGTGTGGACCGTGAACGGGGAATGTGGATTCGAGATTGTGGATGGATTTGTGACACGCAAGAGTTTGAAGATGGAAAAAAGGGGAGCGGAGGAAGACAGCCGTACGCCACAGGGTACAGTTAGTGCTACTAAATTATTGTTTAACTGGATAGAGGAGGTAGGCTTCACTAATGACTATTAAACAGGGATAAGAGTGGCCAGGTAATCGGCACCTAGCTACTAATTAACACTTAGTACTATCACTATCATCACCTGTAAGTTGAGCCCAGTCTCGTACCTGCAGGTCGTACTTTTTTAATTATTGCGACTTCTTCAGGGGTGCCAGGGACTGAAGGGCCCCCTTGCCCTAATTCCCACTAGGGCGCATCGGCCCTATCGCTGCCGATTTCGGGTACCAACACGCGGGCGAGGGGCATGACGGACACGAGGGGCGCTCGAGGCTTCAGGGTGGCAGACGTTGTTCAATTCATGTTCACGTGCATGGAAGAATATCCAATCTCCTCTTGCCAATCACTGAAAATCAGGTTTGTGCAGGGCTTTGACGGTGAACACAGAACACAGGACACAGGACACAGGACAGCTCAACGTCCCAGAAGCAACTGGCAAGACACTCACCATACAACCCATACCTTGAGCTTTCTTCATTGTTTGACCTCTTCGTGTCCATCATATCTCACATCAAACCCTATTGTCCCCAACCCCACTTCAACTCTCATCTGGCTCTATCATTACCATCTAAACGAGAATCAGTCAATGATTCCCTGACGACAATGTCAGTCCCAGGCCCTGGTCAATGGCCAGTCGATCCTCAGCAGGACCAAGAGATCCTGAAAGAGAGAATTTGGATCGATGGATGTTTTGATTTTGCCCATCACGGTAAGCCTCTTCTCCCGAGGGTCGATTTCGATGAGGCTCATTCTGATCAACCCTGTCTAGGCCATGCCGGTGCTATGCTACAAGCTCGCCAGCGCGGCACAGAGCTCTATGTCGGTATCCATTCTGATGAAGATATCCTCGACAACAAGGGTCCCACAGTCATGACTCTAGACGAGCGGTATGTGCAGTTTGACAGCCTTGCATCCATCCCAACCCCACATATTCTTATACCTATCGTTCAGCACTAATGAAACAAGTGTAGCTGCAGTTGACGCCTGTCGGTGGTCGACCAAATCCGTCCCCCATGCTCCTTATGTTACACAGTTGTCATGGATCTCCCACTACGGATGCTGGTACGTCGTGCACGGCGACGACATCACTTCAGACGCTGGAGGCGAAGATTGTTATCGTTATGTCAAAGCAGCTCAACGGTTCCTGGTCGTCAAAAGAACTCCCGGAATCTCCACCACCGACCTTGTCGGACGCATGTTGCTGTGCACAAAGACACACTTCATCAGATCCCTGACAGATGAAATTAACGGAATCTCAGAAGGCACGTCTGATCCGGAACGAGTTGCAATAGGGGCTGCCATGCTTCAAAGGATCAAAGACTATGCTACCGATGAGACCGGGTTGAACCCTGGTTCTGAAGTATGGACGTGGGGGCCTAAGAGTCAAGCCAACTCGGCGGACCAACTTCACGATGCTGGCGAGTTCGCCAAGCTGGTTCCTGGTACAGGACCCAAACCAGGCCAACGCATCGTCTACGTGGACGGCGGTTTTGACCTGTTCTCATCGGGTCACATCGAGTTCCTCCGAAAGGTTGACGAAGCAGAACAGGGCAAGGCATACGTGGTGGCGGGGGTACACAACGACGCCGTCATCAATCACTGGAAGGGTCTCAACTACCCGATCATGAACATATTTGAACGTGGTCTTTGTGTCTTACAGTGTCGATACGTCCACGCCGTGGTCTTTGGAGCTCCATTCTCGCCGTCCAAACCATACCTCGACGCCCTGCCGATGGGTAAAATCTCCGCCGTCTATCACGGCCCTACGGCATTCATGCCATCTACCTACGACCCCTACAGCGACGCCAAAGACATGGGAATCTTGAAAGAAATCCCAGAACACCCGTACGCCCACGTCAACGCAGGCGAAATCGTCCAACGTATCATGAAAGGACGACAAGCCTTTGAAGACCGCCAAAGACGCAAGGGTGAAAAGGCCGTGGGTGAGGAGGCCGTCAAACAACGCGAGCTACTCGAACAAGAACAAGCGGCGATAGAGGAAAAGCGACGGGCAGCAATGAGTTGAAGAGCAGTAGCTGTTAATTCATAGATTTCTGTTCATTTTTTCTCTTTTCCGATTCCTGATGGGAAGGCGGTAGGATTTCTATTTAGAAACAAGCCCCCCGTGGTTTAACAGACCGAACCCTTGATATTTATTCATAGCGACCAGGTATGGGCCAGCCGTTGCTTTAAACGAAGCTCCGGCAGGGATAACTAGAAAAAGAACCATAGACGTCAGTATCAAAATCAAGAAAAACCACACCACACCACAACACACCACTTCAAACCATAACAAAATCCACCAATGGGGGGAAGAAATGAACTTACTCTTCTCCATAACTCGTCTGCCCAATCTCATATTTCTCCGCCTTTAGATGCTTACTCCTCACCGCGACCGGGTTCGGCGGCAACCCACCATTGGTAAGAACCGACGACACACCCGTACCTTTACCCTGCGATTCAAAATACGCCGCCAAACCCTTTTCACCCGTCTGCTTGACCTCCACCAACTGTTTCGCACCCTCGTCACCCGTCAGGAGCTTAGGGCTTGGGTCGGCTGCACTTCCAAAGCTAAGTAACCCAACCGCATCGCTTTGCGTCACGGTACTCAGTGTGGGATACGCTCGTCGCACGTCGCGCTTCCAGTATGGGTTGTCGGCAATATCGGCCGCTGGTGTAGTGACGGCTTCGTCGTATGAATGAGGATCGAGACCGCCGGGAGGAGGGTTGCGGAAGTGTTTGATCGGAACTCCGTTGCTGCGTTCGGGGTCGACGGCGAAAAATCTTCGAATGGCTTCGTAGAGGCCGCTGGATTGTTGGGTGTATTTCTGCGAGGAGGGGTTGGGGTTAGTAAAATAAATGGATGGATCTTCTGGAGGGATGGACATGGAGTGGAGGGCGACGAGGGGACGTGAGGTGGGAAGGGGAGGGGGATGAGGTGATGCTGGTTGTTGGGTTGTTTGAGGTCGCGGTGTGTGTTCTGAAGCGGGTCTGAGAATCCTTACTTTGGCAACGCCGACTACGTCCCTGAGAGGTTTGGCCATGGTGGCCGTAAATCCTGGTGAGCTTCTATTGTTGAGAGCGAGGGAGATGGAGAGGTGTGCACTCGTTTCGTCTTGTCTATATCGTTCTCAGTTGTGATGTGAATGAACTTGAAGCTGATTGGAGTCGAGATAATCACGTGATGGAGCTATGGGCAACGGTCGAGTTTGCGGTTCATAGGTGCAGAAATATACGGTCACGTATACCAACATTCTTACTCACAAGAATCACAATCTACTCGATATATTGACATCGGCATCGGCCATGTTAGCAAATACGACAAAAAATACAAGTAAAGGGTAGACAGTGGCAAAGTTCTTTTCTTTTTAGTCTGCTCATCCTACCAAGGCACGACCTCTCCCTTCCAAGTCGTCAAGGCTCCCTTAGTATTCTCCAGATTCGCCATATCAATCTGTTTGACCAAACCCGCTGTACTATCTTCAATCGGCACCATACCCGTCTGATTGACAGTGGAACCCTCCAATTTCAAACCGCGAGACAGATTCGTAGCTACGTATCCCGGGGCCAGTAACTCGATGACAATCTCAGGATGCTCGGAATGTAACTTATGCATGACATGGTTGACTGCGGCTTTGGAAGTCGCATACGGCAGGACTCTGAGATGATGTCTTTGGGGAATGAGTTCCGTAGATCCGACACTCGATGAAATGGTGAAGAATTTGGGTGGAGAGGGGGAGGAGGTCTTTGATGATGATGATGTTCGGTGCTGAAGAAGAGGGAGTGTTGCTTTGAATAGTTGTAGCGGTGCAATGGTGTTGATTTGAAAATGCGACATCATGGCTTCCGGAGGAGTTTCGATGGAGGGACCTTGCCAGGTTTGGATGCCTGCGTTGGCGATGACTATGTCTAGTGATGTGATGTGGTGTTGAGTTTGGAGGACTTCAATGGCGGTTTGTGCGGATGTGTTGTCGCTCGCATCGTATGGTAAGACGACAACGGCACTGCCTTCAGAAAGAGGTTTGAGAGATTTTGTCGTTTCGTCTGATGTGTCTCGAACCAGGGCTATCAACGTAGTGTTGGGTCGTGAGAGGAAAATGTCTGCGATTCCTCGTCCAATGCCACGGTTGGCGCCTGTGATTAGTATGGTAGTCATGATGGGATTTCGTATGTAGAAGGTCTATAGCGTCTGATTTTGCATGAATGTGTGCACGGCAAAGGACTTTATAGTCTCTCTCACCCTCTCGAACTCAGAAACAAAACCGTCTCCTACCTATCTCCATCATAAGTGTCGATCTATCAGGTATCTGGTGTGCACCTAACCATCAACCGTAGAACACAGGGCCAGTCGAATCTGTAGTGGTAGGATTTAGTCGGACTTAACCCTGAAGCCGATGTAGGGATCTTCAGCAATTGTCCTGTCCATCGGTGTTAGTAGTAGGAGCCCTTTTATCAACGAGGGGGCCGAGGGGCCTGATGGTGACGTAACCCAGAGCACAGTTCCCTCTACACTTCAGCGGAGTCTTTGAGAGGGTTGTGCAGGAGGGCAGGAGGCCAGGAGGGCAATGAATCACACCTGCTCTTCTACACTTCTTTCATGAACGACTGAACGTTTTTACCTCGCCGAGAGATCATTGTCACAATATATCGGTTCAAAGATGCCGATTCTCCACGGTTGGTCTGCTACGTTCGCTTCCAACTGAATTCGGGAGGAGTCCCCCGCGCGTTATCAAAGAGGAATGCTCCGCCCAAGATCCATATTTTGATACCTTGGCCAATCACGTGTCACCAATTACTCTCTTATCATCTCTTTTCGGGATGAAGTGCGCCGGGGAGGCAGCCTTGCATGTTTGACTCCAACGACGCCAATATTGATGATTGGGAAGGGCGTATGAACAAATTTCGAAATGGTTGTAGATTGTAAAGCCCCTTATAATTTTCATACGTATATATCATTCCTCTGCCGGTAGGGTCTGCCGACGTGAATTGATAGAAACGGCTTGGAGCGACCGAGGACGACTAAGACATCATCTCGTTTTAAGTGGTGATTGTATATACCTTCATCTAATCATTTATCCTGTCTCCAAATCAGTCCAACAGGGACACTTTCTTCATACGATACCGTCCAATTCACCGACTAGCATAATACCAAACGTCGACTCTCACCATGACAAAACCAAAGATTCTTCTCCTTGGAGAACTCGACCAGTCAGTATCCAATGCCCTCTTTCCTTGGTGACGATGACATTCTAACTTGATCAATGTAAAGTGCACATAAACAATGGGATTCTCTCAGCGAACTCGGCGAACTGATAACACCCAGCTCCACCAACCGAGCCGACTTCATTGCAGAATGCCAATCCGGAGCCCTCGACGGCGTGGTCGCCGCATATCGAACGTTTGTTAGCGTCAAAATCACTGGACTATTCGACTCAGAACTGATCAACGCCCTGCCCCGATCATGGAAATACCTTGCCCATTGCGGTGCTGGTTACGATCAGATTGACGCTGAGGCATGTTCAGCACGCGACCCACCACTGCTAGTGTCCAATGTACCCTCAGCACCCGATGATGCTACTGCTGACACGGCTATTTTCCTCATGTTGGGAGCCCTACGTAACTTCAATCCATCCATGGTAGCTCTGCGCCAGGGAACATGGCGAGGAGCTCCTCCTCCAGCGCTGGGTCATGATCCTCAGGGAAAAGTGCTCGGTATTCTCGGTATGGGAGGTATTGGCCGGAACATGAAGAAAAAGGCCGAGGTATTTGGCATGTCGACGATTTACCACAATCGTCGACGGTTAGATGATGTTCAATCTGCCGGTGCTGAGTATGTCTCATTTGAGGACTTGCTGAAACGTAGCGACGTTCTCAGTCTGAATCTGCCTTTGAATCCTAAGACGAGACACATCATATCCACGGAGCAGTTCAAGTTGATGAAACCAACTGCTGTCGTTGTCAACACAGCTAGAGGTGCAGTCATCGATGAGGCTGCTTTGGTGGATGCGTTGGATCGTGGTCTTATCGCCGGTGCTGGTCTCGATGTCTTTGAGAAGGAACCTGAAATCCATCCGGGTCTGCTCAAAAATGACAAAGTCATGCTTCTTCCTCATATGGGTACCTGGACAAGTGAGACGCAGGAGAAGATGGAAGAGTGGGCCATCAATAACATTCGAGCGGCTCTTCAGACCGGAAAGCTCAACTCGCCTATTTTCGAACAGCAATAGACTGTATGTTGGAATAGAGATCATCTCATTGCATAACCAAAGATTTCCATTATGCGCTATGGTCCAGATTGCTTCGGGTGATCAATTTCCCATCAGGCTTGGTTTGATCGTGATTGAATTCATGCTTGGTATCAAGACAAGCGAAGAATGCCATTCGAATGGAGTTTGTCCAAACCTTTAAGTACCGAAAATTATCCAAAGGATCGCTTTCTTCAACACACCATGACAACCTCATTTCATTCGAAAATTCCAAAAGCAGCCGGGTCAAAGTCATCATCCATATCAACATCAAACCCCTGACTTTTGTTCTGCGCTTGCTGTATCGTTGGCACATTTTCCTGTCCGACAATGTCGTTCATCACATCCCGCATCACTGGTCGCTGATCGAGCAATTTCTCCAAGTCCACAATCTTGCTACCATGCACCACTTTCTTAGGCATTTTGAATGGCGCATGAACACCCGTGCTGCTTGCAATCTTTCGAGGACTTGTCGACGTATTACCGTTTGATCTGTCGAGTGGTCGTTTCACCGCTCTAGACTGATTGTTTGCGGGAGTTGGAGCTATTTGACCCTTGTCTCCTACCGTGCTAACCTGAGTCGCACCTGTAGTGGGCATGATCGTTTCAAAGGTATGACAGGTCGTGGCGAATGCTGGAAGATCCATGATCCACCCTTGTGCGTCCATGAGCTTTGTCAGACCTTGAAGAATCGGCACATCACTCCCCTCAAGTGTCGACTTGCTGCCCAAGATCAACAGCTTACTCCTCGCCCTTGTCACTGCAACATTGACTCGTCTCCAATCTTTCAGCAGATCACCAACGTGATTGTGGTCATTGCTTCGAACACAACTGAGGATCACCACCTCCTTGTCACGGCCTTGGTACTTGTCTGCTGTATGCATTTCGACCTCACTTGCGGCTACACTTCCTGCCGTACTTTTCACTTCAGTTCGTAGTAAGGCAAGCTGAGAACGGTAGAATGTGATGACTCCGATCGACTTTGGAGCAATACCACAATGTATCAGTGCAGCCACAAGCTGGGCTGTAAGAGTACATTCGGTTGTATTCGTGATGCGTGGCCCAGAAGCCGTTTCTTTCGCACTTCCGGCTGGATTGATACTATCAGTGTTGAGCAGCAAGCATCTCGACGTTGGGCACAGTGCCTTGCGAAGCCAACATGATCCATCTGAGGCGCATATTGTCGTTGGCTGCTGAGCAGATCCTCGTCCGGAAAGCGAAGAAGATGTGAAATGATAAGCAGTTAGACCGGTATCAAGATGGGGAATGTGCAGTGTTCTTTTGGCTACTGCTTCGTTGCCACATTTGATACGGCCAGAATAGACCAGCTCCTTGGAGAGCAGCATAATGTCCTCAGCCATTCGGTATTGATGCTCAAGATTAACAACCGAATCAGGCTGCGCATCTGAAAGGAGCTTGAATAAGCTTACGTCCAGGCCGCCTTGTTGTGCATCCTTGTTCTGTACCAATGGCGGAAGCTGGTAATGATCTCCGACCAAGATGAATGTCCTGGCCATTCGGATCGGTCCTAGACATACTGGAAGTGTAATTTGAGATGCCTCATCCACGATGCAATAGTCAAATGTGCGAGCGTTGAAGATGCCGTGGTTGACACTCAGGCAAGTAGTCGCAACTACTTGACTGCCCTGCCATGCTTCATGAAGTTCCTCGATGGTTCGCTTCTGCAGACCAGAGATATCGGCGAATGACTTGACTTCCGGGTGAACTTTGTTGATAGCGCCGATGCGAAAGATGGAGAAATCGTCGTCCTTGATCTTGAGCAAAATATTGTCAACTGCCGTGTGGGTGTAGGAAGCCAAAAGAACAGACTTCCCCTGAGATACCAGCGCTCTGATGATATGAGCAATGGTAGTGGTCTTTCCTGTACCTGGCATGCCCAGCACTAGCGCATAGTCTTTCGCGCTCATCACGTTCTCAATGGCTTTACGTTGATCAATGTTGAGCTCTTGCTGTGAAGCAGGGCCACCCAACGAGTAAGATGTTGAGTTCACCTTGTATTCTGGGGCCTTTTGATCGATGATGAGTTGTCTGAGCTCTCGGGCTCTCCAAAGATCCTTCTCCATAATCCGTAGCAGGTTGTTTCGAGCCGTTGCCATGCCATTGGCAAACTCATCCTTGTCAATTCGGTAAAGGAGTGGTGTTCCCTCATCATGCTGTTGAGAGCTGCCCTGGGTCCCGTTCCCGAGCGTGCCTGTGAAAGTCTGATTTCTCTCCGAGTCGAAACCGTCTTTCCTTCTTCTAGCATACTGAAGTCGACGGTCAACTGTGACAGTCACTCGGTTCGGACGAACATTAGTCACGTAGCCCGCAGCAAAGTTGAAATGCCCTCGCTCATCTGAAATCACGATCGGCTCACCTATTGTGATTTGTGATTCTGTGAACGAGAAGCCTGGCTTCGCTTTGTGCTTGACAAAGGTATACTCGAAGCGATTGATCTTGGAGCTCTCATGATTCTCAACAGTGGACCCAGGCAAGATCATGACTTGTGAGAAACATCGACCAACAGCTTCCCGTTCAGAGCTCAACATGGTCCATAACTCTCTGCGAAATTTCATGGTATCTCGTTCCTCTTTCGTGAGAAGTTCATCCCACTTCTCGAAGAACTTTTGATCTTCTGGCGAAAGGTGGCCCACCACCTCGTTGAACTTCTCGCCCAACCCACTTGTGACTCCGTCGCCATTTTCCGAGAGTTTATGATATGTGAAACATGCAGCCTTGGAGTAGCAAGTCTTGCAGAGGTGTTCTTTCTTGATCATTGGAGGCAACGCCAGCTTGTCATGGACATAGCAAGCCAGCTCATTCCGCTGGATGACCATATGACGAAGCTCGTTCCTGATACCCTCAACGCGAAAAGTTTTGGAGGTTTCCATGTAATAGAGAACACCGCAAGTGACATTAATATCGTATCTGTCAGTCAACAAGAGCGTGTAAAGAGCCGTCTGGACTCGATGTTGCTCAACATTGTCTTTCTTGCCAGTCTTCAACTCGAAGGGAATCACCAAGGTGCGTGGTGATGCTTCTCCAGGGAGTATCATTTGGGCTTGGACCGTAGCATCGATATTGCCCTTTAGGCCGTACATGGGCGACCAGATGTGTTCTTCAAGTTCCAAAACTTTGTTGATACTGGTCGGAACGAGTAGTCCATTGCGATCACGGATGACAGAGTCCTTGCTCACTTTTTGGCCCACAAAGACATTAGCCCAGGCAATCAACTCTGGAGTTTTGCCAAGTAGATATTCAGTTGCATCGTGAACGCTTACGCCGATCTCATAGAGTGATTCGAGGTAAGAGGGCAATATGTTGTTGACGATATCTCGGAAGGATTGCGCATCCCACCGATCCAGAAGAAGAGCTTGCCCAAAGACTTCGTGGAGGATATGACCATACACTTGTGGTGCTGTCGCTATGCTTGTGGCTTTGATTCGGTCTTGGAGAACTGCTCGCCGCATACAGGTGAAAGAGTCTCCCACGACAGTGGAAGATATGAGGTGGTCCGGGTGGACAATGATCATGTTGCTGGCATCATCGATGATGCAAGTCCCTGTGTTGTCAAATATGCCGATAATGTGAACATAAGAACCCTTTGTACATCTTGTGTCGTACCAAGAGTCGCGCAAGAGAACGATGTATCGCATGCCGCTTTTCTCATCTTTAACAGACAACATCTGCTTCTAATTAGAAGTGGTTTCAAGATGAAGGAGGTAGAGCATACTTTTTCGATTCGTCTACGTCCCGACTTGGCTTCGTACTCACTCTCAACAACTTCGACGATGAGGTATCGTTTGATTGCTCGATGATCGATCAATGTCTATTTACACTATCAGCATATTCATAAAGCCTGTAGCTATCCATGACGAACATTCTGTGCACTTTTCGAGTATTGTTGTGAGGGGTTGATCCTCACAGGATCTGTCTGATTGTGCCCAGCATCAATGATACTGTCCCACATGTCGTCATCGTCGTCAAATGCCTCGTCAAACTCGTCTAAAGTCTCGAGGCGCGAAGGAGCCTGTGTTGTTGGCTCAGCTGTGCCGCACGCCTTTGCTGGACATTGAGATTCAAATTTGGAGACCAGGTCAATCATTCCATTCATCATATCGTCGTCATCGTCATCATCATCGAACTCATCATCCAAAATCACGGTGGGTGGCTTTGGCTGCAATGGAGGATTCGAAATTTGTTTGCGTGGATCATGTCGAGGTTTCTCAACTTGATGTACATGACACGACGTCCGCTGGCTGTTGGAGTCCTTTTTGTTATCGATGCTGACCACCGTACGATTGTCCTCTACGGCCTCCGCTTGTTGCGCAACTGCAGATTCGATGCATTCAAAAGCCTCGAGGTCAAGCTCATCATCGCCATAATCGGAAGAAGCGGGAGTCTTCTCTCGAACACGAGTTTCTCGCAAAGGACTCGCTCGGGGTTGAACAGCCTCACTAGGAGCAGGCATCAACGAAGGCTGTGGCCGAACTTGTGGTCGAGTTGGAGACTCGAGGAACTGAGAGCGTCTTTCGGGGAGGGGCGAAGAGCTAGACGGGCCCTCTTCTACCCTTTGCTTCTTGCTGAGGCTCTCATGAATCTTCTCCAGAAGCAAGCCAACCTTCGTGTTGTTTGAGAGGTCGTGACGTAGAATATCTTTCCGTGAAGCGGCAAATATTTCTTTGGTCCGACCTTGAGGCCCTTCGCTTGTGTCGACCTTTCGGCGTTTTGCATTTGATGCCGGCCATTCCGTGCCGCAGCTGTGTGTCCTTCGTAAAGATGCTTCCTTTCCAGTCGTACCTGGTGTTTGTGGCGACGACGGGAGCAGATGAGCGTAGGCAGGCAAAATTGGTTCACCTGGTTTTGATCTGGGATTGTTCACCGCAGAATAACGGTTCCATAAGTCTTGAGTAGGGTCGTTGTTCGGCGTGCGGAGAGACTTTTGCAGTGTATCCAAATTCAATGCTTCCTTGCGTCCGGACAAATGTTCAGACCGACCCAGCTGCGAGGAGGCAGGAGAAGAACTGTGAGCTCGCTTCCTACTTTGTTGTGTACCTCTCGCAGACGACGAAGGATCTGAGCTATCTGGATTTGTCTGCCATAGGACATGATCTTTCGGCGTCGCTAAGGGAGGAGGACAGTTGAATGCGTCTTCTGTGTTGGCAATAAGGTCTTCGATAGGGATTTTGACGGCGGGGGTATGTGGTAAGGTATTCTGGGAGGGTTTTGCTCGAGGCGGCGATTCAATATGGTGCTTGACAGGAGCATGATCTTCGGAGAGATGGTTTTGGTTTTCCTTATTGCCTTCCGCCTCCATCAATGTCTGATCGAATTTGAAAGCATTCAATTTCCTCTTTGACTGTGAAGAAATGGTTGCCAGAGGAGCCGGTGGCATAGTGATGATGAGGGTTGGGACTGCCCCAGCATTGCCAAAATTGCCAAAATTGCCAGTCTGTACCAATTTAGGCTGGTATCAGATACTATAGCGGTGAGAAAAGGTAAATAAAATAAAGTAGTGCGTAGTGTAGATCGAGTCAAGTTTGATGTTGTGATGGAGTCTCGATGTTGAATCAGCAAAAGCGGCAACCGCGTCACACAAAGACGCGTCGAAACGGGAAATCACGTGTCAATGACTGCGAGATGACATCAACGATTTGTTGGTTGAGCGCAGCCTGTCAGAAGAGAGAAGAGATGACCGAGGGGCTACCAAACCACCCATACCCAGCATGGCAACGTGCATCCGCGGGGATATTAGGGCCCAATCACTCCTCAGACCCCCAATACCCTCATGCAAGTGGCTGAAGAGATGCATAGGCTCACAAAATACCTCGAGCCAAACCCGAATCTGAGGTCTTTCAGGAGATCTTACTCTGATCAAACGGTACGACTTCAGCTTGTCTTACATTGTTTCCTAAGCATTGACAAACGCTCAGCTCAGGTCATAATCAGCCGTTCATCTGCTGCCATTTGACAATTTCGATATGATCCTCACAGACTTTCTCTCGCCTTTCAACGATCAAACGAAACGAAAACTGACCAACGAGTTCATCCCACATCGTACTTAACCCTACGCTCTGAACTTACAAACGTGGTCATGAGTTCGCATTCGTCGTCAACCCATAAAGGATTCCCGTTAACTCTCGGCGCTGGACTTCGTCATTAATCTCTCGTCAGCTTGAATTTGAGGGGGGTCGGTGAAGAGTCGAGGCCTAGTAACTCATCACATCCCACCATCATGGCGCCTTCAGCACCACCATCACCAGCAGTGAGCAGAGAGTTAGATGCAGTGTCCAACGCATCTCGGTCGCCGTCACGGCCCTCGCCATCGAAGTTATTACGTCTGTATCAATTAAGTGCTGAGAGAGCATCGTCTCTGTCGCCACGACGGACCATGTCACCCGCCAAAGGACAAACTCGACCTCGACTAAACCAATACTACACGATCGATCATGCAGTGTCATTACTTCAATCCAAGAAGAATATTGTGGTCCTCACGGGGGCAGGAATCTCGACATCATTAGGTGTTCCGGACTTTCGTTCCAGTCAAGGGGTTTACAGCTTACTGGACGGGTGCAAGTACAATGACCCTCAGGAACTTTTTCACATTGACAACTTCAAGGAGGAACCGCAGGAGTTTTTCCGACAGGCAGCCAAGGTGTTTCCTAGCATGCAAGGCCTGGTTCCTAGAAGCGACACGGCCAGCGAGGACGGGCAGTCATTTGACTTCAAATCTGTCCCTAGATACGGACCGACTCACGCGTTCATCTCGATGCTTGAAGCAAAGGGCAAGCTCTTGACAAACTACACGCAAAACATCGATGGTCTGGAAACTGCGGCCGGGGTGTCTTCATCTAAATTGATCCAATGTCATGGGACGCTCTCAACTGCCTCCTGTATGAGCTGCGGCAAGCAGGTCACTGCACGCAAATACATGCCCATCGTTTGCGCGGGCAATATCCCGTTCTGCAAATGCTCACAAGAGCCCGACCCGATCAAACGAAATCCTACGTCGAAGAAATCCCGAAGAGGTCGCACAGGACAGAAAAAGCGGAAATACGACGATCTCGACACGTCCGATGAGGATGACTACAATTCAGGGCCAGGATTCCCCAAGGGATTGTTGAAACCGGACATGACCTTCTTCGGAGAACATGTTGCCGAGTCTTACGCGACAAGACTCGACATCGACACGATGAAGGTGGACTTGCTCGTTATCATCGGCACGTCTTTGAAAGTGGCTCCAGTCAATCAAATGTTATTGAAAATTCCGTCGTCAGTACCACAGATCTGGATCAGCAAGGAACGGTGTACACGCGAAGGGGTCAAAGTGGACATTGAGCTACTCGGCGAATGCGATTTGATTGTCCAAGAACTCTGTCGACGAGCGGGATGGACAGCGGAGTTGAAGGAACGGCAGTGGACGGCGGAAAAGGCGCAAGCGAAACCGAAATCGAAACCGTCTAATAAAGCGACCACTAGCAGTGTGGTTTCGACTCAGAAGTCTCGTTCTCGCTCCGAGGATCGCAAGGACTCCGTCTCCGTCTCCTCGATATCAAGACCCGCATCTCCCATGAAAGCAGCTATGTCCGAACAGAATCTCCAGATTCGACCGAAGGAGGAACCAGACGCACCAGCCGTGAACCTGACCGTTACCCCAGCTCTAGACTCTGCTCCGACCATCAAGCTCAACGACGCAGAGCTACCGAAAGACGAACCACCAACATCCGAGGCAGATCAACCCTCCCTGCCTCCTCCTGGCACTGGAGGAAGAGACAAAGACATCAAAGGCGTCCAAAATCCAGTCAGAGCCGCAGATGAGCCATGTCGCGTCATCATCGAACTCGAAGAGGGGACTCGATCGAGATGGTATGTCCGGCGAAAGAAATAAACAAGCAAGTCAATCAGCTATAGGAAGTCAAGATTGTGCGAAGCTCTCAATCGATTGGATTACTCACTCAGTACACGAGTATTCTGGAGAAGAATCATTGGATTCTCTGTGTTTGAATATCATTCTTACGGCAGGTCTACGGCGAGAAAAAAGGAGTCAAGAAAAAGAAACGGAAGAGAAATGCATTGATGATGATTATTTGTACCAATACCGACTTGGGTTATCAACTTGGAACATTGAACTTTCGGATGTCATGGGTCTTGGGTCATGGGTCATGCATACGAACGGAATGGGGGTGCTAGGGGAGCAGATTCATGTTTGGAAGAATGGACGGGATTGGATTGGTGGCATTGATCATGACAACGAGCTGGCTATGTCCTTAAGCAAGCAGCTGGCAAGCACACTATCCCAATGACACAAGAACGAGAGAAGAGACCAGACAGAGAACGCCATGATTTGATTATGATTCGATGTATCATGCCTCCTCGAGAGATATCACTCCCTCCTGAAGGATACAAAATAGAGGGTATCATGCTCTCCTCCCAGCATGAATCCATCCCATATCTCCTTGCGAGTCTAGATAACACAAATCTAAGTAGGTAGTGGTTTCCCAGAAAGGTCGTTCCGTTCCCATTCCATCCTGTCTTTTCAGTGTCATGTGCAAAGGGCTCCTTGGAACAACGCTGCAATGCTGTAACTGCAGATGTGATTCCGGCGAACCCAACTTCTTTCCCAATATGTGTATTTGCAAAGGCACGATGCGATGCGAGTCATGAGCTGATTTACTCGACAGGCTTAGCACCCATCTTCCTAAACCAGTCCATGACACCAGTGTAGACGACGAGCAAAACACCACCACCGGGTCCCAGTCTCAGCACCTTGGGAGTGAAACCTTTGTACAAAGCGCCGAAACCTTCTTCCTTCATAATCGTTCCGAGACCCGGCCAAGCCCAGTTATATTTAGGGGCAACACCAGGGACTTTGATAGTATTTTGAATTCTCGACTTGACCACATCCATGGGTGTGTTGAGGATCGTTCCGACCGTTCCACCAATAGCACCAGAAGCAAAATCCGTCAGCATGGCGGCTGAAGGGTTTTCTTTCTTGTCGACTGCAGGCAATAGTGACTTGACCTGGAAAATACATCCGAAATAACCGGCGTTCCACAAAATATGACGCCACAATGTTGATTCCAAACCGTTGTAGAGAGCGAGGGGACCTTCGGCCTTGACGGTCTTGACAACCACGTCGATCATGCCATTGTATTTTCCTGCGGATGCGCGATCTTGGAGTCGGATCTTGACAAGTTCGAAGGGGACGACGACGAAGGCTTCAGTGGCGCCGGCGGTGGCGCCCGTGAGGACGGCAAGCGGTTGTGTGGGTTTGTCGACGTTGAAGAGTCGGCGGTAGAAAATTCCCCAGGAGTCGTTGGCGGCGAATTTGGTGGCTCGTTTGGGGGCTTCCATCAGAATCGGGGCGGTGATACCACGGTAAAGTCGGGCGGGACCTTCGTTCTTGACAATCTTGCGGAAACAGTCGAGCATGCCTGTGTAGTGGTCTTGTCCTGGGACAGCGGCCTTGCCTTGTAGTTGACTATGAAAAAGATGGGTCAGTAAGACTAGTTGTCGGGCGCGCAGGAGATAGAAGAGGCTTACACTCTGGTTTTGACGACATCGAGAGGGTACCTGTAAGAGCCCAGAGGTCAGTACCTGATTGGTGAGAGTGAAGGCATCTTCATAGATGCTGTCGCAGCCACTTACATGAGAAGAATCTATATATCACCAAAGATCAATTAGCTCCGAGTGTTCCCAACATGCGCGCATAGGCTTCATTTCGTCTAATAACATACCTCAGAGACACCAGCAATGGCACCAGCCCCAAACTGGTAGATGAAAGGCAAAGGCTTTTCAGTCATGTTGTCGGTTGTGTAGGATGTGCGTTATCCGATATTGTAGAGGGAATATGGCGAGATGGGAAGAATCGACAACAAGGAGACGAAGAACCAGTGAGATTCGAACGCAGCGGACCCAAGTTGGAGGAAATGAACGACTGGATGTGTATTGAAAGAAAGATGTTCTCAAAATGAATCCCAACTACAGTGGAAAGACACGAGATACGTTGATGACAACTCCCGCCCGTGGACTTTTGGACTGGAAACTGGAGAAAAAGAAAAATGATCCGATTTGGAGGGATTTGGGGATGGGGCGGGATGTCTGATTTGAAGTTTCCGGAGCACAGGTGAGAGGGTGATACGCCCTAAGGAAGTAGGTGAGTGGAGGACTTGCTGATAGGATGATATTGTTAAGAGGAGGATAGCGGTAGGGGAGATACGGATGGGATGAATTGGACCCTTGGGGGGGGGGACGAAGGTTGGGGGAGAGGCTTGGGCGCGGGCGGGTGCCGAGTTTCCTTGTCAGGTACAAGAGTGAGGAGAGGATTAGGTATCCATGTACCGAAGTAGCCGTAGTGTAGAAAGTACTACTACTAGGTACCTGCAGCCTTGATGGAGGGAATTGGAGAAGCCTGACAGCCTAAGACCCACGTACCTTTAGGTGCCTAAGTAGAGGATATCTGGTAATCACCCAAGTCAAGCTAGGTAGGTAAGCTAATCGGGTGTCGGTCTCCAAGTCCGAACCTCCAGAGCTTTTCTCACAGCTTCACCCACACTCCCACTCCTCCATCTTTCGGAATTAATTAGGCTATAATCGGAGCTTCCGAGGAGCTCTCGGACATGTCCAAGGGACAGAATTTGCTACAGTACTCCACCAAATCTTGTATACGATACGCACAATGAACGATAGAATCATCCCACATCGATTAATTCCCTGTCTCGTCAATCCTGGTTCCATTAGCCTAGTATGCTAGAGAATTATCTACCTACTCCATACAATACTGTTCTCTTGAAGCAGGCATGAATTGGAAAAGAGGAAATGGGGGAAAACAAGCAAGGGGTATCAATCACAGCACAAAATCATGGCAAACATAAATCCCACTTGACCACTCCCAAGCCAATAGCAATCGCAGTCCCAGCAAAATCCCAACATGCCAACATAGCCAGACGGCATGTCGGTCAAAAGAAACATCCATCGTGCTTATAGAAAATCTCGTGTCATCTTAGCCCTTTGAACCTTGTTGCGGCGTATTACCGCCTCCATCTTCACCGCTGGTCCGGTTCTCGGGGTTAAGGATGCAATTCACCAGCCACATCAATGATTCTCATCTCGTCTCGTCTCGTCAATTCATCTCCATAAACTCGTCTTCCTCCTTGAAACTGATTCCTCCATGACCGGCTGAATGCCAGTACTGTGTTTGTCCTGCTCCGTTGCTACCACTGTTGGCGCCACTGCCACCACTGTGGAAACCGGGGCTTAATTCGAAGTTACTCTGTGGGCTGAGACTGGAATTACTTGTGAGTCGGTCGCCTGCAAGGTTGGTGTGACGTGGGACTCGCAATCCACTTCCGTCGGCCCTGGAATAATTGAACGTCGATGGATCATTCTTTTCCATCGCATCCATGACCTCAGTCCGCATTCGTCGCTCTTCGTCGGTGATTTGGAAGGGCCAGGTACCTCCTATTGAGGAAATGTATTGGGCTAATTCGTCGTCTTGCTGGTACTTTTGATACAGAGCCCACATCAAGTCTCGTGTCCAGCTGACGGACCCGTTCAGGATGTCACCCTTGTTTGGGCCCTTTTCCTTGTCATCCAAGGGCAGACCCAGCGTGATGTTTCCGGCCGCACGCCGTCCGGCACCTGCCAGAATCGACGTGGCCGCATTGCTTGCCGTTGGTGGACTCATGCTTGTCGCTCCCATGGTAGGCGACATGGGGCCGTTGTTCTGGAGCTGCTTCTTCACCTTGTCATCGTCCAGGCGATGTTGTGGCACGAGATGAGACAGATCCTGGATCCGCTCATTGATGTTGTCACGCCGCCGACGTTCGACTGCATTGTGTGACGCGCGCCGTCTCTTCTTCTTTTCGTCGGCATTTTGTTGTGGGATGCTTGTGCCAAGACCATTCTCGACTTTGGCTGGTAATGATGCATGTTGGCCAGACCCAAGTGTTTCTGAGATGCCGGCGTGGTGAAATCCAGTCCCAGGAGAAGACAGAGGAGAATCTAGGTACGAGTGCAAACTTCCTGGCGTGCTGTCGTATTGGCCTGACAAGGTCTTGGAGTGTCTGTTCTGGACGCTTGGAGCTCGAATCGGCCGGCCATTGGCGAGACTGCCAGATTCAGGAGTTCCTATTTGAAGACCTGCCATCGCCGCTGTCCGAGGTGTGAGAGGAGATCGCTGGTCAGATGACTTTCGGTTCGCCGATTGCATGCCGGGTCGCTTTCCGAATTGACCCCCTTGCATTGGTGACATGTGTTGCGGAAGTGAGTTCATTGGCCGAAACTGGGTATAGTCAAAGTTCCCCAGAAATGGGCTTTGGATCGGAGGCCCATCAGGAGTGCTCGAGTACATGGCCTGATTCATGGGGATCGCGTTATTTATTCGCTGGTTGTTGTTCTGTTGTGACATTGTCGTAAACTCGTCCATCATGTTTTGACCGTTGCTCCCAAAGTCCAGACCATCAAGCAATTCACTGTCATCCAATGCCGCATTGCCAACGCTATAGCTTGAGGCCATGTTGGCGCCTCCAAAATTATAATTCAAACCATAGTTGTTGTTCTGCATCGACAATGCTGACGGGTCAATGCTGCCGCTGTCTTGCTGGTTGGAGAACTGATTGCCAAAGCCTTGTGATGAACCGAAGTTGGAGGCTTGAGTTTGCATGTAACGATTGGGATTGTTGCCGAACTCATCGGGTTCGCTCTTGATGTAGGGTATATTGCCCGTTGAGTTGGCCATTGTGTGGGCTGGATGGGATTCGAGGTGGCGGCGGTAAGGGTTTTCGATATCAGGGATCGCGGTGGGCTGGCACAAGAAAACTTGGTCAGGTAGTCAATCAAGTGGCCATCACCATCGGCCAAATAGAAACGTAGAGATGGTATCCTGATTCGAAATTGACGAGCAGATCAAAAGCAGATCTGCGACGACAGTGGCGGTTGTCTCATGCACAGCCGGATGAAATATGTTTTTATATGACCAGAGTCGCGGCCTTCGAGTTGATATGACTCTTAAACCAGGGAGTCGAGGAAAACGGACGAATGCAATAGGAGCTTAGCAATGCATCCGCGGACAAGGGCAGGCGTGTTGCGCGTTCTGCGAATGAGGCCTGTTGTCGCCGAGAAGAGGGGGTTTCGAAGTTGGATGATCAGTGGGAGGAAAGGAGGGGAGGAAAGGAGGTCTGGGTCTGACTCGATTGGGATGTCGGCGACGGAGTGATAAGCGACGGGTGGCCAATGGGGACTGCTAGTGACGGATATCGGACTTGTAGTGATTTAGAAAAGGCAAAGGCGGTGTGTTTTGGGTAGGAAGTGGAGTGAAAGATGTGGTGAGCTATCGTTGAATTGACTGGTAGACACCGAAAGGTCGCTGGTGAAGTTGTGGTCGAGAGGGGTTTGAGGGGGAACCAGAAGCAAACAACGCAGCGTCAGGATGCGGGATTATGAGGCGCCAGTCAGGTCGATATGAGTATGAGGCAACAGAATGCTGATATGGATGGATTTGGATGAGTTGGGATGAGTTGGAACACGAGGGGGAGGTGGAATATGGAGGGGTCCGACTTCAGGCGGAAGAAATGTGGAAGGGGGAAGAGGGCGTGGGAGGGTCAGGACAGGGTGAGGGCTAAGAGGCGCAAGCGGCAGTATAACTGGGCGAGCACCGAGGAGATCAACGCGGTAGCAGCGGCAGCGGCGGCGATGATGAGGGCGGGTTGGTTCTGTCAACCTGTCAGAAGTCCGAATGAGGCTCGCTGCACAATCTTGCCGTGGGGCGCCGTGACTCTTCCGTGGTGTAGCAATGCTTGGTCTCTTGTAGGAGTGAAAGTAGTACAAGATTGGTCTCCAGAAGAGAGAGTCTGGTTGTGGGCGTGGGCGTGTGGGCGGTCGTGGCCTTACGCAGGAATTATTTTAGACTCGTGGCCGGTGCTCGAAACAGGCACAAGTAGCCAGGATTTCCGGGCCTTGGTGTTTGATCTTTTCCCTGCAGCCTGCGGGTAGTCGAAATCCAGAATTAGAATCAAACTCTTTCAACCCTGGATATCATGGGTAAGGTACCTATTTATCCAACTGACCGTGCCGATGGTGTGGATCGATCAAAATATTCCCATGAGAACGCCGATGTCTCACAGGAGCTGAGCTGCAGAGGTGTGCAGAGGTGCAGAGGGGCTTTGTGCGATACGAAATGCAGCTCGTTTCGCTTGTTGACTCAGGCGATGGATGGTTGATGGTTTACGGGGCCACTACTGGGGAGTGACGTGAGTGCTGTTTGTGCCTAAAGAAAAAACGCAGCTGGTTAGCGACACTCTGTCACTGGCAGGCAAATAATAATAAGTAATATGGCCACCTTGGCCCCCAGTCAAATTGCGGGCGAATCGTTCCAGTCTGTGCTTGGAATCTTGCACACGCACTATCGACTAAAACTCGAGCCTCGAAACTCGGGGGAGGCCCCTGTCAATGGTGATAGGCTCGGGCCCCTCGGCCTTCCTTGGCGCCCATTGAGCCCCCTCGGCCCACTATGGCCCTCCCTTGCACACCTGGACTGCATTTTGCGCAGCTGCACATCTGTCTGGGGTGCTAGTAATTGACTCATACAAGCCTTGGAACTCTGATGGAGGGGCATGGGAGATTCCGGGTATGACATCAAGCGAAAAGAGAGAGCAACCATTCACTTACTTATTATTACTGGAAAACAATCCTGTAGACGGCACAATATCCCTGTTCGATCAGGGCTTCACGATAATTACCACTTAGTGCTGATGTTTTGTCCACGTGTTGTTCGACGTCGATCAAGATGACTGCAGCATAAGACGATGCAGATCGATTTGTTTGTCGAATGTTTCCAGCCTTGTTAGGGAGTAAGAAGGTGAAGGTGATGCTCAGCCCAATAGGAGGAGATCGGATTGACCAGGTAGTGGTAGGTACTTGGGACGAATTGATACAAGTGAAAAGCTAGAACTTTTGACAAGCTCGCCTCACCGTCGGTCATCGGCTGTCTTTTATACACCAATGTAGAGCCATTCCCCATTTCCCCCTTCTATTGGAACTGCAAAATACTCCGCTCCCTGGAGCCTACCTACACTTCCATGCCCTTTTGGCACAGCCGCAAGAGGCAGCCAGGTCCGGGGTTCTATCGGCCACAGTCACCATGGGAAAAGCATCTCAGCATGTGCGCAGCATCTTCGCCTTTAGCGCGAATACCACCACAAAGTAGGATGGGGGTCCAGTAGCTAGAGAGCGGAATGGCTATCCTGCTGTGGCATCCAAAGTGCTGGTGGATGCCAGGTATGGTCATGTCTCGGATATCAAGTGGTCATTTCTTCACACGTGTACAATCGCTGACCCCCTCACTGCCTCGTCACAACACACCTTTTCACCATGACAGTTCTTAGTCTTTCGAGGGGCGTGACTACGAAGCAAGGCGGATGGGCTGCCATTGCTGCATGCTGTAAAGGCTGTTGTATCTACCACCATCTGGTCAAGTGCTCCATATGGTCAGTCGAGAACATCATCCCATCCCACCTTTAGATGGCTTAAGGTTGCATCTATTCTTGATGCGTCAATGTTGCCAGCCTCGGCGAATTGTTGGTGTCCTTACGGTTCTCCTAACCCCAACCGGAATTCACCTACCGCGCCATCGGGGTTGGATCTGACTCTCGTTTAGCCATGTCAAATGCATGTCGTGCTACCAAAATCCGGTTGAACAACGAATCCCATCGCAAGCTGCTCCGCCAATACCCTTTCCCGGGGGGACCCAGGTGTAAGTCATGCGGTTCCATGTCTTAGAGATGCTGTGCCGTGCATGCTGTGGCTGACTCTCGAAGACGGGAGAGTCTCTGGCTATCTCGGCTGGGTCGCACCGTCGGCTTCTGGCAGCTGCCTTGATGCTGATGCTGAGAGATGCCCACTACTAGGAAAAAGTGGCTACTTGGCCTAACCTGGGGAAGCACTCGCATGGCGTTCAATGCTCTGTGTCAGCCATGCTGACCCCAGTTCCGGCTGGCACCCAAGGTCAATCAGGTAAGCGATAATATGTTTGCATATATCTTGGAGTACATGAACCTGGGAGAGGGAGTGCGGCAATGTTTTGTGGTTGGTAACTGCTAGGTGGACAATCGCTCGATGGTGGTTACTTCACTGATGGAGACGCAGATCAGACGGACAACCTCGGAGACTCGGACGATGGTTCTTACTGCAGGTGAATCTTATCATCAATGGTCCAGCCGTCATCAACAAGATGTCATCCAGGCTGGAAAACCATACAGAGTAGGTACCTACGAGCACGATGGGGTGGACGCAAGAAAAGTGGGAGTGATGTCCAGGTTGACAGCCATAGTGGCCGTGGTGCCTAGAACATCCCCCAGTGCCCCCAAGGCTTAGGTCTGCTGCCTGCCTACGGTGCCCCAGACTCTCCGAGCGCCACGGCCAACTTTCCTTGATCCAGCCACCAGTTCCACCCCTCCTAAAGACCGACAACCAACCAATCCACGGCCGTAGCCGCAGTACAGGCAGCTACTTATTTGTACTAACAAGGTATAGGCTAGTACTACGTACCGCTGCCAAAGTTGCCACTGTGCCACTCTATCTGGACAGACACATACACCATGATTTCCAGCTTGACTGCACCTCAGTGATTTCACTAAACCCTCACCGTCTACATTCTTGATCTGAGACCATCCTCAAACTACCCTGTTGGTTTGCAGCTCTTCTCACCCGTTCAATTGACTCTTTCAGAGTTTGCTGCTGCCATCTTCCGTCCTCAGAGTCACTTCGTCTGCAGACACCCACTGAAGCCCTCCCCTTTCACCTCGGCCAACCCCGAAACCTCACTGCGCCAGAACCAGTCCTGCAGGCAACCGTTTGGCCCTTTGTCGCTGCGCGTCCTGTCCCTATCTCCTGGCAGCTTCCACACACCTTTTTGGACCCTTCTCAGCATTCTATCGAAAGGCGCTGCTTCGAATCCCATCCTCCTCCACCCCTTTTGAAACCTAGCAGCCTCGTGACGCCGACCACATCATCGGCCTACGCATTGCCAGTCTCTTACCCGGACGCCCAACTACGTCGCTCGCGCACCGTGGGGGGATTCTATTCTCAGGGTTGAATTGGTTCACTCGACGATCTTCCAAAGTGGCAGTACCTGTCGGCTGACTCAACCATTTTCGTGGACCATTTCCGACGTCTATCCTAATAGCTGGAGGAGGGGAAACACACGATACACACACACCACCACCATTGAAAAATGACTTCATCAGCTTTTCGAGATTCCATGAACTCGTTGGGCTGGTCTCGACGAGAGCCGGACGTCCCGGTCAACACCAGTTCCTCCACTTCTTTGCTCTCCAAGCTTAATCCCTTCGGACGGAGTGGCTATGTTCAACTACCCACACATGAGTCTCCCGGAGCGCCTCTGCCCGCGCCTTCCAGGAGAGAGGAGGAAGAAGGATGGTTCGCATGTGAGTGATGCAGCTGCCCGTTGCCATTCTCGGCAGGCCCCAGAACCCTTTCCAGAAAAGACAACTGACTAGGCTTCTGTAATAGTAAGTCGCTGGGATCGACTCCTCATCTTTGGTGGCTGCAACCTTGCTGCACTGGCATGTTTTGTTATCTGTTTTGCCCTGTTTCCAGTACTATCCTTGAAGCCAAGGAAGTTTGCCATTTTGTAAGTTGGACTCGCATCCCTGCCAAATTCCCCCACACCACCATCTTTGGCAACACCAGGCCATGTGACACCGCGTCCCTCCATGATGATGTCAGTTAGTCGACTCTCATGCTGTGACGCCCAAGGTTGGGCCGGGTTGGCCCAGGCGCACTCCGTGAGCCTCGAGCCTTTGCGCCATCCCCAATGACATGTGCGCTTGCCATTTCTCATGGTCGTGGTTGGCTGACGCGTCTCTGTAGGTGGTCGGTGGGCTCCATCCTGTTTCTCGCGTCTTGGGCCGTCTTGATGGGTCCGTATCAATATGTGATTCACTTGGTCTCGGGGCCTCGTCTTCCATTTACCGCCGCATACTTTGGCTCAATCTTCATGACGATATACTTTGCGGTTGGGGTACGTAGACCAGCCTTGCTGACTGTCAAGAGCCCTACTAACCATGTTCGCCTAGCTTCACTCGACACTCCTGACCTTGATCTCTTCCATCGTCCAACTCGTAGCGTTGGTGTGGTATCTCGTCAGCTACTTTCCCATGGGGAGTCAAGGACTCCGATTCGCTGCAAGAGTAGGCGGAGGTCGGGTAGCTGCGTGGATGAACGACTGATCGTCCGCACCGGCCCCTGCACGATAGAGTGTGCACGACCACGGAAGTGGTGTGAATAAACCAAACTCATGGCATGATCTCCATCCCTTCTCGTGACACCTTTGTCGCTTCATGTCAACTCATTTCTGCTTGACTCCCATGTCAAGTCAACTCTTGACAGGTTCAGTCAATCCGTCGTCGAACATCTCGTACATCGTTGCCCACACCTCTTACCGCATCTGTGATCAAGTCACGCAGTTCCCTTTGACCCTCCTCCGTATTAAAGTTTTCTCTCGCCGCAAGTTCTTCTATCCTGCGCCGGAATTCTGGATCTGGCTCCTGGGAAAGTTCTTGGGTTGAATCAGAGGCTGTATTGATGTTGATGGATACATTCGGTGGCAGTGGAGGTGGATGCTGAACACCGCCCACTGGAGTTGAGTTCTCTCCATTTGTCAGGGACGATGAAGCCAATCGAGTGCGAAAATATGTCACGACATCTGGAAACTCGGCCTCGGCCTCGAATTTTTCTGCCGCTGTCTGCGCCTCATCATTCTGTATGTTCGTGTCTACATTCAACTCCTCGACCAATAGTCGTACCATTTCCACCGTCTCAGCAACGAATAGACATGTTTCTCCATCTTCGTCCTTGAGATTGATATCAACATGAAAATCGCCCACCAATGCTCTCAACAAGTCAAGATGGTTGTAAGATGCAGCGGCATGCACCAGAGAGTAACCGTGCTCATCTTGTGCAGAGGCTAACTCGGGTCTCGAACGTAGTAAGGGCAAAAGTCGGGGATCAGGATCTGGGATCGTGGCCGCAAGGAGGAAAGGGTTAAGTTCTGCCATTATTGTTGGTGCTAGGAGAGTACCGTGCTGGTTTGACTCATCGATGACCACTAGTCAGACGTATATGCGCTTGTGGATGTGGAAATCAAACGCTGTCTACGCATAGATTGAATGACTGTGAGATCGCAGACAAGGCAGTTTTTCGTCTAACCCCGTTTGCTGAATTTTAGTGTAGACGAGGCCGGTGGGTTCTGGATCCTGCGGGCGCACCGGGCGTTGTTTTTAGTGGCTCAATTATGACCTCAAGGGCTGGGGGGCCCGCGAGGCTGCAACATGGTGCCTGGATCCTCTGGATTGCTGGCAAGGCTGACACCAACTTCTTGGCAAGCAGCCTCTAAGGAAATCAATTGTAGTACTAAGTGGCAACGAGGTCATTTCTTGAGTATGCAGACTCCCTCCCGTGCACATGGTCTACAGCAATCAAATCTGATTCTACCCTCCAAGATTCCATGGATCTGAATCCGTTCTCCTGCAATAAATTAACACTGACATGATATGACTCATTTGTTGGTGCAACACAGCCTTGCGATTCATTCGTTCTTTCTCTACCCAGTCACACTTTCCGAAATGAGATAAATTTATTCACCTCCTGCTTCTCGTCATTTCATGAGTGCCTGATCCAGCACTTTTCTCCAGACGGTCAAAACTGAGTGGCCACTGGCTTCTCTCTTTCTCTAGGTCTCTGTTGTTCAGACACTGCTACCGGAGTTCAAGTTGAGCGGAATATCACATTTTCTTTCTTTCAGATCGTGGTTCCCCACGTCGTCGATCTTTGTTCATCTCAAATTTCTTTGACCAATCATAACCACAGACATGGCTCAAGATTCTCACGAGGTCTCGCAGCTCGTCAAAACGCTCGAAGCTGCCAAGGGACAGGGCAAAGGTGGAAGGAAAGGCTTCTCATGCAAAAAGACCACATTCCCCATTGAGGGTTCTCAGGGCATCTCGGTCGACTCGTGGCGCTTCAACGACTGGGACTACAAGCGAGATGATCTTCCAACCTATGCACGAGGCCTTTTCACTACCAAGAGATCCGATGGCACCCCAGAGATCGCAGTCAGAGGTTACGATAAATTCTTCAACGTCGACGAAGTTCCTAGTACAAAATGGGAAAATATCGAAACAGATACCACTGGTCCCTACGAACTCAGTGTCAAGGAGAACGGTTGCATCATCTTCATCTCGGGTCTCGAAGATGGCTCACTTCTCGTTTGCAGCAAACATTCCACCGGTGCGCGGTCTGATGTCGCCCAAAGTCATGCAATGGTTGGAGAGAAATGGGTGAAATTACACGTTGAGAGTGTCGGAAAGACGACGCGCGAACTGGCAATGACACTCAGAAAGATGAATGCCACTGCTGTTGGTGAACTGTGTGATGATGACTTTGAAGAGCACGTTCTGGAATATCCTCCCAACATGGCTGGCCTTTACCTCCATGGCATCAACTTCAATCTCCCAGAGTTTGCAACACTGTCTGGCCCTGAGGTGCATGAGTTTGCCGATACATGGGGGTTCAAGAAGGCTCAATATGTCATGATACAGACACTTGACGAAGTCCAAAGCTTTTTGCACAAGTGCGCCGAGACGGGTTCCTGGGATGGGCGAGACACTGAGGGATTCGTCGTCAGATGCAAATTGCGAGGCAAGAATGCTCAACCAGCTGTTGATTGGTTCTTCAAATACAAATTCGAGGAGCCTTATCTTATGTACCGGCAGTGGCGTGAGGTAACCAAGGCAGTCATTGCCGGAAAGCCTCCCAAGTTCAAGAAACATAAGCAGATCACGGAACAATACCTCTTATATGCACGACGACAGCTCGCCAGGGATTCGACAATTGGCAAGCTCTACAATCAAAACCATGGAATCATCAAGATGAGGGATGGATTTCTTGCGGAGATCGGCCAGAGAGGCTCCGATATTATCGCACGAGAAAAAGAGGAGGAAGATGGAGATGGAGGTGATTCGCCGTCGAATATAGTCTTGGTACCTATTGCAACCATCGGTTGTGGCAAGACGACAGTCGCCTCAGCTCTGGTGAGGCTATTTGATTTCGGACACATCCAAAATGACAACATCGAAGGCCAAAAAGGTCGTCCTCAGCGATTCGCTGACGGCATCACCAGCTCTTTGGCTGATCACAAAGTCGTCATTGCAGATCGAAACAACCATCAGCGCAGAGAAAGAGAGCAAATCATACGAGATGTCAGTAGGGTCATCCCGCAGGCTCGGTTTGTGGCGCTACACTACGTGCATGAGCCGAAGAATCGAATGCTCCAACAGATCCGTGAAGTCACGCGGCGGCGGGTTCTCGATCGAGGAGACAACCATCAAACCATTCGTGCCGGCAGCAAAAGCCAAGAAGAAATCATTGGTATTATGGAAGGGTTTCTGTATCGATTTCAAGGCTGTGACAGGAATGCGGCGCCCGACTCGGAATTCGACCTCGTCATCGACTTGGATGTGGCAGCTTCATCTCTGGATAACTTGGAGCACGTGATTACGCAGCTCTACAACACCTACCCAGGTCTGCTACCAGAGGATATGCCCAGCCACGAAGACATGCAGAATGCAATCAGCTTTGCACTGGATCATGAGGTAGCCACCAAGCATGATCTCTCGTTCGGCAAGCCAGCCAATACGCACCCAAGCCAGAAAGCAAACAAGATTGCCATTGTTCGGGAGAAGGAAATGAGCCCCCAACAGGCGATGAACAAACTGGAATACTTTGGGATCACTCTCTCGGTCACCAACATTAATTCGATCCTCGCTTCAATTTTTGACCGAGCAAGTCAAAATGAGGCAGCCCTTTATCAAAGTCTTAAGCAATCGAACCGCATCCAAACAGAGTTTCACGTCACTCTGATCCATCGAGCCAATGCTGTGGCAAAGCCAGAACTGTGGCAAAGCTACACACAGGCTTACAGTGAGACAGTCGAAAGTAAAGACAACAAAGACAAGAACAAGCTGACTCCTAGCTTGGGTCTGGCTCGCATCAAGCTTGAACGTGTGGTATGGGATGATCGGATCATGGCAGTGGTGGTTAGAATCTACCCAGCCGAAGGAAGTCCTTTATGGCAATGCAGCAACGCCATCCCCCACATCACCATTGGAACCATTCGACCCAACGTCAAACCGGTGGAAAGTAATGACATGTTAGCACGATGGGAGACTGGACAAGGCGTGGGATCGACCCTCTTTGAGAAAGAAGTGCCGGGCAATGTCATTCTGGAAGGCAGTGTGAAGCCGGTGCTGAGGCGTTAGAGGCGTTAGAGGCGGAGAGATTAGAGCTGGGTAGTGTTCGAGAGAGCAATTATGCATGATGTGAGACATGAGAGTCTTTTCAGTCGATAGTGTTTCGACTGCATGATGACGATGGGTATCTAGTTCAAGGCGAGAACCTAGCATACGTACCCAGCACCATTCGACGTATCCAACAGAGATGAATGAGCAAAGTTTGGGAGCAGCAGTAACTCAAAACACAATCACCGATGACTCTGTGTGTTCCGTAACATCGTGAGATCATCCGTAACAAGAATAGAAGGTTATCACAACCATGGGCATCCATCGTCACCATCAGACCTAACTTGTACGCGTTGGAGATTGGTTCCTAATCTGGCTAGAAGGTTAACGGTTGCACCTGGCAACCCCAGACTTGGGTGGGACAAACAATGGGAAGGCGCGACCTGTGAAGCACTTCACCGCTAATCCCAAAACAGTTGACAGACTCAGTCGACCTCTGCTTCAACACTACACTTGGATTCTTTGATCTCTTCATCTTGTACTGTCAATTGTTCTCACTTTCTGCATTCCTCAATACCTTGTTCCCCGGCATTTTGGCAGAGATTGCACGATAGTTTTAACAGGCCCACATCATTCGATTGACAGCGATACCCGTCGCCATAAACGCGAACTCACAGCCAGGATCCCACAAGTCAGCGTCCGTGTCTTGCGGGGCGTTGAACCAGGGCACCAAACAACGATTGTAGGCGGATTGCACTTCTGCCGCCCGGGGCCAGACGCCCGCAGCCAAAAAGCACAGAGCCCAAACGCCATTTGCGTACGAGAACAAGCCCAGTCCACTCAGTGTCCCCTCGTCCGCGTTCTGAGAGGCCAGTAACATCCTGAGCCACCGAAACCCACCGGCGCCCGCTTCCCACCGCGACGCTCCGTTGCCAAGGAAAAACAACTCGACCTGATCCACCCAATTGGCATCAACCTTTGAACCTCAGCCTTTTCTACTTCGAACCACTCAAGTTCTTCTGTACTGCTACAACCTCTTCGACACCTCAGGTTCACCACCACCTCCCAACCAGACTCTTCCACCACCTTTCTTCCTGCTGAGCGTTGTCTCTGACCTCAATTGCATCTCCTCATCAGCCTGCATCTGTTGTTTGCCGCCTTTTTCTCTGCTCCAGCATCCTAGTAATCCGCTCTTCCTCTCGCCTCGCGTATAGTCCTCAGATAACTCCGTCAACTGCAAATACGCGCCATAGCAAGCCAATACTTCGCCTGGTCCCGGTCACAACATACCACACGCTTCCCTCTACCGTTCCACAAGATCCTTGGACCTTTAGATTATCTCAAGGCGTCTTTTCATCTCTTCTGGCCGCATCGAAACACGACCATCCACAGTCTGGTGCGTCATATCATGATATGAACCTCCAACTATAAACATGCTAACTCGGTCCAGGTCTTCGATCCTACACCTGCATCTCTTACACGAGTGCACCTTTCTGATCGTCTCTGTCATCTCGACTCAACGTGAACGCAGCCAACACGGCTTCCCAAACACACGATGCCTGCAGTAAGCCCCACCTATCGTTCCTGAGCCGAACAATACACGCGTTGTCTTGATACAATACTAACTCTTCTCCCAGCCTCGCACCCGACAGCGTGTCGGTAACAATGAAAACGATGAGAATGTCACGGCTCAATCCACCCGTTTGACGCGTGCAAAAGCTGCCGGTCTATCTGGTCAAGAGGATAGTATCGCCCTTACGAAGAAGGCAACTCAGGCCAAGAAACCCACCACATCTACAATCAATGGAACTCAGAGACGGCGTGCTCTTGGTGATGTGACCAATGCTGCCAAAGGTGTCGAAGTTGTTGCCGAGGGAAAAAAGCTTGCCGCTACCAAAGCTGGTCTGCCATCAAAGATTGCTCAACCTACAGCTGGAGGTGTCCAGAAACTTAGCAGGACCAACTCTTCAAGAGCAGCCTTGGGCCTCAAGGACAACAACGCCAAACAAAAACCCGCTGCAGATCTCAAGAAACCTGGAAGTGGTTCAGGTGTCCTTGGCCATACTCAGAAGAAACGCACTCAAACCACCTCGATCGCGCCGTCGTCAAAAGATGCCACCCCAGATCTGGAGGAACCCCCACGGAAGAAGTCGTTAACACAAGAGGCCGTTGAAGAGATCCAGGCAGAAGAGATTTCAGACATTGTCGCCGACCTTGATGCCGAAGATCTTGACGATCCCTCAATGTGTGCCGAATATGTTCGTGAGATCTTCGAATACTACTACCACCTCGAAGAAGCCACCCAACCAAACGCCAACTACATGGATCACCAAGATGACCTGGAATGGAAAATGAGAGGCATCTTGATCGACTGGCTCATCGAAGTACACACTCGCTTCCGGTTGCTCCCCGAGACCCTGTTCCTCGCCGTCAACATTGTTGACCGATTCCTCTCACAAAAGGTGGTTCCTCTCGATAAGCTTCAACTGGTTGGTATTACCGCCATGTTCATTGCGTCCAAATACGAAGAGGTTCTCTCACCACATGTGCAAAACTTTGTTCACGTTGCCGATGATGGCTTCACGATCGATGAAGTCTTGAGCGCCGAACGCTACACACTATCCACCTTGAAGTATGATTTGAGTTATCCCAACCCCATGAACTTCCTCCGCCGTATATCCAAGGCCGATAACTACGATATTCATACGCGCACCCTTGGAAAGTACCTCATGGAAATCAGTCTCGTCGATCACCGCTTTTTGGAATACAAACAAAGTCATATTGCTGCCGCGTCTATGTACCTGGCCCGCATGATCCTCGAGCGTGGAGGCTGGGTATGTTCTTTATGCCTAACCACGTGCATCTAACTAACAATCTCCAGGATGCAACACTGACCAAGTTTGCTGGCTATTCCGAAGAAGAGATCCTGCCCGTGTTTGAGCTTATGATCGACTACCTCCAAGCTCCCGTTGCTCACGAAGCACTCTTCAAAAAATATGCAAGCAAGAAATTCTTGAAATGTAAGTTGAACATCGACCGCTACTTGAGGCTTGACTGACGATGATGTCTCAGCATCCATCCTGTCCCGAAAGTGGGCTAAGGACTACTGTTCCAACTTGAGAAATGCTGGCGCCTCCCTTGCGGATGCCAGGGTACAATGATGATAGCATCTGGGACCATCTCATCCAAAGACATCTTCCGCAATATGCTTGGTTCTGGTCCAAAAGACGTGAAGTCTATTCTCCAGGGTATGCATGGATCAGAAGTCTTTGGCTGCCTTTATGGCTATGCTTCACGCTTCCAACAGTCATTGTCATGAGTACAGAACGATATTCGATAGAATTACATCCGCATCATTATCCACACAGAAAATCCTGCGTCGAGAGACCAAGAACAAATTCTGAAGTCGAAAAACAGGCGCCCTCAGCTACCAGCGCTGTCCATGAGCGAGTTTACGTGCAAGTCGAAACCATCACCATCGTTTTCAGCAGGCGCATTGGCAAGGGCGCACAGCACGCGCGAGTCTGTTCACAAGGCGCCCATCTTGGGTTTACGGGATCTGCGTTGTTTCGGGCGTTGCACAACTGGAGTTGATATGGGCTTGCAAAGGCAAAATGAAGAGAATTTGACCACGGCGAATTCTGGCGTTCAAATGAATGGGCATGCAATGCAAGTGGAGGCAAGGATTACCACCATCGTTGCCTGAGCTTGAATCTTGGATTTGTTTTTCAATTCTGTGTCTTGAGCGCAGCCAAACAACAAACCAAAAAACGTGTCGAGTGGAGCTTAATGGCAGAGATGATGTTGAGCTATTTGGATAGGAATTGCTGTCATTGGCTTTCCATGGCCATGGCTTTGACCTATCGCCGCGCCTCGTTATGGCATTCAATGCCAATGGAAAATTTCCATGGGCTCAGCAATAGACCACATAGTCACAAGACCATTCATGTCAATCGACTTTGCTCGATCTGTTGTTGGTTTTTCTTTGTTGTCAATGTCTATGTTCTATGTATGATGCTCCCTCGATGAGTTGATTGGTGTATGCTATGACCTGAGGAGACATGCTCTTATGCATGAATGTAATTCCTGTATGCCTGTTTCTTTCTGTCTGGTCAACACATTGTCGTCACATCCTTCATGCCAGTCGTGTTTCCTGGTTGAAAGAATCTATCCATCTGTATTTGAACTCGACCATCTATCTCAACGTCCTCGACGGTACACGACCAAATTTCTCCTCATCTCCCTCGAATCAAACCTTCCAATCCCCCCTCTGTTTCTGCTGTTTCCTCGCATCCTTCGCCCTCTCCTCCCCCTCCATCACCACGCCACCAACCCTCCTCCACTCCTCCGCCACCATCCTCCTCATCTCCTCCACCAAAACCTCGGCCTCATCCCAATCCAAATCCTCCCTCATGCCCCTCCCAAAAAGAATTGCGTTCCTTAATTTCGGTTCTGGCTGTTTATTCGGCGGATACTTCTTGCCTTTCCCCTTCCCTTGTTCTGGATACACATATCCAAACGGCGGTCTCGGCACGACGTGAAAATGCACATGTGGCACAACTTGCGCCGCACCAGGGCCATTATTCTGCACGATATTGTAATCTGCTTGATCGTGTGGAATGTCAGGTAAGACGGCGCGAAGAACCCCGCGTGCTACGATGGGGAGTAAGCGGCCGAGTTCGGCTGATTCAGTGGGGGACATGTCACCGAGTTTGACGCGGTGGTGTCGAGGGGCCACGAGCACGTGGCCTCGTGTCAAGGGCATGATGTCGAGAAAGGCAATGGCGTGGGGAGTGGTGAGGAGGATGAAGCTGGGAGGTTCGAGTTTGGTGGGAGAGAGTGGTGATGAGGATGATGAGGTGGTGGTGGGTGAGGTGGCGTCAAGAGGGTCAATTGGTGGATATGTGACGGAGATTATGCAGAATGGACAGCGGGGGTTAAAGTCTTTGGTTTTGGGGAGGGTGGATGGGTCAACTGTTGTTGTGTCTGTCGAGTCTTGATGATGGGAATGCTCCTGGATCAGAGTGGGGGGTTGGTCGGTGTTGTTGTCGTTGGGGTCGGACATGGTGGTTGTGATTTGTGAGCTTCAAGTGTATGTCTATCGTCTTGTAATCCTCAGATATGGTATATGGGGTATATATGCAAAGATATATAGAAGTTGAGAAAGTTGAACAAATGTCAACCGGTAATGAGGCGGTGTTGTCTATCACTGATTAAATCAAACGAGTCTGCCTGTAAACCCGGGAGTTGCTTTCGATGGGCCTGTCCAACAATATATATAAACCGGTATATTATAATATGCTTGTGTCACTTTCACCGGGCAGTATCGTATCAGCCTGTGTGTGTGTGATTGAATATGTAGGTAGAAATTAAGAGATGATGAATGTTGAATGGATCCCCGTCCCCGTCCCCGTCCCCCGAGCAAGTCAACCTCGGCTCACGCCAAGAAAGGCACAGGTACAGCGAGTCCGCCTAAATGTCAGCCTTGCAGCCCAAATCGAATTTCATTTCGTTCTCGTTCCCTGGTAGCCTAGATTTCACACATGGTGGGCCGAGGGGCCTGGGATAGCCTACAGTCTAGTCTGACAAGCAACGTGGTTTTCTGCCTATGTGGTATGAGTCACCATAGCCGGGACAACAGGACCTAGACAGACACTTGTCAGCCTAGCAGCATACCTTGTGTACTGATGACCGATGGGAGGTCCTAGTACGAGGGTCCTACTATCTCTCACGCTTCTACTGCCTCTTGTTTTCTTATTTTCAACCTTATTGCGTGCATCAGATCCAGATTCCCATGTTGTGGATTTGAGCCTCAGCCTTGCAATGCACGCCAAGACTCGATATAAAATTCCCCATCGTAGAACCAAAACTTTCTCCAAGTTAATGGGATTAAAGATATTGAATTTCATATCTTGTATCTCTTTGGTCCATCAACGAAGAAAAAGGTGAAAATGTCGGATTTGAAGCCCTAATTTGTTTAATCGACTCGACCAAACAACAAATTGATATACAGAACAATGCATCGTATCGTGGCTAAGGAATCAGTCCATGATCCAACACCATGACTATATCCTTCACAAACAATATTCTCAACAGCTGGATCCCCCCAACAAATTCTCAATAGACAGCAACAACAAGCCGTTTCCTTAAATACTATCGCCCACCCATAGATTCCAATATGGAGTACCTGATCCGCTTCGCCCAAACGCACGAAAGTTTCCGACTCGCCGAAATCGAAGCACTGGCCTGTCGCGCCGGCAATTTGAAATATGACATTATTTCATATAAATCCGATTCACCATTCTGCATAATTCGATTCCACAACCTCCCTTCTACTTCTACTCCTACGTCTACTTCCACCCACTCATCATCATCATCATCATCAACTCCCCATCAAACCGTCATCGACGAAATCATACGAGCATTCGAAGCAAAAGCCATCATCTCACGCGGAATCTACGAACTCTGGGGCGTGGGGACGAATTACGACGAATTACACGCCGATGTCCAGACACGAAGTGTACATTTATGGCCCGAATTCCAGGAGATGACGTTCAAGTTTGTGATTGATTGTTACGGCAATACCAGAGATATGAATACCCAGAGACAATTGATTCAATCGTTTAGTTATCTGGCCTTTCGCGGGAAAATCAGTATGAAGAATCCAGAGGCCGAGTTTGCGGTTATGGAGGAGTGGACTTTGCCGGAACATGTCAGCAGTACCGAGGGTGAAGCACCTTCAACATATGAGGTGGTATCCCCGTCTGGCTCTGCTCCAAAGGTCAAAGTACCACCGACATTGAAACATATCTACTTTGGTCGCAAGATTGGAGATTCACAACGTTATTTGATTGATAAACATGATCTCAAGAAACGGCCATATATTTCGACTACGTCGATGGATGCTGAATTAGCTTTGGTTACTGCAACTCTGGCTCTGGCTGCGCCGGGAAAGATCTTTTTGGATCCATTTGTTGGAACGGGTGGGTTTATGGTCGCTGCTGCGGAGCTCGGCGCACTGGTTTTTGGTTCTGATATTGATGGACGGAGTTTTCGCGGCAAAGGACAGGGTCTCGAAAAAGGGGTGGGTGCTAACTTTAAGAAATACAATCTCACACATCTCTTTGGGGATTGTATTACCTCGGATTTGACAAACACCCCGTTGCGAATCAACCAGGGAACTAAAGAGAACAACAAGGACGATCGATGGCTCGATGGAATTGTCTCTGATCCTCCATACGGAGTAAGAGAAGGTCTCAAAGTTCTGGGACTGCGTCGACCGAATCCCCAACCTGAATCAGATGGCCCTGACGGATCTCTCTCCCCTTGTCCTCCTCCTCCCTTTGTACCACCAATTCACATGATTGATGGAGTTCTGGCCTACAAGAGACCGGATTATATTCCACCAAAGCGGCCGTATTCCTTTGACAGGATGCTGGACGACATTTTGGATTTTGCCGCCAGAACACTGGTTGATGGAGGTCGAATTGCCTTCTGGATGCCCAGCGCCAATGAAAACGAGCTGGGCGAGGAAGAAATCACCGCCATCCCCACACATCCTCTCCTCGACCTGAAACATGAGTGCATCCAGCGGTTCAATAAATGGAGTCGCAGGTTGCTGGTCTATCAACGAGTCCCGGGTGTTGTGGAGAGACATGATCCCGATGGTGGACGGGTGGAAAATGGATATACCGCCGATGAGCTGAACCGATTCCGGAAGAGATACTTTCAACCCGTAAAGAGTTAAGAGCCGTGACCGACCTGAATGCAAGCCAGATCATCGGATCATTCAACGCTTCGTTTCTCTAGCCCATTCCACATGCTTGGTTGACGTGAAAATGTGATATCGTAGACCTGGTTCTCTCGTTGTACTCATAATCCCCTCACAGCACGGTTTTAGCCGCTGACTTTGAGAGACTCGAGAGCGGGAATGGCATCCTCTCCATCAATATCCTCTTCTTCGCCCTTGCCAACAAGACCACGTTCCCAAAGCTGCCTGCCGGTCAATTTCTTCTCTTCCATCTTGACTCCCTTTTTCTTCTTCTCTTCGGCTTCCTCTTCCTCACGCTGCTGTTTTTCTTTCTCCTGCATTTCTTTTCGGAATTTATCTCTCCACTCTAGGAATCGTTCCCGCGTCACCACTGTGCCGTGGAATCTTCGGTTCTCCTCCTCTTCCTTCTGTCGAGCTGCCACTTCTTTGATTTCCTCTTCCTGGCGCATTCGATCTGAGATGAGTATTTCCGCAGAGTCCTTCAGTGTGGTCACTAATGTGAACACCATTGCCATGCCGAGTGAGTCTTCGATCGTTGGGCCTAACGCATCGAGTAGTTGCGCCTTGTCCGCCGAGACGTCAATGTATGGATGTTTCGCTGCATTTAGTGGTGTGGTGATGTCCAGATGGGGGCCAACGTCAGGATATGACTCTGGATATGTGACGTTGAGTAAGATGACCGGAGGGTCCACGTCTTCTTCAAAGTTGGGATTGGGCACATCTAGTGTGATCGATACTCGGTATGAGTTGTCGGAGATGTCTATACATATTTTTCTATTAGTCAAATTGTCATCTTAGGGCCAGACCAACCAGTGCCAGAAATGTTCGTTCGTACCAGTGATTTCATCTGGAAATATCGAGTCCAGGACTTCCCGCTCCTCTTTCTGCTCTTCTATGCCCATCTCGGCGACTTGGATGGTCCAGACACAGTCAGAGGAACATGTGCAGAAGTCTCAATGTCTTCGCGTCTAGGTCATCACAAGTTGTTTCGACATCAGACAACCGACAGCAGACATCAGACATCACCAGGCGCAGTTGGTGGGATGGAGAAATCTACCGATATTGTGCCGATGACTTGCGGGACAATGTTCTTCCTGTGCCGGGACATGTGATATCATCACGTGACTGTTTGTGAATGCCAGCAACAACAACAAAACTTGTATGTGACTCTATCAGAGGCCTTGATGCATTCAACGTTAAGAAAACTTGGTGGCAATCTCATGCTTTCAACTAGATTCCCTGATCAAAGGGCATACTGCTCCACAACAAGCACACTGCACCACAACAAGCGGCATATTCGTCAACGCCAGAGACGTGCTCTCGTATCTCAATAGGACGAAAGACATCATGAGGTGAATACCGCGGAAAATGCCGATGGCTACTCACGTGTTACAGATTCAAAATGATGATCTCTTCTGGGCATACATAATAGGCAGGGTGGCAGGAATTAATTCGCCGCAGCGTACCTGAAAGCGACCATGCTGGCTCCATACATGGAACTGGAAGGAAATGTGGGAACGTGCAACATCCATCATGGCGACCAGTAATGACTGTGTACCTATGCAAATCACTCGGCAGGCTTACTCCATCACTCAGTTGCCGATCAACCTCTCTGATGGCACATGTCAAGCATTTATCTCGACGATTGAAATACCAGGGTCATGCCAAAGATGACGCCGACAGTCGATTAAGGTCTCCATCGGCAAATATCTCTTCAGATTCAGTCACTAAGATTACTCCGCCAGAGACCGTGGGGGCTCTCGGAAACGGGAAATGCACGGATCTCGAGTTCAAACGTTGATCCTAATAAAGGTATGCCCATGTACAACCTACGTGTCATGACTGCAATCGTTCGAACCACACCACCTACAAACTGTTATTCTCGCATGGGAATCTGCAAAGTTCGTTGCTTGGATGATACAAGTAGAAATACACGTCTTTGTGGATGACACAGAACGCTGCAACGTTCCGTCAAGGCCGCGCAAGTCAAATACAAGCAAAACAGAGGGCTCACGGACCTTCGCCAATGCCAGAGAAGACCTTTGGATGCTTCTCCATAGTCAGGCCCTGGCTTGCGCGCCACTGACGTACGGCAAGCAGTGTACACAATCTTGGTCAAATGTCGTCCAGGTTGAATTTTCGGATATTGAGCCCTTGAAAGGCCCAAGCTCTCAACTACCGAATCTTACAACCCACAAGCGATGCTGTGCTATCCAGTCAGCATGCAAGGTTCGCATCGACCGATCGCCCGTTTAGTGGCGCCGTCTCGTGGCGCCGTCTCGTGGCGCCGTCTCGTTGCTTCTCACCGAAACAAATTGTACGGAGTATAGGCGACGCCTCAACGTTGAAGTCGAAAGTCGGTGTCGGGCGATCGACATGGACTAAACTCAGGGTTCAAAATACACAGTCTGACAGGCTCCAGTCATCCAATGGCACCACGGCTCTCACCACTGTTCAGGCCACGCAATGTCATTTCACTTCTGAAGGTTACGCCGCCTGTCTTCTGACAGAACCCTGACCTCTTCACCCGTGTTGATCATGTTGGCTTGAGAAGTCAAATATGAGACATGTGACCATGGGCAGCTCTCGTCTCTCGTCAAGCATGTTTCCACTGCAAACATGTGTGATAATGAAATAGCTACCGAGGTCTTCCATCTTTGCATGATCGATAAGACGATCGCTGATGCAAGAGTGGAGGGGGCTCGAACACGGTCAATGTGAACGTCGACATTCAGGACCAACCATTTCATATGGCTGCTGCAGATACTCCGTATGTCGCCGTCCTAATCCAACGAAGGAGCCACCTAGTTACTCCGAAGTGTTCGTTTTCTCCTTGACGACTGGACTATTGAGTTCCTCTGCTCCACTTGCGCCGCTGCAGAGTTCGAGGAACGCCATAATGAGATCTCGCCGTGAACCTAAAAGGGTGAAGGCAGCCCTGTGCCGCGACCAGTTGAGAGCACAGACCATGCGCAGGTGGCTCATGAGCATCCGTGCCCCTCCTCCGCAGAGCAACTCCCTCGACAACCCCCTTCTAACCGACCGCCACAACTTGGATGCGAGCAGACATGCACCTTCGTAATTTGTTGTGGACCAGTTACATGCAAGCCTACCCTCCGCAAGCCATATCCGGCGCTTACCCCATGGTGCTCGGATTGCTTTGGGTAAACGAACAACCCTCAAGTCAATAATGTTGCGGTGAAAGTAGCCAGCACTGACCCCGCTTATCAAGACACGGACCTCACCCCCGACGAAAATCATGATCATACTTAACAGAATGAGTATCTCAGCTCTCTGGGTCAGTATCTCATTCGTATCACAGCTTCTGCGAGACACCAATCTTTGAACAACTTTCACCCTCGAAATGTTGTCTAGCTTCATCAAGAGGTCGTCGCTTCAGACGGTCAAGGCTACAGGCCCACAGTGTGCCGAGTCAGCGAAGCAGAGAAAGATCGTCTTCTGTGACTGGGGGTTTCATGGCCGAGCCAGTAGAGACGGATGGTGTTTTACCTATGTCGACGAGGTGGACTTTGACCCCGAAGAAGACCTGAGATTCTACACCCGGACAAACCTTGACCAGTGTGGCGAGATCCTGGCCAAGTTTGTAAAGTCTCAATTACGAAAGAACTCGAATTTAAAAGAATCGAAAGGATGGTGAGCAGGCTCAGTTGTTGGAAGTTTCATCTCCATTGTCACTAATAGCGACTCAGGAAATTCGTCTGTCTCATTGAAGATGGCCAAAGCCACACATTGCCGATCCAAAGGCGGGATCGGACACCACGAACAATGCTGCTCTTTGAACGGGTCACACCGTGCCCTTGTGCAGGAAGACAGCATCCATACCACGAGTCCAAGGAATCCAAATACACTATGCACCAGAACGAAGAGATCTCGTCCTCCCCACCAGATGTCTATGAAATCCATACTCCGCCTCCTCAATATCGGAGTCGCGTGTCGACGCTTGCCACTCTTCAGGAAGATCAGCAATCTTAAACTGGGGTGACATCTGCGACGAGGACCGAGTGATATGAAGGACCATCATGACCATCAACCTCAAAGCCTCTTTTATTGAAAGAGACTTGATTTGACGAAGAAACGACGTTTTTGCTAGCGTTCGAGCGACTTGAGATGATGACCACAACGATAGATACGATATACCAATCATAAATTGGTACTTTTCCCACGAATCCACAGATTATATGAATGACTCAACTCCACATGACATGCATATTTCCCACTGTAAAGTAGATCTCTCGCATATGTACCCATATATTCGATATCTGCCTCAACCTCAGGCTCATTCCTCACATATATCGCCAAGACCACATTTCTGGTCCGCAGTAGCATTACGGTGGACTGTATTACGAAGTTGCGCTGATATCAGATTGACGAATTCCAAGGAATATCACACATTCGAACATGATTGTCATTGCCTCATGACTGTATTTTACTTGCCGACTAATGATTTTCCTACTCAATCTGTAAATCTTACGTTTCATGTCCCCATAGGTGTTCTTAGTAACGAGTTTTACGCCTTTTAGCGTCTTAAACATTCCAAAGCAACCCCTCTGGTCGACGTCATTAATGTTGTGGTCTCCATAAGCCTAGAAACAATCCATGCCCCCACCAGGTCCCGGTCCTGCGAGGAACCTGAGTCTGAGTATAACGAACCCTTTGGTTCTCTACCGAGCCCTTGTTGCAACCAAGAAGATCCGACCTGACCCCGCACAGCATCGGCTCGCCCTCCAGCTCCAGAAGCTCTACTATCGTCTCAAGGACTATGCCCCAGAAGTCGAATATAGATATCGACTTGAACGAATTGCTCGAAGAACTGCCGTTGCGAGGAACAACGACGAATCTGAACGCCATGGCGCCGAGCAGAGGACGCTGAAACCTTCCAATGGACACAAATCCAGTGCTAAGAAGGGTTTTGGGATTTCTTCCCTGCTCAATGTTGCTCCTTCCAACACACTCGCCCTGACTCGGACAGAACCACTTCATTCTTCGGCAGTTGCAATACCTTCGCCTCAGGGTATGTTGCTTTATGGTGAAGTGGGACGAGGCAAGTCGATGCTTCTCGACCTTCTCTACACTTCACTCCCGTCACGGAAGAAGAGACGGTGGCATTTCAACACTTTCATGCTCGACTTGTACCGCAGAATCGAACAGAGTCGGCGTGAAAGATTAGAATTAGAACAAGTATCTAGCCGTGGCGGGCGACCCTGGCTGCTTTTCGGCAAGGATTCCGGGGTCAATGACAACGAACATGTCATTCTCAGCCTCGCCAAAGACACTATTGGAGATAGCCCTATTCTGTTTCTGGATGAATTTCAAATGCCTGACCGGACGGCGTCCAAGTTGATCAATTCTTTCTTCACAGGCTTCTTCCACCTCGGCGGAGTTCTGGTTGCCAGTTCCAACAGAATGCCTGACGAACTCAGTAAAGCCGCAGGAATTGATTTTGGTCGAAGCGCGTCCAATGGATGGGGTACCAGGGGAGGACTTTGGGGTCTTGGGTGGGGTGCTCGCAGGAGCAGCCAGGCGGAGCTCCAAGCAAAGGGTGACTTTGGCCTTTTCCTCGAAGTATTGAAAGCGCGTTGCGAGGTGTGGGAGATGGAGGGTGAGCGAGACTGGAGGCGGGATGATGGTGTTGAAGGACTCGAGACTCGAGAAGAAGACGACCACCACCCTGAGAGTGAAGCGGTATCTGCTTCCTGCGAGGACGATCCATCAGTCGAATCGCCACATGATACAGGGGATCAAGTGTCCAGCACTACAACCACGGCGCTGGCTGATGACGTTCAAACATCCGCCGACGCTCCTCCTCACTATCATGTGTCGGTAGAGTCGACGAATGCATCACCTTCATTTCTTCAACGGGACATCCTGACCCTCAACCCATCCGATACCTGGACACCCAGCACTTTGACCGTCTATGCACGTCGGCTGAGTCTTCCCCAAACCCACCAAGGAATTCTCAAGGCCACATTCTCAGAGTTATGCGCAACATATCTCGGACCAGCTGACTATGTATCCCTATGCTCGACCTTCCACACATTGATCCTGCTTGACGTGCCGGTACTGACATTACTACAAAAGAACGAAGCTCGACGCTTCATCACACTACTCGACGCTCTATATGAAGCACGATGCCGGCTATTGATAGAAGCAGAAGCTCCTCCAGACAAGCTATTCTTCCCAGAAACAAGATCACGACTTAATTCCACCGACGGTGCCGGATCAGGGCAGCCAAACCTCCTCCCCCTCGACCAAGACCTTGAACAAGAAGACAGCGACTCCATCACATCAGAATCCTTCTCAGAAATGTACCAAGACTCGGTCGCACCATTCCGAGCCAACGTCGCTATTTACACGGATTCCAACACCGCCACGTCAGTACCATGGCATCAACCTGCATTCACACCATCCATTATTTCACCCTCACTCCGGTCCGTTCTAGCAGACGAAGACGCCGATTTCGGTCCAACATACGGAAACGGACGAAGTCAGGGCATGTCGTCTGGACGAGTCAATCTAGACGTCGACGGTCCACAGGGTATGGCGGAACTTGAATTACGTCAGGGTCCTGATTTCACACAAACCGGAGCGATGACTGGTGAAGATGAGAGATTCGCTTTCAAACGAGCACGTAGTCGATTGTGGGAAATGTGTGGTAAGAAATGGTGGGATCAAAGAGCTGAATCTCAGGTTGGGGTGAATGATTGGTGGAGACCGATAGATCGAGAGGGGAGAGCGTGGGAACAGTTTGATAAACTACAGGGGGTGTCGGCGCAGGAGATTATTGATGCTGCTGGGGTTGGTGGTGGTGGTGGTGCTGATGAGGATGTTGATCATCATGCGGACACCCAACAGCGGGGCCAGATCTCTGGAGTTCAAGACAGGGATGATACCCTGTTCAAACATGGTGCAAGTCCTTTTCGCGTCAGTGAGCAGCCGCCACCGAAATTCGGTTGGCAACATGCTTGGGGCATGATGCAGTGGGGAACGAAAGCCGGTGAATGGGGAAAAGGCGTGGAAGGGGATAAAGTGAAAGATCGAGTGGATAATGATGATGGTGTTGAACGAAATGGACCGGGTGGACATGATGTGCAGAAGAATCAGGATGAGGAGGAGAAGACGACGTCCAAATAGTGAGATGTTATGTCGTCGTTGTATTGTTCATGTAGATATCAGTACATACAATTTTATCTATTGCCCTTTACATGAAATGAAAATCATACCACACCATGCAATGATCTATCTCATCTCTTCAATCCCAGCTTCCCGCTTTTACTCATCATCACTGACCTCCGGAGGAGTGGCCAAATACCCCTTATCCTCGAGATACTTGACAATAATCTTAACCGCATCCTCCACCGAAGTCTTATCACTTTGAATATGAATCTCCGGCTTCAACGGCTCCTCATACGGGGCACTGATACCGGTAAACTCTGGAATCTTCCCCTCCCTCGCTTTCTTATACAAACCCTTGGGGTCTCTCTGCTCCGCAACCTCCACGGGAACATCAACCCAGACTTCCACAAATGGAACACCAGCCTCACCGTCCGGACGGGCAGCCTCGTGCAATTGACGAGCGAGATCCCGATCTGCCCGGTACGGGCTGATGAAGCTCGTGACGGCAATGGTGGCGGAATCGGCGAATAATTTTGCGACTTCGGCAATGCGACGGATGTTCTCTTCGCGATCCTTGGGCGAGAAGCCGAGGTCTTTGTTCAATCCGAAGCGGATGTTGTCGCCATCGAGTCGGTAGGCGGCTTTGTTGTATGGTTTGCGGAGAAGTGCTTGTTCCAGGGCAACGGCGATGGTTGATTTGCCGCTGGCGGATAGGCCTGTGAGCCAGATGGTGAGACCCGTTTGTTTGCGGAGTCCAGACCGGATACTGGGTGTGAGTGGTGATGGGTGGAAGTGGATATTGCTAGATGAGACGAGAGGGTAAGCTGGAAATAGTTCGAGATATGGAAGTGGAATTGGAAAGTGATGGATGGTTGAGTATGTGTATGTGGAGTGCTTGACAACTTCTGGGCAAGATAGTAGTAATCCAATTAAATATCAATAGGACCCATTATCAGAGTCTGCCATTGTATTATGCGATACCTCTCGCCTGCAAGGATTTGGGAGTATGCGACAAGTTCCCTATGATGGATCGAATTGGGGCCGGGGTAGCGGGGAGGGGGAACTTACGTTGCCATGTTGCGCAGCTGATATATGTTGCAAGATATCTGCCGGGGTTTTATTATCAACGTGAGGAATTGTATAACAATGACTTTTGATATCTGTATTGGACTTGGAAGCAATTCGTTGAAACTTTTGTCTGTAGGAATTTTTTGGATGTCGTCGACTGCCCAATGACGTGCATTTGTCGCACGTGGAGATCTTGCGTGATTGAATGCCAAGCCTCGACTCGCTCCGATGACAGTGAGGAAGGAGCGACCAAGGACACGGACGTAGTTACCTATCCTATCGTGCCTACCTAGGTACTTATTTACAGGTGACTCAAGGTGAACTTGTGCCTTGCCTCGTGGAATGTAAGGCTTCCAATCGAAGAGCATGACTGCATCCGTAGTCCATGAGCCAGCTCGTTACTGCTGCACAGAACGTACAGCAGGAGATTTATGCCCAGTATGACGAGGAGTCCTGGAACACGAAATCGCGAGGTTGGCGTGGTTGTGTCTCTTTGAGCCACAGATGAGGCAGCTTGTGCCACGGGGCAAGCATGGACAAGTAGACAGAAAGTTCGGATGGAAAAACACTGAACTTCCTAGGTTGAATGACTTATGCTGAACAAATGCTTTGATGGGTATCCCTAATTTATGTTCAAGTTTTGTTGTACACAGGCAACTGGGCCCATCCTAAAATATACGTAGCGAGTAGCAGCTGCAACTAACGCTAAGTCGCCTACAGAGCTCCAGAAGTCACTACTACTATACACTCTCTCCAGGGCACCCTCCAGATAGCACTTCTCTCCAGGGCACTCTCTCCAGGGCACCCTCCACATAGCACTTCTCTCTAGGGCACTCTCTCTAGGGCACTCTCCATATAGCACTTCTCTCTAGGGCACTCTCTCTAGGGCACTCACGTGGTACTCTAAGATTATTCGGAAAAACTCGAGGAGAATATATTTACAAAACTCAGTCACGGGATCGCAACTCGCGCATATCTGATCATTTCGCGCCAAGATTCACTCTCAGCCAATCATTTCTAGCTAATCATATCACGTGAAAGTTTTTCTGAAAGACATTTTCTAAACCCAATGTAGAACCTCCTTCGCTTCGCTCAGTAGGATCATCAGCTCGAACCTGCGTTGACGGCTGTATAATACTTTGTGTTCTGGAACACTGCCAATCCTATCATGACAACCTCATCGATGGCTTCTTGAGGCAGATTCGGATCTACAAGCTCGATGACGGCATACTTCTTTTTCGCCCATTCTCTAGGACTAATCTTTGCGATTGGCATCTTGTGCTCGTCGACCAAGAAATGATCAAGCACCACCCATGGTGTCTGTCGTTGCCACTCTAGTTGTTGGCCGCCGAATGCTTTTGAGGTGTACAGGAGGTTGCAAGTCTTCCAATTCTTGCTCTTGACTGAGATGTCTGTGTTTTGGATATTGGCGGTGATGGCACGATTCCATGGATTGAATGCGATGGTGCCCACTTGAACGTCATTGCCATTTCTGAATGTTAAGTTGGGTCTGCGATTTCGAATGTCGATGTTGTATAGGACAGTTTCTTTGTCGTCATCAAAAATGGTGGCCTGGCGTTGCTTCCAGCTTTCGACATATACGTGGAGTGTGCGACCGTTGTCTACGAACGTGTCGTCGGATACCTTGCTCTGAGAGGTGTTAATTGTTTTCGTAAAGGAATGTTTCGAGGCTATTTCATGGCGACTTACCTGTTGTTTGGGGGCAACTGATTTCTTGCGTCTGAAAGGGTTGCACGGCATGATTTCAATTGTTCAAGTCGAATAGTCATCAGGGTGGGACTTGGATAGGACCTTGAATTAGGGTGTTTGTTTCACGTATATATCATATCCTCCTGTTGGTATAAGCCACGTTGTGACATGGTCTCAGGCTAGACCCTGTGATCTCATAGGCACCAGATCGTCCTAATCGGCACAAGGCTCATTCCCAATGACATCAGGTGAAGCCCAAGGCGCAGTCTAGGGTTCAAGTTGTAGGCTGGCGGCCTAACTTAGCCAGTTTCGCACACTCGTATTCGTAAATCGACGAGGGTGGCGCAGCTAACAAATTCAATCGCCCTGCCGATCCTAAACACTTATCTCCAGCCTTGCTCATCAGCATCCTCTCAGAACTTCTTTGATGACTAAGTCGGGTACAGTTAGTTAAGAGATCATCAGTGCATGTACATACATGCCTATCAGGATTGTGGCTGTAGCACTTGTTCCATGGTCGAAAGATACAAGCAACTTAGAAGAAGCTTGGTCGAGACGACAGGTCAAATAGTCATGGGGCCTGGGCCTTCCTCCAATTGTGGCTAAGAATGCCCAAGCAACGCTTAAAGTCCTCGGATTTATGTTCCAGATTTAGGCCCTCTAGGCACTTCTGCACACCTATTTCCATTCGAACTTGAGCCTCGGGCTTCTTCTGGCTTGAGTCAGGTACCTACATTAAGCTACCTACCTAACCCACTGTACATGTCACCCGGGCTGCTTGTTAGGTGGTAGCTACCATCCCGGAAGTACGCGATGATGAAGAACTTGGCAACCAGATGGCAATTCAAGCTTGAAATTCAGCAAACGATTCATCCACGCGTTTGCATTCTCTCGTCGTCTGTTTTCGCACCGCCATGCTTCTCTCTCTTACTTCTACTACGAAGCTTGCAAACACTCCCCATGTCCCTGCTTGTTTGTTTTGGCAACGGCCAGCTCCTAGCCAGGGTCATACTGCAACGGAACGACCATCCGACGGCTACCTGCACTGCTTCGCGTTCCAACCAGAATATTTCAACCCATGACATCTCTTGATCTCATCCTGCATCTCCGCTCTCCAGCTTGAATCTGGGGTTTATCCCCTCCAACCCAGACCCAGGAGTGACAAGATCGAGCCAGGCAGGTTGGTTGGACCATTATTGCACCCAGACCCAGGTCCAGACGCATATTCAGCTGTCTGTATTTGTCAATGCTGATCCCCCAATGTTCTATCCCAGCAACTTTCTAATCTTAGCCACATGGTGCACCAAGCCGTTGAAATGGAGGAGACTGGTGACCTCACTGTGCTAACATTGGGTAGTCAACCTACAACATCCACCACGTCCACTTATATCCTAGTTACCTTACACCAGTCTGCTACCAATCCTGTGTTTATCTTCAATTGTTTGTCTTTATCCTCGTTGTACAGCATTTCCCTCAATACGCAAGCCTTGTCAGTCATGAATTTGAACCTCTGACGCATGACCTCTCATCCGGACTTATCATGGTATGATGGACTCAACTCATGGAACGTGTCTTATCAGCCCAGTTGGTGTACAACAATTTGCTTGCTGTCACCCCTCATCTCTTGGTCGGCCTGGATCTTGACCCTGTCACCGACCTTGTTGATAAGAGCCATGTCCTCGTGTACACAATGATTTCTGTCCTTTGTTAGACCATTGTGAACATAGTTGCAAACCAGCCTGGCTAAACTGGCTTTCAAACAAGTCAAAATCCAAGAAGGACTGAGAGGTGGTATTCTTGTCGCCGTGTTTGTGCTACTCCGGTTGCCAGAAGGTACAAGGGACATGCGATGGACGCGTTCCAGAGAGCTCCGTGGGTCGTTGAGTGCCATCTTATCTGGAAGATGGCTGAGATGGATCAACAGACGGGCTGCACCTCCGAGCAGCTTAGAGATAAGTCTTGACTTACTCCATTGAATTGTGATTTCGCTGTCTGACTCTTTTTTTGGTCTGCTATCTTCTATCTGCTGCGAGTTACCGAGAAGCCACTGCCTCAAATTGTTACCTTGAGGTTGACGGCCAGTGGCTGGAGTTTAGAGTCAGCTTGTTCACGTCTGCATTTTCTTCTGTGTCAATACTCAACACCATTCATGACGGCGTCGCCACCATAATGCTTCTGTGACAGGTGTTGATACACTCACTTCTCCAGCTCTGACTCAATCCACCAAACCTGCAAATATCTGTCCCCACGCCCAACCCGTTAGATTCTCTCTGGGAGGAAGGAGTGAAAGCAGGCACGGTCGACATTTTACTCAGAATTCCAATTCAGCAACAATCACTTAAGAGTCAAGAGTCAATCAATGGGTGTCAATTGGGGCATCACATTCACTTGCAATTACTGCCTCACCCGAACCCTGATTCTCACCTTCACTTCCACCCTCACTCGCTGCTGCTCCTGCATCACTTCCCCTCCAATCCTTACCCTCATCCTCACCTTCAACTTCACAACCGTCCCCTCTCAACTCCATCACTGTACATTTCGTCGTCCTTGTCATCGCATAAGTATCCCAGCCGCATTCGCTCTCTCCATCATCTCCTTAGTCTGCCCTTATTGTCTAATGTCAATACCTTTCACCATTTCCACATCCATTCGAGCCGTTGACGACAATCAACTCAATCCACTCCCACCATCTTCCCACCCTCCAGCCACCCAGATCAATTCAACAAAGACAGCCATCACAACATCTGGGGTCGCCGCTTTCTCCCAGACTCTGTGAGCCAGGGCCTCGCCTCCCACTACCTCCTCCTAGACGCACCTTGTCTTTACGAGTCTTCTGCTTGCCCAAGTCTCAATCACTCCCCGCCAATGCAACATGGCTTTGTACGAGTCCATTACGAGGCTCATCACCGGCAAGGGTAAGTGGTTCATTCACCCTTGGCATCCATCTTCTAATACCATTCGTGTAGCACTGGCCGAACGAAGCGAACTGCGTAGGCTCGACCAACAACTCGAAGACACAGAATCAATCATCAAGAGCATGGACAAGATCTTTCTTGGATCACAGTGCAAAGGTACAGTTCTAGCCCCTCCTAGCCTTCTAACCCCTGATCTCATGACTAATCTTTTCGGCACAGTAGACTCCCTCTACAGTCAACACACTCGCCCCCCAAGCAAGGCTTCTCTGAGCAGCGCAGAACCTTTCCACTCATCCCACCAACGAGCCGTCTCAAGCTGTGAACCCTTTAATAACACTGTCTTCAAGAGTCCTATTGGTCCACCAGACATCACTGCCATGGACATGACCCCAGATGATCTTAAGAGAAACTACAGCACCGACAACATCTGGAACCCCAAGATTCAACCTCTGCCTCCCATGCCGCAGATGAGCGGATTCGGTCGTTACAGACACTCGGTAGAGGCAGACCCGCAGTGGCGTCTGGAACATCTTGATAAGAATCTACGTGATCTTCGAGGCACTGGTGTTATCGACCTTGTTGCTGAACCTCCAGTCGGACTGGATAAAGCCACTTGGGATCAATACAAGGACCAGGACTATCGGGTCATCAGCTTTACGAGCTCAGAAAGTTCCGACTCAGATGGTGCTTTGGCTGGCGCCAGCCACTACCTGGATAAGGATGGAACGCGTATCAGTCGAGGTTTCCATCCATCTTCCGTCTCTAGCGCCAACAGCTCCTTCAAAGATGGAAATGGGTCGTTTCGTCGCGACAGCACTCCTGGTCCCCTTCTCCCCGCTGGTCGTGCACCCGAAGGAGACTGGAGACTTGTTCGAAGGGGCAATCGCACTTTGCCGCTGACACAGTCCACCCAACGCTCCAGCAGACATGCGAGTGCAACTTCAATTACAGCCCTCGCTGCAATCAATGAGGTTTATGACGAGGGTCGGGTTGCCATTCGCAAGTATGAGGGCCCATGCGAAATTCATGAAAACGGCAACACCGAAAGTGCATTGGCATCGGACGACGAAGAAGAAGAAGACGAAGACGATGACTGGACAGATATGGTGATCGGAGGCGGCCGTCGTCACATCAGCAACCTCACCAGGCAGCTACAACGAACATCGGCCTATCAGAAAGAAATGGGTGGGAGACCAAAGCCTATCCGGCGACGCACCACATCGGATGAACGACATGTAGCATTCGCGACGAAAGAGACCATGACGGAGAAAAGAAGGCTTGTTCGCACAGCATCTCGAGTCTCCTCTCGCCGAATTGCACACAAGAGACCAGAGTCTAAGAAACATCTCTCACAGCTGGCGGTCCCATCTTGACAAGCATTGCTTTTGTGTGGAATGAAATTGAACTGATTGCTCGTCAGGGGTGTCTGCACCTCGGACAACAACGACTCTGACTCACTCTCAGACTCAGACTCAGACTCAGACTCAGACTCAGACTCAGACTCAGACTCAGACTCAACAACGACTCCGTCCTGTGTCCTTTGCGACTCACTCACGGATATGATGTGGACGACAATACACCCGTCCTTTTGTGCATTCACCCACTATTTGCACAAATGATGATTTCGGTTTAGCGTGCCAAGTCGATATGGGTCACGTGGATAATGATATCACGTGGTGCACGTGTTCGTGAAAGACACGTGACATGGCAGAACACAGGCACGACAGGATATCACAAGAAGAGCTTGATTGAGCTGTGATACTCATGCTTTGAGCCAGACTCATAATCTGTCCACTTGATCTTGAAATGTACCTGATTTTCATGCTTGAAATTGACCTCGAGCATCGCTTTTTCAAGCGGCCTGCTGGACTTCGACTAGGCAATAATAGACTAGCCGAGCGTATCAGACCAGTCACATAAGGTGATCTGTTTCTTTCCATCTAAACTTGTTGAATCCACTCCAGACACAATAATGTTGATGCCATCCCACAAGAGCACAAGAGCACAGGGAGTACCAAATTCATTTGCCTTCCAGGCGCGATGACAAATCTTACAGCTTTCCCCTCCGACTGACACGAAATTTTCCACGTTGCCTGCTGTTGCTTTAGCCATGACCACCTCCTCTTCTGCATCCAGTAACAAGCGGCCATTGGCTGTCGAAAACGATGACAATGTCTACATATCGACGCCGATTCATGACCGTTCGTCAACATTTATCGCACATTTCCACCCAGGAGACCCGAGTGTAACGCCCTCATCAACCTCTTCCGACAAGCCCCGTCTTGTATCATTGACTCAAAGCATCAAGGCCGTCCAATCACATCCCGATTTTGCCTCGGCAGATCACAAGATGGTCGCGTGGCGAAGAAGATCTAATCAACGTACTCTCAACGACAAGGCCACATACACAACTGGCTCGGATGACGATGGAGAGAAGTATGCTGGCAAACGCCTGGAACGAGTTCTTGTCGATCTTGACGTTCAAGGCACCGTAGTGGTTGCCAGATGGTATGGTGGCGTTTTACTTGGCCCTGTGCGATTTACGCACATTGAGATGGTTGCGAGAGAAGCTATCAAAATGTGGCAACGTGCAAGTCATGGCATCGGAGGAAATGACGCGGACTCTGTCAAACGACCCAGAGTTACTGGCGACAATGCCAGTGGAACTACCAATGGTGGTGACAACAACGTGGCCGATGACGCGCAAAGAGCTAGATTGGCACGTCAACTCGTCGAGCGTGACAAGAGTATCCTGATCCTCCGGGATCTATTGTCCGAGAAAACCAAACTGGTAGCTGATATGGCAGCAGCCTCCGGCGGCTCGGATTCTCAGTCATCGCAACAACACAGCACTCCGCCGACAGCGACTCCAGCGTCATCCTCAGGTGCAGTGTCAACAGCGCCCACCATAAAACCAATTGATTATACCGAGATGCCACTCCAACGACTTCGACAACTCGATAAAGCTCGAGATGCTACGATCGCTTTCATTCTGAAGCAGATTGACAAGGCCGAGGAGAGTATCAAGGCTGTGACTTCACCAGTAATCGCTAGTGCGAAGGATAAAACGGCGACAGCAACAGCTACAAACACCGAGCTGTCAGCTCAACCAGCCACAGGAGACAGCCTCGAAGCCAAGGACCCTGATACGCTTGAAAGCAGTACTACGAAGAAAGATGGGATTTGACTGTGACCTGCATGTCTATGATCAATCTTTACATCACTATGCAGACACGGCGACATCATCCTGACCACTTGCCACAAAACCTGCACTTGCACGGCTACTTGCCGGTGTCAAAGCGTTCTTCTCTGCCTCTTCCTCCTTGAACTTCTCCACCACCATTTTCCGAGTCAACTGCTGGTAGTCTGGGAAGACTGTCAGTCCAGATCGCATAGCAGTATTCCATAGTCGAACGTCTCTGGGGATTTTCAGGTTCTTCTGGAGAGGACAGTACTTACGAAGAACACCACTCTCCTTGACCTGGTTCAACACACCCTGGGAATAAACCCCCCTCCACAGATTCTCCTGAGCAACTTCACACAACTCGAAATCCTCCAGAGCGACTTTCCGGACGAATTTATAATAATCTTCGAACCCCTCTGTTCCACCTTTACCGTCATCAAAGTAATAGTCAAATTCCATCCTACTCTCACCGACCTTGTCACCAGGACAGACCCGGAAACTACTCATCCCCCCACCGTACAGGTTGAGAGTGCAAACAGGGAAGAAATACAAGAACAAACCATCATTGGGATTCGCCGGATCGGCAATATGTCGACTATATGAGCCATGGTTGTGTACCTCATAGAAGGTCGGAGGATACTTGACGCTGAAGGACCGATGGGTATATTGACAGTGCAGACATTCCTGATACCCATCGACCATGGTTTTCCAATTGAAGTTGCCGGGATATTTGATGGTGCGTCGGTGTGGTAGTCGACGGAAGTCATACTTCGACACCAGTTGGAGGAGTGATGGTGGGAACCACTCTTCAAACGGTGGTGCGGACTCTGAGATGGTGGTGAAGAGGAGGCCTGTTGGCGTCAAGTAGTGTGCTAGTGGTTGGTTCTACTCTGGAGGTCAGTATCAAGCACGAATGAGAGCAGTCAAACATCGAGACAAGACAGCACAGCACAGCACAACACAACTTCACCATCACCATCACCACCCTGACAACTCAAACTCCTGAACTTCGCACCACCTTCTCCTTCTCCCCTCACCGGATGCAATGGGTTTACATACATCTGATTTCCTGACGACACTGAAATTCTCATTCCCATCATGTTCAACCACAACAGTAACACCCGCGAATTCATACTCGATAATACGATCAATCGCAAATTTGGGTACAGCGCCAACGAGATACCATGCTTTGAAGAAGACGGCTCTTCGCTCCAATTGGTACAGATTCTGCGAACAGTACCATGACGCCGGGAGCGTTTTGGTGGCGTCCATTATCAGTTTTAGATTCGATGTATGTAATCGATCTATTGAATACCCAGCGGGCCTTTGGAACGATAAATCCGTCTGTCTGATCGACGGCAAAAGAGCAATCAGGGATTTGACCGAGTATTTACGTGGGGGGGGAAGGGGAAGGGGAATATCGAGGGAATGGGGATTAGAACTAACTAGGATTGAGAAGCAGGGATGGATAGTGTGGAATGGATCCGTTACGATCTACTCGAAAACGGTCGTGAACTTATGCCGGTTCAATCTGTCTTCATCGTCTCGTCAGAACAAGGTACATTGGGTAGTCGGCGCGTATCGTATGGCGAGGACCCGTGGCCAGTGGGCTAATGTCAATCACGAGGTCGAATCAGAATCAGAATCAAGGCAGATGGAATCTGATAACGGCCGAGAATCGGGATGTTGGGTTTCAAGGGATTCTACCTTCCAGCGTATAAAGTACTTGATTGACCTGGTTGATCTGGGTGATCCTAATATGGTATTCCAATGCTCAAAAGATAGATCGTAGTGTCTGTCTTTTGTTTGAAATTGGAAGCTAAATCCAGCCACTTATTAGCACGATACAACTCAGAGCAGAGCAGAGCAGACCAGACCATAGCAGAGCAAAGCGACATTGTCATTTGACGATTGATGGATAACAAGGTATCCTCAAATAGTGGGGGTGGCACCAGCACCAGCACAAAACAGGAGTGGTTTTTTCATGTGCTTGACATTTTATACTGTTGCTACCTACCTAGTACTCAGCTACTCCCGTTTCCAGTTTACGATAATGTTCATCATGACATGACCTGACCTGACCTAACACGCAGGATAAAGTTTCAAAGAAGTGGAAATTCAGCAGGGTGTAAATCGTAAATCATCAATAGGTCAACCAACCGACCAACCAACCAAACGTTCCGTTGTTCATCAATCACACTCGTTGATATCCGAAAGCTAAAAGGTGGGGTGGGGGAGGGAGGGATGATGTTACACAGTGTGTGTGTGCGTGAGCTGCAGCGCCATCGCCATCACACTTCACATTGGACTGCTGTCTCTGGATCGCATGCCTTCTTTGGGAATTCCCAAATGAGAAGCGAGTCTAAGGACATGGCATGGATTGATTGATTCATTCAGTTAGATAGGCTAGGCGGCTGGTCTACGGGGATGCTGCCCGAGGATCCTGATTTCATATGCCTACGGAGTAATTGATATGCAGGGTATGGATCGATGATTTAATGATTCGATCACAATCGTGATTGAGGAATGAGTCGTTTTCTTCTTCTTGCCTTTCTGTATCTTCAAAGGTGATTTCCGCCGTGATAGACTCGGACGGACATGTGCTGACACGAGGATGTTGTCAAGAGGGTGATTTTACGTAGTTGTAATACCTGAACTAGTTGTAGTAGGGATAATGATGAATGTTGGCGGTGCTTGCAGTTTGGTTCATTTCCATGATCCTGATCCTTGTTACTTACTCATGTCTTCGTTGTCATGATCTCTCATTCTGGGTCGTTCCCCAAATAGTGCCCGAATTGAGTTGTGAGTGATATGGAATGGAAATACCCGTCCTTGACTTTCTGCCACTTCCACCTCCTCCTTTCCACTCTCTCTCGCTCACTAGTTCACGATAAGCCAGCTAGCCATCGCGGCGTCTGGTTCTGGTTGCCGTCTTTTCGCATACATATCTGGACATAACTTCCTTCCATCAGTTTGTTCACTCCTTCCATATTGCATCGTGTCTACGCACAAGGCAGGGTCATTTGACTTGGGCGTCAGGATGACATTCGTGGTGGTGTCTTCTCTCACCAACGCCCCTCTCCCAGCATACTTGTTTGTCTTGTCATGTCTGGGCTACCTGTTAGGCGGACACATCGTCAGACTAGTTCAAGCTGTGGTTTCAACTCTCCCGATCAAGTCCACATTAGTGGGATCGACTCTTGATCTGGCCGAAAAAGGGAGTTTGAAAGGAGACGACGTTCTGTCCGATGAAGAAGCGTTTCTTCTTGAAAAGAGGGCTTTTTTCACCAAGGTACGTAACGGTGAGGATGGGGGCTAGTGAGAGGGGGGAATGTGATTGTGAAAAGTGGTTGAGATTTTGGACTGACATGGTAGTCAAGACATGGCTGTTCGTTTGCCATCGAAGTAGATTCGACAAACCAGGGGATTATCTCACTTTCGACATCGCAGGAGTTTCCTTCTTTGCTGTCCTAGGGAAAGACGGCGTCTTACGCGCATTCCACAACGTATGTCGACATCGCGCATACACTGTGGTTCGGAAATCGTGTGGAAGTTCAACTCGATTTTCGTGTAAATACCATGGTTGGCAATATGACGATACCGGTAGGTTGGTCAAGGCACCCAAGTTTGATGAATCTCCTGGATTCAATCCTCAAGCAAATGGTCTGTTTGAAATCAAGTTGATCTTGACGAGAGATGGACTCATCTTTGTCAATTTTGATGCCAATACCATGAAACTTCCATTCAACAATGTCAAGTCGCATGTGGATTTCGGGAGCTGTTCTTGGGTGCATGGGATGAGTGTGGATTGCAAAGCGAATTGGAAAACCATTGGTGAGAAGATGCGGAGGGCACGTCTAGAAGCGGACTTTGTTGACTTGATTAGCAAATGGATTCTCAGACCAGGTTCACCGGTCTCACACTCGATTCAGCTGGCTTTCTCGTCTTCAAAAGATGCCGAAACAGACTCGACTTCTCGGCCCGTTGAGCATTGTTAAGGAAGTGAACTCAGACCTGTGGTATACCATGATCATTGTACCGATCTCGACAGCAGAGGTATCAATCAGATGCGATCTTTACAGTCGACAAGAAAGCAAGACGTCCAGTGGAACCGCAGAGAAATGGGAATGGATGGTCAAGCAGGAGATCATGGCTCTGACTCCAAGTAACGGCCAAGAAGATTCGCCACGACAGTCTTTTGCGTATGAATGCGGAGGTAAGTCAAGGCAAAGTTCACGACCTACCTTGAGAGACGTTGGTGAGTCTAAGGGCTGAGCATGATCTGACCCATTTCAGGACGAACCATCGACCTATTAGCCATCTTGACACAACATCAACGAAGTGAAAAGCTAGCCAAACGTAAATTGCAACCAACAATCAGAGTCACGGGCGAATCCGATATAGACAGGGAGGCGGAAGCAATATGTGATGCACTTGACCGTGTCGAAGAGGCTCCAGCCATTGACGGGAGTTTGAAGTTGCCCAAAATGGGCAAAATGGGTCTCATTGACTGGTAAGGGGTTGCAAGGTTTGGGTTGACACATTGGCTGGGATGAATGAGAGTTGAATGGGCCCTTGAACCATGCTTCTGTTCTGATTGTGCGTTTTCTAGGGCATATGGCGAGGGAAATACTATCAGGAGTGCTGTAGATAGACCGTGTTTGGGAATGAAATTGATGTTGAGATGGAGGTTGAGAAGATGGATCAAGATGGATGTAAGAAGATCGATCCCCTAAAGACACGTGATGAGCAACTGCAAGTTTTATAGGATGTTTAGCCCCAGGCGCACCTCGGCGCCCTTTTACCCCTCACCATCGACTTTTGACCCCTGGAAGTCTAGCCTAACGGCCTGGATTTGCGGCCAGGAATTATGCGTACCAGGTAGTAGATAGTTACCCCGCTGACTCCGTTGTCGGTGTGTTCTACACTACTGTACAGTACAGTACATGTACCCTCCAACGCAATATCAAATCTGCAACGACGTCAATGCTACCAACTACCACCACCACCACAATTTCTTGTCACCGCATACTCACTCCCTTACCACCCTCCTCACCAAACACCCCTGACCCTTGAGTGGTCAATATCTCCATAGTCATGTTCAAGAAGGAGTAAGTCAGCAACCCATTAATCCCTATCCTATCCACCTCCAGTCCATCCCATTCCCTCTCTCCGATTCCGTCTCTCTCCCCTCCACCATCACCACCATTTCGCCATTCTTTTCAACTAACCAACTTCTCTCTCCTTTCCCCACCACAGCCTCCCACCCGGCGCGAAATCAAAAGTCAAATCCTCCGTGCAACGCGCCATCCGGAGTAAAATCCTCGAGCAATACCCCGACCTCACCCCCCACATCGACGACCTGATCCCCAAAAAATCCCAACTCGACCATGTCAAACTCCCCGACCGGGTCTCCCTGTACTCGCTCGACAATTCCCCGCTCTTCTACCAACACATGGACGACCCTATCATCCCACACCTGAAAGTCGTGCATCAATATCCCCATGCGTTTAAAACAATCAAGATCGATAGAGGAGCAATCCGATTTGTTTTATCCGGTGCGGCGCTCATGGTGCCGGGGTTGACGAGTAAAGGAGGTTGGTTACCCGGGGATGGGGATGAGGATGAGGATGGGGAGGGTTACAAGAAGGGTGAGGTGGTGGCGATTGCGGCGGAAGGAAAAAATGAAATTTGTATGATTGGGGAACTGGATATGGGGACAAAGGAGATGAAGGAGAAGAAAAAGGGCGTCGCGATTAGTGCCGGTCATTATTTGGGAGATGGGTTGTGGAAGTTGGATCTTAATTGATCGATCGATCGATCGATCGGATCATACTGGACTCTACTCGATGACTGTGTGTGTGTGCGTCTCCGGAGGCTGACAGAACTTCAAGGAAGGATGGATGGACATCGCAGCAATGATGATGTTCTGGACTAGAGCCTGTCTGTGTCTACAAGGATGTGTTGCAGGAGGAGTAACACCGATCGAAATCGAGGCTTCCGTCGTGGTTACTTGGCCTTTGGCCCTTGGCATTTGAACCGCAACCGCAACTGCCTTGTTTGTCGGACTCTGGCTGATCCAGGGCAAAGGCAGGAAGGAGCAAGAGCAATCTGATATGTGTCCTGGCTGCGACACTCATCCTCTCCATCCTCTCTATCAATTTCTCACACAGAGCTCAACCGTTCATGCCTACCTGCCTGCTCCTCTCCCAACGCACTCCATGGCCTATATGTGGCCGTGAACAACACACGTCAATATCGTCAGTTGACGGCTTCAAGCCCTGCTATCTAGGGCCACAGCTATGTATGCCCTTTACTCTAGTTCAGACTAGAATCACAATCAAAAACTCCATCAAAAACTCTCCCCAACAAGCTTTTTTTTAATCTCATGATACTGTGTACAAACTTTTGTCTTTGACGCTCTTTCATGCTGTCAGTCGGCGTACAATTAAAGAAACAAACGGATGAGGATGAGGAAGAGGAAGAGTGGCATCTCGGCCACATTTGCCCACACATGTGATTTCCTGCGCTCCATGCTTTCCATGCAATATGGCTGGCCATTTGAACACATCCATGGTACCTCTGACCATGAAACAAATAGAAGAAGAAAAAAGCACCGTCGTTGACTGGCATGGCATGACATTGCCCTGACCTGACCTTTGGCATGTCCTGCTCAGATCACAATCGAGGCTCCTCCAGGGTATCGAGCAAGCTAGAATAATCCAGTGCCACCACTCACATCTGCCCATCGACATTGTTCATGGGCAGCCCCAGTGTCCTTCAACTCGTCCGTCCCTCCCCTTCCTCCCATGTTGGTCTATGCAAGAACGCAGCAAAAATAAAAAGAGGGATACTCGTCCCGTTCCACAGAGATGAGAGTCAACAAGTCATCCTGGGTATGTTGTAAATCAATCATGACTGGTCGTATGTCTGCCACAACAAAGCCTTTGAATCTTGCAAAGGCCTGCCGCTTGAATCAGACCACCAATAGCGCCAGCCCATGCAGCACAAAACAAAGAAAAGGTATCAGTTGAGGATGGCCGCCGTGGCCCAACAACCAGGTCGGCAAAACATACATCTCAGCAGCACACAACACCGACAAATTGCACATCTGTCTTGGTCAGATGGCAATCATGACTCCAAGATGCTGTCGCTCGATTCGGCGACCATATCGGCCTTGAGCGACACCTCGCCCTAGCGTCCACCAGTACATAGATGTGTCCGAAATCGCAAATCTTGCATCATGACATGGTTTCGGCACATCGCAATGCTAAAAGACCTGCTACTGTTGTCGGACCTTCAGCCACTCTTGTCAAGCTCCGCTTTTTCTTCCGCGGTGAAGTGATCACCCAGTCGCTTGATCGTCTTCATGTTTGTAGCTCCGTTTCGCCATGCTGCTCGCAGAGTCTGGAACAACACACGATCATTGACCTGGTAAGATCTTGCAATGGACACCATGTCAGACGCAATGCGTTCGCTGATGGCCACTTCTCCATTCAACACCTTGGTGTAGTAGCGAATCAAGTGAAGGATGCCATTGACGTGATTGGCGTCCGCTTCACCCAATGCAGCAGTCTTGAACTCCTCGTACATTCCAAGATTGAATCTGGCACTGAGGAAATCAACCCAGAAGGAGTAAAGGGGCTCCAGCGCTCCCTCCACCCCGTGTTGCTTTTGCTCAAATGCAGCGTCACGCACTGACAGATAGTCTTGGTCGTATTCACCCGGGCGGGGAGGAGGAAGCTGTGTCTCATGGCCGTCCCTCGTGTAATACATAACTGAGCTTTCTTCTCCAAACGAAATTCCTTTCATGCTCGCAAATGATGTGGTGCGAAATTGCTCCAGTCTGCCATGATTAGCTCACTGACTTCAAACAAGAAGTGCCGGCTTACTGTTCCAGGCTCCCTGCACCACCCCGTAAGCTGGGTGCACCTTGCTGTGTGCTTGGATCAGATGCTTCTTGGGCCACGCCGTTGGAGTCTTGCGCTGCCACCTGCACTTGAGAGGAGCGAGCCACTGTCTCAGCTTTCGTGCTTGCTGTACGTTGTTGCATACGAATATTGATGTTGGGAATGCTTTCGTCTGGGAAAACATTCGCTTCGATATCTGAGCGAGACGACTGACGACGATGTCCGTTGATGTGAGCAACTTGTGACGGTGAGCCTTGAAGTGGTGGAGACCTAAGCGTGGCAGGGATGTGAGGAGGAACAGTCTGGGTTGATGGGTGGCGCATGTCAGCAGCCAGAGAATCCTCAATGGGTGGGATGAAAGTGCCGTTAGTCGAGTGAAGATCGATGGGAAGTCCTGGAGTGAACGTAGGGGGCGACCCATGGCTGAAAACACCATTGGGCACACCACCTCCAATAGGAGGCGGACTCTGTGCTTGTTCAGCATCTAAGCCACCCTCAAACGAGTTGTGTGCGCCTGGGTAAATTTGCATGTACTGCTGTGGTGCGTGGACAGGCCCATCGTGCCGAGCAGACTCGAATCTCTCCTCTGGGGGAAGCACAAAATCTCTCCAGTTATCCCGGCTACGGAGACGGTCATCGCCATCAATACCAGGAAGAAAATCGACGCTTCTGACGGTCTGACAGATAAAACGTAGGGTTTCGATTGCCATGTTCTCCTCAGTCAGAGTCTTGATTCTCTTGAAGTTGGTGATGACGCTCAGAGGGACCCAGCCTTGACCATCCATGTGCTTGCGTAGGAAAACGTCCTTACAAAGGTTGTCGATCGAGAAGTAGTATTCACTGCAAAAATTGTTAGTCAGAATAGTGACAGCCCAGACAAGAAACCAGCACTTACATCTGAGTCACGACCATTGACATCAACGCTAACTGATTCAACGGCTCGTTGTAGGGCATTGCGCTCATAATGCCTGGTTGCAGGGGCATCTGTGGGTATCCGTAACCATCAGTCTGCAGCGGTGGCAGACCATGCGCAACGTTGTGACCAGTCTGATAGTATTGGGGATACACCATTTGCACCGGAATAGACTGCGATCGTGGATTCTGACGGGGATTTGTGGCCGTCTGGGTTGGAACAAAGGGCTGCGAGGATTGTCTCGATCGCGTCCCAGACTGAGAGGTTGACCTAGCTGGCTCAAACCCATTCTGAGGCAGTGGTGAAGTGTGTGAACCATATGTAGAACCGAAGCTATGGCCGCCCCGTGCTCCACGGAATGGTCCATTACGGCCCCCACGCTCAGTACGGGTGTCGCGACGGCTGCCTTGATCATTAGAGTTCTCTCGATCTCTCCAAGACTCGACCTTTTCACGTGCATTTTCCGGCTTGTCTCGTGACCATTCACGATTTCTTACAGCCGTACGATCTCTCGCAAAGTCTCCGTTGCCACGGGGTGGGCCAGACGTTGCTCCAACGCCTTTGAACCTATCACCAGAACTGGACTGCCTCGTGCCCTGCTCAGAGACATGGGAATAGCCCATGGCTTGATCGTTCAAGTTAGTGTTACCATCTGAAGCTCGGTGGCCGGCATGACCAGTGTGTCCAGAGGATGATCTGGAGCTCATTGTTGTCTTTGCAGATTGATCGCGGATATGCGAAGAGTTGGATGTCGTAGCGTTCTCGCTGGGAATAAATTCCTTGTCCATAGCCAAAGATCGCTGTCCGATAGTGGCTAGGCTCTCGTCGCCGTTTGGTTGGCGATTTGCCGTTGAACTAGTGGGAACGGACGCACCGCGTGCACCACTCTGACCTTCGGACCTACGTCCACGGTCTTGCTCACCAGAAGGTCTAGGAATTGGAGGGGGTCCCATCAAACCACTGGTTTCTTGCTTTTCTGTAACATTGCCTGTAGCTCCTCGTGCACCAGCGTCTCGAGCACCCCTGGCAGAGCCCCGGCCACCTCGACGGGCAGCCGCTGGGGGGAGTTGAGTTTCAAATTTTGCGGATGGTACAAATGGCACGGAGACCCAGCTCTTGCCGTGAGACTTTTGCACGTTGAATTTGGGATCCGGTTTATCCACTTTCTCATAGCTTGATGACTTGCGTCGTTCGTCGGGCATCGAACTTTCGGGAGTTGGCCATGACTGAGAGTCGCCGACGGTAGGAGGTGCTTCGGACTCGGTTTGAGTCTCACCCTGTCTGGAAATGGATCGAGGAGAGCGAGTGGATGTATTGTCCTTGCGGACGCCGGGACGGCCAACCTCGCCGTTTCGACCCTCTCGATCAATGGTAGGCTGATCCTTGGTTGATGGCCTACGCTTGTTCTCTTCTGGTTTCGGCTTTTGCTGTGAGCTCGGAAGTGTCGCAGGAGTAGCGGTGACTTCTTTCTTCTTTGCCGCCTGTGCCTCTTGTCTCTGTTTCCAGATGTTGACAGTTGGAATGGGAGCAGCCTTGAGCTCCTTTTCCGGCGCTATCGAAGGATTAGATACCTTTTCCCAATCATCATCTGTGTCTTTTGTCTTTTTGTCGCTAGTGCTCTGAGAGCTATCATCGCGTGTTGCAACGGTGGGAGAGCGATCAGAAGAGTCAGCTCGACCATTGGTCAGGGCAGGCCTCGTATTGCTCTGCACATCTTGGGCTGACGCAGCGTTAGGCGATACACCATTAACCTTGGCCAGTGTGTCATTCTGTGGAGTTTGTTGCGACTCTTGTTGCGAGTTTTCAGTGGTTTTCTGTCCGACCTCGCTGGATGCCAGGATGTCTGGTGTGGAGCTCGCAGTGGCTGAATCGACTGTAGTTGACTTGCCGTCGCCTCCCAAAGCCGGCTGAGAAGATTTGGGAGTAGGGACTGAAGCTACAGCTTGGGTTGGTTTGTCTTTACCAGCCTTGTCCGAAGTTGGGACCTCATTTCTCGAGGCGGCCTGGGAGGATGCTGGAGCTAGACCTTTTGCAGCCTGTGCGTATGAGAAAACCGGCACAGCGGTTGAAGTTGAAGCAGACATGACCGTATCGAGATCGAAGGACCAAAACCTCAAGGGAGGATTTTCTGCTCGAACTAGTTACCCCTCACCAGCACTGTGCTGGCTGTAGTGTTGAGTGACCAATGCAAGGTCGCAAGTGCGCGAACCCAGCACGAAGCTGATTTGACTTTGGTCCTCTGGCTCTGAACTTTGCGTAACAGAGCACCCCAGATGATGTTGAGGTCAAGGCACAACCCGAGATACGTATGATCCGTGCAACCAAGTGGCTAACAAAGTCTGTGGTTGGGATGTCTTGACTAGTCGACGGTGTAATTGTCGTCGAGGCTCGATGAGGCAAGGTTGAATTGATGTGATGATGACTTGGGCAGATCTGAGCAGACGAAGGTCTAGAGGTGGGTTCGACCGCAGGACAGGGAGACTAGTCTGAGAGAGATCTCAGTCAGGCTTCGAGCCTCATTGGCGGCGGGGAGGAAACGGTGCACAAAGCGGCGTCTGAGACACCGAGGGTCAGTGGTGGGAGGAGGAGGATGACGAGGAGGAGGAGCCGGGACTCGAGCAGGAAGGTCGATAGAGGAAGAAGGAAGGTCACTCGTAGGAGAGGTTCGTCAGCTGGTGGACAGACTGCGAGGGGGCTCTGGAGTGTGAGAGATGTGGTGATTATTTTTGAGTGGTAGAAATTTCATGCAGACGCCAGGGAAAAACCCTGACGGACTGGGGGGGAACGAGAGACTCGAGGATTAGAGATGAGGGACAGATGAGAATGAGAATGGGTAGAAATGAAGATATGGAGGGGACTGCGCGAGGACAAATGAGGACAAGGTGAGGTCGGGGAGGAGAAATAAAAGTGGTGGTGCGGTCGGTGGTCGGTGATCGGTTGGAGTGGATAGAAATGGAAGAGGAAGCAGTGGTTGTGGTTATGATTGTGAGTGGCAGTTGGAGTGTGAGTGAGGAGTGGTAGTACTAGTGACTGGGAAGAGTCAGTGTGAGTGCAGGCAGAGTCCGGAGTAGTGGGCGTCAGTCGTACTCGGACTGGCAGTGGTTATGCACTACAAGCACTGGCACACGGGGGTATGGTTGACTGGTAATGGCCGCCAGCAGTGTGCGTACCTAGGTAGTGTGCGTACTTAGTCTGCGTTGTGCCTAGTGTGTTTGTGTGCTTGTATGCTTGTGTGCGTCCTTGCAATGGTCAGAGGTGGAGACTCGACTCACTTCAAAAAGCTGCAGCCAGGGCAAAAGAGTGCCTGAGTGCCCGCGTCCCGTGTCACTTGACACGGTGCAAGTAGCTTTTAGGTTAGCTACTACGGTAATTATTAGGCGCCTGTGAGTTGCCTACTGCCCGAGACTGGCCGTGTGGAGGGGATTCAGATGCAGGCCAACTTTTTCTGCAGGCCTGTTTACGCAGAAGAATAGTGTAGCGTGGTAGGGATTGGAGATTTCTACCAGGGGGACTCGGGCCTGGATCAGGACTCATTCGATCGTTATTGGCAAGTCACCACGGCTCTTGGACCGAGGAGTCATCTTTACAGTCAGGCCGTCGACTCTTACCTTGGTTTATTATTGTTACTACAGCATTTTCTAGGCAGGCATGTCGTGCCATGACAGTCATTATTGTGTTCAAATTCAATAATAAAAATATCAAACTTGGTCATCATATTTCTCCAAAGTGGGCCTTGGGTTTTTTCTTCTTTGTGCAAAGCTAAACACCCCATTTTTCAAAGCCATGGAGTAATAGGGTCAAATCCAAGTTGCTCCGGGTTGAGCGTATTGGTAGATGACCTTGTGGAGTGGACTCGACGAGTGCTTGGGCGCGGCATTCCTTCCATGGCCCATGGAGATGTTGCAATCGTTCACAACTTGCCTTCCGAACGGCTATTCGGCTAGAGCCCAGGATTTGTATGGCAAACGACCTGGGCAACCGGTAATCGGTCAATAGGATCAACTCTGGAATGATAAATTGAAATAAAAGCGAGGATACAGGCTGCAGCCAGACACGCGATATCATGCGGCGTGCCTACCTGAACCATGAACATCGTTGATGGCTGAGTCAATCCAAGCATCACTTTCTATCTGCAAGCTATTATCATTATCATAAAACGACGATTGTATCATTTAATTGATTTGGTGAGGACATATTTTGGTCGATTCTGATGATTGGGGTGACGAACATGGAAATCTACCCTGTCGACCTCCCTGCACGTATGACGGCACCTCGGGCGCCTCGGCCTACCGTGCCTAGCTCCTAACTTTTATTTAGTACTTACTAAGTACTACTGAGTACTTTGGTGGGCGTGTGTGGCGTGGTAGGTGGCACGGTGGTGAGTTCGCACCTTCTACTACTCCGTAGGTACGTAGGTACGTAGCTCTGTGACTCTCCAACTGCGGAGCGTCCCTCCCGCCAAGCATCACCTCCAACCCCAACCCACCTCATCCAGACTCTAATGGACAGCCAACCATGTAGCATCTGAGGTTGAACATCATGTCCTTCGGGTAGCCTTACTATCCGACAACGCACTCGTGATGGTTCCAGATCTATCTCCGTCAACAACGTGCAAGTACAACTGTCTCGTGCACCAGAAGTCATGACAACGCGACTGGTCAACGCGCCTGTACTAGGCCTTCACCTTATCCTCCCTCTGGCATCCCCCATTGCTCACCATGTCGCTTAGGGCACCCTCTTCTAATCCATCTCTACTTGCTATCCTTCTAGTTGTACAGGCACGTACAGGATCTGCCGCTCAAATCGTCTTCCATTACCCTCCAGACCCTCTAGCAGCCGCCACTGCCAATCACTCCTCACACAACGCCCAAGAAGACAATGCCCAATCCTCCAGTAGCGACTCCGACTCTCAGTCAGAGTCCTCTGACGACGACTTTGAACTATTCAACAAACGAATAAACAGTGGGCTAAATCTGGCTCCCGAAGTACGTTCACTGCATTCAGACGAGGAGGAAGATCTGTACTCGTCAAAGAAGGACAAGAACAACACACAAGAGTGGAAACCCTCCTGGGAACCACTACTTGGTCTCGGGGAGGATGGCCTGGTAAGCCTCCTCGCCCCCGGTCGTGCCTGGCACAAGCGCAAGTTTGAGCTTGGAATCAACGACTTGACCTTTGTCGGACGGCCTGTCTTTGCCAGGGAAGATGGACATTGGAGAAAGTTGAAGCCCAGGAAGGATTTGGCCAGTGACGATGACAATGATCAAGATATGTCTGATACAAACCAAAATCACGGAGAAGGCACAGAGGACGAGGAAGACAGTGTTGGTGAGCAAGATCCCACCCAAGACAAATCCAACAAGAACAAGGACGCTGCCTTTCCAAAGAGCCAGTTGACCATGTTCCACCTGGTCTTTGTCATGGATCCTCCCGCTCTTCAACATCAAGCCCGTGTCAAGGAAATGTACGATCATGTCGCAAGGAAGTTTTCCAAAATCCTCAAATATGAACAGGCAAGGAACAACTACGTATGGGAGCAGGCCGAGTTATTGCAAACCATCAAGGCCCACCACCTGCACGACAAATCCTCCACGGCTGCACTGTACACCGAAATGGCCCGGCGATCTTCGCTAGCAGCAGCAATTGCCAAAACCTATGATAACATCTCCGCTTCCAAGATTGCTGCAGTGACTCTCGACTCCAAGGTTTCTGTGTCCTTGCAGATCCCTCCACTCACCTCAACTTCATACTTGCCGTCATTGAACGAGCCCCCTCTCGATCCTGGCCTATGGCTGACCACAGCTACTGACCCCGTCTCGACTGCGTCCGACATGGACACTGCATCAGTCACTGGAGCCTTGCAACTCTCCAAGAATTTCACTTTACTCCTCAGATCAAGCCCTCAGAGAATCCTCAAAGACATTCATGCTACTGGTGGCGCTCTGTCTGGACCTCTGACCACCTTTGTCACCAAAGCGGAGCCAACCAAATCCTTTTATAAGATGTCAGTCATTTCCAAGATTCCTTTGGCGGATATTCAACACCTCGCTCGACATCTGGTATACTGGCGACGGGCCATTGCTATACCTCCACTACATCAACGAGACACGTACATTGTCTCTCCAAACGCTGATATGTCCAAACTAATTTCGGCTTCTCGTGCATACGAAACCGCGTTTCCCATGATGCCCTCTTTACCCAAGATGCTACTTTCCTTGAGTGGCACTCCCATTCCCTATGGCAGTCTGATTCCGAGTAGCGATCACAAGGAGGAATATTACAAGGTTCTTGCCTGGTTGATGCGTGGTGGCTGGGTCACTCAGCTGCGCACGTTTGCCTTTGTGCGTGTTGACCCCAGCGTGAAGAAAGCAGTAAGGGAAAGAGATCGGGACGAATCAAAAGGAGTCAAGACTCCCAACGAACGAAAGTCGCCCTATTTCACAGGAGCTGAACGTGAGCTCTCGACGAGTTCTGGCAGCAGCAACGCCAACGTCGACAGTTTTGCAAATTCTGTATCCCCATTCAAACAGCGACCCAGCTTGGCTAGTCGACCTTCGAGTGACGGGCGGCAATCCATCTCGACAGACCACACTAGCATACGAGGACAGCTTCCAACCCACAACCCCAAAGCGGCGAGCTTGATCTTGCGCCCAACCAAAGCGTCCTTGGAAGAGTCCAAATGGTTGGAATATATTGGATCTAAAATGGAGACCCCCGCCAATGGGCAACACTCAGATCTGTCGTCAACTCCATCGTCTGAACATGCAACTGCACATGTTGAGCAGTACTGGCAACTCTTTCTCAGATACTTCAATGGGTCCGAGGCTCTCGAACGAATTCCAGTTCGAGAAGGGCTAAAGAGGAAGTTTGTGTGGAACATGCTGGAAAGAATGGGGCTGGGTTTTGATCAAGGAGTCGAGGATGACAAGGGACAAAACCATCGAACTTTGGTCGCGATTCGACATTGGTGATGATGCACAGAATAGCTGGGAGATGTTAGAAGTTGAGAAGAGAGTCGAATGACGGTGGAAATGACTCAAGAATGGACAAGTCATCAATTTCTATTGAAAACGCCAGGAATCCCTTGGTTTCAGTCAGGACTTCACATCGTCGGGTATCGCTTTCTCTTTCTCGCTGGAGATCAAGTCCTTCCACAAGATGGTGCAGATAAAACCATTCTAGATCGAAACGCCATTTCCTCCACAACGCTCAACACTTGCTCCATGATACCGTTCTATAACTTGGCCCATTTTTCTCTGTTCTGTTCCTTCAACACAGCGGCTTCATGACCGATTTGTCCCTTGTTCTGATCCTTTTCTGGAGCGGTAGGCCGGTCACTCTTCTTCGGGGCACTCTTATATCCGTCTCGAACGTTGTCTGTGTTGATGACGTTTCCATTCGCATCTCGTTGAATGCCGAGTTCCATCAGCTTGGCAAAGACCTTTGCAAAATGATCAAAGAACAGGTCTTTATCTTTTGCATACTTTTCCACCCAGACTCTCATCTTGGCGTCGTCCAAAAGTGCCATATCGGAAGGAAGCATCATCAACGTGGCCTCTTCAATCTCTTCTGCCGAAGGTTCCTTTCCATCATTCGCCTCCCTGACGTCCTGCAGAGTATCCTCGTCCACATAGACAAATTGTTCCACACCATTATCCAACGTTTTCTTCTTCCAGTCATTCGCAAGCAAGAGTCGGAAATACTGGTTACTGAACCTGGTAGGATTATTGACCCATTTTCCATCGAATCCAGAACGGTCGGCATGGCAGCGACCGAGGTTATGAGCGCCACTCAGGGCGACGATTTCTTGGTCGTTGAATCCCATGCGGTAGAAGATCCAACGCAGATGATCAGCGCCTTTACTTCCGTCAGGTAATCGACCTCGTGGTGGGATTCTCTTGTCTGATTCATCGGCGAAATCGGTTCTTCCACCCTTCCATTCAATATGTGGACCTCCCATGGCCTCAATGGCCACCACTGCGGCTAGTGTCCACAGGTCTGAATATGTTATCCAAGGGAATTGATGTTTAATGGGCTCGAGGAAAGCTCGCGCGTGTTGGAGACCAGCGTTGGCTGGGTCGCCACCTTCACTTTCCCAGCGCATTCCAGCCCCATTGCTGCCGCCGCTGTGAGTTGCTTTGTCAAAGGTGCCCGCCGAGTGCCAGGCTAGTCGCACTAGGACTGGACCGGCAGATCCGTCGTCATAACTTGGTTGGGAGAGGAGAGATGAGATGGCGGCTCGGACTTCGGATAGTTGAGAGGTTGATGGTGGATTTTCTGGTGAAGGAGTGTGAGATGGTGGAGGGGCGGGAGCAGACATTGTGGTGGTTGTAGTCGGCAGACTGTGAAGAGTGGCAAATGCGCACAACGGCAACTCGAATTGTATCAGTGGTTGATAGGTGAGTGAGTCGGTGAGTGAGTGAGGGATTTTATGTTCCAAGGTATGAACCTCGATGATGACTTGAATCTATACCTGTCTATGAGCAAGAATCAAAGGATATCAATGATAAAATGAGGATAAGAGATAGAAGAGAGAAGAGGAAGAAGCGAAAGAGAGAGGAAAGATTAGCAATAGAAGGACTCTCGAAGGCGAAAGAAGTGTCCATATGAACTAAGAACGAGTACTGTACAAACTACTACGGAGAGATCCCGAGACCGACCAGGCTCCAGTATCAGTGTCGGTGCCAGGACCCAGCCCAAGCATCTACTCGGTAGAATGCCCACCGCCATGATTGAAAGGGAAAGCCAGGACAGGAATGGGCGAGGCGAGGCAGAACATATCACATGCCCACGCAATCCAATCGGAGTCCAAAACAACGGGCCGACAAGCCAACGAACGATCCCAACGAGTCGACGACAACGATGACGATGACATGAAAATTGACATTAGCACAAACAATAGAACGGACAAAACAAACCTCGGCAACGAGAATCCTCGAGACTCCCAGAAGCAGCCGGGGGATTCTCTTCGTCTCCTTGTTTTTTTTAGCTATCTCTAATCTCGTATCAGTCAAACGAAAATACATGACAAGAGTGGATATTTTCTTAGTAGTCTGGTAGGTAGCCTGGTAGGTACGGGTATGATCTAGCAAAACTTAATTATCCGCACATGTGATGAAAATGGGCTTGTATCTATCATGTGGGTGGCGTGCGTGGATTGTGCTGTGTACGTGCGTTTGTGGTTGTGCGTCAGAGCCTCGTCACGTCTCGTCTCGTCTCGTCTCGCCAGGGCGGTGGGGTGGGTTCGGAGGCCAGAGGTTAGGTACCTACTTAGCATGAAATGGGTGGTTCCGAGTGATGATGACGAACTTGAGATTTAGTTATCTACCTATAGATTATTTGGCATTACTACTACATGCTAGGTAGGTATTCATCGATGTGAAGGACTTGCTTGCGGAGAAATGGAGATGGAGAGCGGAAATGAGGCAGATACAGTATGAGCAAACACAGCCTGACGACGGATAATTCGCCACAAGTCAATAAAATCCAAGGGTACCACGGGTACCTGAACATGATGATATCATCATTATAAGTCGCACATCTTGTAGTCTTTATGTAGTCAATGGATATCTCTACCTGTAGGTGTCTGTCTATCTCTATCTGTGGCAAGGCTGTAAATCCCAAATTCCATCCCTATGCAATTGACGTGCCCTTTTTTCAAGGGTCCCACGATTGATGATGTGAGATGATGTGACACTGGTCCCTAGGCACAGCAGCTAAGTACCCCTATGCTCATGCACTTTCATGCGTCCTGACAGAATGGGGCCCGGCCCGGATATCGGAGCGGGAATTTCTCGCGAGTTGTGACCAGGGGTCGGATGAGGGAAGGGGTTTATCCGTACGATAGCCATGCGTAGGGACCTTAGGATCCAGGGACGTCAGTGAGTGCGAATAAGTACCCTTCTTCTCTACCCATCCACTACAGCTTTCTCGGTCATTAGTAGCTTTGTTCAAGCAGTGCGCGAGATCGATGCTACATCCCTAACCCGTCGCCCTTGGCTGTCTGTTTCTGGTCGAGAATGTCACTATCCACTGGGGTTCCTAAAAGTCCCCTGTGTAATGTAATGGCAGCGCTTGCGGCATCCAAGGTGTAGACATCTTTCAGTGGGGAAAATGGCCGGAAAATGAGGCTAGGTGTAGATTGGCCGCTGGCATACCAAAGCGACCAGAGTGCACCACGAATGACTCTTTGAGACCTCTTCTACCCACCTGCTGCTGTTGACCGAGTCCCCTCCTCTCCAATTCGCTTATTTTGTGGAATGAGAACTCGCCGAGTTCAGTTATAGTTCATCTTTGACTGGTTACATTACCAGATGCAGAACATCAAAGCTTTGCTGGAAGACTGCACAAAGTATCATACCTAAGAACTATTCGCTCTAAATGCTAGCTAAGTTCTCAACAGCATCCTTCTTGTCAGGCGGCGGCCGAATGCGTTTTGCCAGAAAATGTCAAGGCGATTTGATCAATATGCCCTGCTTCCAGATATGTGAAATATTTTGGGCACTTGCCAAAACCGCCACATCCTCCAGCGGATTCTCAGTTACAGCAATGATATCAGCGTCATAGCCTTCCTTGATTTGTCCTGACAGGGGCGCTTGAGGCCCGATGGTAAGAGGTCCATTCGCGGTGGCTGCTTGAATGGCTTCTAGAGGGCTCAGACCAGCCTTGACCGCATATCCCAACTCCTGACCATTCTTTCCGAATGCAAGGAGACCTTTGTCATCATTGGTAAACAAGTCAGTACCCAATGCAATCGTGACGCCTTTCTTGATCGCCAGCGCGTACGCATTTGCATGCGCATCTGCAACCTGTAGCATTTTCTGGTACGAACCCGGAGTGAAAAACTGAGGCGCGGCCAATCCACCCTCGAGAATAGTGCGAGTTGCCACAAGTAACACGCCCTTCTCGATCATTATGTCGATGGCTTCTTCATCCAGATAGCTGCCATGCTCGATTGTAGCACACCCGGCCTCCAGAGCAGCCATGATCCCGGCTTTTCCATGACAGTGGGCTGCCACAACCCTGTCGGCCCGTCTGGCTTCTTCGACAATCGCCTTCAGCTCTTCCAGCGAATACTCCTGGTGGTGGGGGTTGTCGATGTCGCTGACCACGCCGCCACTGGCGCAGACTTTGATGACTCGAGCACCTCTTCGTAGTTGTAGACGGACCGCCTTTCTGCACTCATCCACCCCGTCCGCGATAGTAAAAGGCAGTCCGTGGGCACACAAATCTTTGAGCCCATCCAGATGCATGCTGTGAATATCTCCGTGGCCAGCGGTCATGCTGATCGCACTGTGAGAGCTGTAGATGTTCGGCCCAACCACCCGGCCCTCTTGGACGGCTTTGGTCAACTCACACCCATAACCACCAACCTCTCGTACCGAGGTGAACCCTGCCATCACTGTGGAATATAGGTCGCCAACACTTCTTGCTCCGGCCAATGACTGGGATGTTGTCGTGAAAGTGTGCATCATTGCCGATGTGGCTCCCAGAAAGTGAATGTGACAGTCCCACATCCCTGGCATCAATATTTTGTGCTTACTGCAGCTAACATTCGCATATTGTTCAGGGAGAGACTCTTGAGGGCCAGCATAGACGATTGTGTTGTTCTTCCAGATCACTGTTCCATCCGCAACCACGGGTCCTTTCCCAGGGATCATAATCTCGGCTTTCGCTCCTTGCAAGCATTGCTCATCTATTGACAATGCCATTGCTGCTAGCTAGTCCTGGGTGGTTGCATCCGAGGAATCAGCGATAAGACATTTCGAAGACGGTTCGAACAGCCTCTTTATATCGCGACTCCTTCAACAAGCCGTCACACCTGACTTTCTTCGAACTGAGTGGCTCCACGTCACATCGTTGCCATGACCGATAGTATTCATCATAGGGATGAAGCGGCAAGTGCATAATTCAGAGGAAGCTCGAAGCGAAGCCCGAGGTAGATGGCTCTCTCAATGAAAGAAACTCTATACTCCGCCAGGAAACATCATAATCAGCTGGGCATCGTGGCAATTGGGTTTCGCGACAAGTCAGGGACCAGGGATGCCGTGTTATAGCAAACCTTAATCGTGGATGAAGGTGCAAGCGAAAAGATTATTACCATAATGAGACTAGTGGGCATAGACCTTTTGAGATTCGAAGCATAGTTCCCCAGAATCTCCTTGGTGACACCTGCAGGATCTTCGCTTGGACACGGATAGATGAGTTTGTCTATCTGCCGTCGTCGTCTTCATCGTCGGTTGGACCTTCTTACGGACAACCACAAGACTGCAATATCACGAGAGGCCGACGAGGCGAGATGTTGAAATGGATGGATTGAGACATATAAAAAAGCACCTCAGCTCAACAATAACCCATATTTCCTTCCCCAGATCAACTCAACATCTATCGTGCCACTGGTCGTGCTGCAAAGTGACAGCTCTGAGGGTACATACATATTCCTATAGAAATGACCGCCAAAACAGTTGATCCTGCAATGAGCACAAACTGTCCTGACGAGACTGTAATGGATACAAAGACCGACATTGCCGAAGCGTCGGTCGTGCCCCTCATGAGTGAGGAAGAGGAGAAAGCTCTTGTCAGGAAGATTGATCGATGGTTGGATTGAATAGCTCTGGACTTTTAATTCTATCGTCACTAACGTTACATAGGTTGCTTCCTTGCCTCTGGTTTTCCTATACTCTACAATTCTTGGACAAAACCACTTTGGGATATGCTGCAGTTCTTGGTCTGCCAGAGGGAACAGTAAGAATCTTCCTCGTTCCTTCTTGAAGGATTAGCAACTGACGAATTCTGCCACAGGGACTGGTTGGCAATCAGTATTCGTGGGCATCGAGTGCATTCTACTATGGCTTCATGGTGGCCAGCTATCCTGCGTCGATCGGGTTCATCAAATTTCCAATTGCGAAATATCTTTCAGTCACAATGTTAGCGCTCTTTCCTCGGCCAATCCATCATTCAGCCATCTTCAATTCTGACGCTGTCTAGGATCATCTGGGCTGTTGTGCTCACTTGTCATGGCGCAGCCAACAACTTTGTATCTCTCACAGTGCTTCGTGTGCTCCTTGGAGTTTTTGAAAGCACCATCAGCCCAGGTTTCACCTTGATCACAGGTATCTGGTATAAACCGTCAGAGCATGCCTTGAGAACATGTATTTGGTTCTCAGGCAATGCATTTGCGGCCATATTTGGGGGACTTTTGTCCTATGCCATTGGCCATATCCAACACAGCATCGCTGCGTGGCGAGTAAGTATCGTTTCGTTCAAATCAAATCTATTTGCTCCCGTCGAAGAAAGAAACTAACATGAGCCTTTTTCCAAACAGTGGCTGTTCATCATTTTTGGCATCGTCACTTTCATCTGGGGAATTGCCCTTTTTATTCTCCTTCCAGACACACCCCTTACAGCACGATTCCTGACCAAGGCAGAGCAAAAGTTTGCCCTTCAGCGTCCTCAAGCAGCTCAAAAGAGTTACAAAAGCACAAAGTGGCGCAAAGATCAATTCATTGAAGCCTTGATCGATCCGAAAACGTGGTTTCTATTTGTGTACAATGTCATGATATGTCTGCCCAACGGAGGCCTGACCAATGTTTGTGTCCCCAAGACTTCTTTCTCCTTGGCTCCACGGTCGTTGGATCCCTGATACACAACTAGATACAAGATCACTGACATGGTCTTCATACAGTTTGCAAGTCTCATCATCAGAGGCTTTGGATTCGATACCTTCCAGACACTGCTACTCGGCATGCCTGGACCGGCGATTAGTTTCGTTGTGCTGCTGATCGCCGCATACATCACGAACAAATATCGACGGATGCGATGCTATGTCATGGCCAGTAGCCTTTTGCTGGCTCTGGTGGGAATCATTCTCGTTCGCGAGCTCCCATATTCCAATCGGGGTGGGCGGTTGGTGGGTATCTGGCTGACATTTGTCTTTGCCTGCGGATTTCCCCTCAGCTTGAGTATCATTTCAAGCAATTTCGCCGGCTACACCAAAAAGACCACCGTTGCCGCAATCCTGTTCATCGGTTACTGTGCTGGAAACATTGGGGGTCCAATGGTCTTCAAAGCAAACCAGGCACCGTATTACGAGGTGAGGGTGCCAATCCTGCAATTTCGATTTCCTTTCCCACCTGAGGTGTTCCCCATGTGCTGATAATGTCCATGTTCTTGCTAGTCCGCCTACGCTGCTATCCTCTCCTGCTTCTGTATCGCCATCGTGACCATCCTGGGTCTTCGTTTGTATATGTCGTGGGAAAACACTCGACGAGACAAAATGCAGGGCCGTGTCATTGACCCGGAGCCTAAGGACCCGTCCAATGTCGACATCGCATCACAAGTCGAGGGAGAAGATGCCGTTTCGACGGATTTGGACATTTCTGATTGGGTGAACAAGAGCTTCAGATATTGTCTCTGATGATGAGGAGGAGGAGGAGGAGGGTCAAGATCAAGATGTAGGTGCCGAAGGCGTCGAACATTATCGGAGCGATGTGGTGGTGGAATACATGATTCGAAGAGTTAGAAGATCAATATCGTAGCAAAATCTCTCTCTGCGACTACGCAAAGCTGGGTCTCCAGCCTTTCAAATCCATGATGGCCTCCCAATCATAACATGCGACCCTGGCAGATCGAGCTCGCCCCCCAGTGTGACGCTCGAGTTGGGAATCCCGCCAGTTCCACACAAGTTCTATCACCTTCTGAGCTTGGGGTATGTTCTCATAAGGTGCTTTTTGTTGTGCGGCGTGCAACAACGACAAGACCATGACTCTGTCCTCTTCCTGATCCGCGCAGCAGCCTGCAATGAACAGTGCCCACAACGGCCACGAAACTGGCATCTTGGTCTGATGCACAATGTCATGGATAATGTTGAGAACCGCTCGGACCTGGTTCTGTTTCTCGACATCGTCAAGGAGTGGGATGGACAAGTCTGAATCGCTGGTGGACGATATTCCGAGAAAGGCGGGGGTGGAAGACTCGTTCAAAAAGAGGAGGGCCGCAAGCTGATATGTTTCGGCAATGGCTTCGAGCATGCGACATTGTTGTGGCGATATAGCTGAAGAACTCGAGGTCTCTGACAACACAGGACTCGATTGTGACAGTTGGTCGATGCTCGTCCGCAGTCGCAGAATTTTGGTTTCCAGCGCGACCCTGGATAGCTTACAGATGGTGCCGCCTTGATGCATTTGCACCACATCGTATTTAAGTCCCGCTATCTCGTTGATCAAGAGGAGGAGGGAGTTGCTGTAACCATTCCACAAGTCGATTTCGTCTAGAGTTTCCGTTGGCATGATCGATCCGACGAGGTCGGTTGCGGTCCAGGATGTGCATGGTGGATATATCGAGTTGATGGAAGACCGTTGTTCAGTTCTGGGCAACAGTTCCTGGATATCATACAAAGTCTTGGCCAGCACAGTATGGGATGAGAAATAACTGGTGACATATCTTGCTATAGATGAAATTGAAGGGCTCGAGGATGTTTGTTCTGCGCGTCTCATCAGGAATGCGCGGTAGAAAGTGAGATGAGCTAGCCAGGTTTGGTCGCACTGGTAGGAGATCTAGAAAGAAAGAAGGACATGAGCGGACTAGAAAGAAACAGAATGGTTGCAGAACGACTTGTGAAGGCAAGCTTGATCGATTCACATTGATTGCGGATGCTGTTGGGTGCGGAGAGAACATCCAGACAGCTCAGGGCGAAAGGGGAGGGCTGGCTTGTAGGAAATTTGACAGGAGAAAAACTTACATCGAGAGAACAGAGCATCATGACTGCCAACAAGACCTCGTCGGCGGTCCAGTCACTATTAACGATCACCTGTCGCAAATTGGATAGAGTCCTTTGTCGGAGAGACATTTCTGTGACGCGGTATCTTGGGGCCTCAAGTTGTAGATAGTGCGCCGCCACCATCAAAGTTGCATTGTAGACCAGCTCGGAAATGGCAGTCATTGGCATGATCAAACGCCTTAGTGGGTTGCTGTAGTTATCATCGACTACTGTGGTGGCAGCGCAAAGGACGTCTTGATAATAGGACAAGAGAAAAGACTCCTCATGGCCATGTTCATAACTCCAAGGAAACATCGATGGGGTATATCCTGGAGAGCTAGTCCCGTTGATATATGTAGGTAGAGGGAAGCCGTCGTTGAAAGAGTCAATAGGCGACGAAATGGCAGATGTGGAAAGACAGAGCTCATCCTTTCTGTGTCGGTGGTCCAGTTGAGACAAAGTCTGCATCTCTTGAATGCTCACATTCACAAACATATGCGATTTCGTAGGCTTCTGATCGCTGGCCACTATTTCACAACCTTTATGACGGTTGACTAGCGACAACGGACTCTGCGCACTGTGGCGGGTTAATACGCTTTTGTTTGCGGGGTTTCTTGTTGTTCTCGTCGAGCTCTTCGACCAGACTCCTGACCGCCCGTGGCATTTACCCGAGGTCGCCAGATCTTGCTCCCATATCAAATGGAGCTGGTAGTTGCAGGACAATTGTGATTTGGTGCAGCATGAACATGACGGACGTGCCTCTACGTTAAGAGGTCAGCATGTCGAAATATCAGGGCTTCTCACTCAGGTACAGGGATACATAATACAGATGCAAACAAAGGGCGAACAACGTGAAAGTGAACGAAGAAGGACATCATGCCAGCAACATATGATTAGGGAAGGGGTTGTTACCATCGCACTTTATTCGCCTTCTGCGACAGGTATTGCAACCCGTGCGAGTTCGAGTCTTGGTCTTGGTCTTTTGAGAAACAGATTTGGGGCCGATACACCCCGTGGTTATCCGAAAGGCTGGCGATAGGATATAGGTCGCCGCCATCTGAATATCAGGATAGAGGTCAAGACTTGTAAAGAGAGCGTGTCAAGTAAGATGAGTGATGTGAAGAGAGGTTGACCAGCAGTTAGTTCTCATTAGACCTTCACTTTCCTTGGCCGAGGTGCACTGACAGAGTCACAGAGGGATATCAGCGGCTAGAATGACTTTTCGATAAGGACGCCCGAGCACAAGATTGGGCGTTGAGGCGGTCTTAGGGCGCCCCACGGCCGAGTCTCGGTGCCAATAGGGCAGGTTATCGATATGAACAAGCCCGTCCTCTATGTGAAACCTCTTATCTATAGAATTGAGGGACTGTTTGTATGGAAATTAAAGTGCCGTGATCCTTGACCCTAGACGGCTGTTTATTGATGTAGGGTTTGTGAGGTCGCTGTCGATCGAGTCCTATAGTTTCGACAACCACGACATGCCCCAATACATTCATTCATTGCTCATCAGAAGAACACCGATATCGATATCCACTCACCCTCGGCCGTACGTTAACGAACACGACTAATCCTGCTTCAGCCGAGTTTCAATTGATCAGATCACCATATCCACGGTAATTGAACGGACAATATTATCATCATCAATCTCGATTCTTGAGGTGTTCAAGATCATGCATCTGATCTGATACTCCGTGTCCCGTCTTTCATCTGGGTCATATGCCCATGTCATGTCATGTCATGTCATGTCCAGTTTTCATCGATCCCAACAAACCATCCATCCTATCTCCGTATCCCCGAAATCCAACCCATAATAAAACACCCCATCGCCATGCTGTGAATGAAACACATATTATATCATATCATCTCCCACGACCCGTCCCATCCCATCCCATCCCATCCCATCCCATCCCATCCCATCCCACGTTATCTTCCCACATGCGATACCTTATTCGCAACCTGATTGCCTGGTATTGGTTCATCGTCCAAGACATTTGGATTCTCTCTGAACTCCCTACTATCCAACACTGGGATCAACTTCCTCACATCCCTTTCAATCACTGTGATCGTCTCCGGCAAATTCGCCAAATCTTCCGATGTAACCACCAGACATCGAGTAAGATACCTCAACATTGCCGTAATAGATCTGACTTTCTCTTCAACCGCTCCCGTCGCAGTATTCCCAGCAGCTTTAGTGAGCATAGCTGGAATATACGTCGGTTGTACCGCCGGACACCCTTCCCCTCCATCGACATTCAACCCCCTGACTAATTTCTGACGCGTCTTATCCGACAACCTCTCTCTGAACGCCGCGAAGAAAACATCCGCGCTGTCCGTGTCGGTGGTGTTTCCAATACAAAAGAGCCTCATCAATGCGCGATCCGTCGGGTCGTGAATGTCGAATTGTCGCTTATATCCCGCTCGGTGCAATAATTCGAGTTTGCGAATCAGGATCATGTCATATCCTTGTCGAAGGGTCTTCTTGCCGCCGATGATCGCATGTGCCACGTCATATACATTCTTATAAGACTGGAAAATCGGTTCGATCATCTTTTTGGCGCATGTCCAATCTTCGTGACCGGCGGCGCCAGACAAGTCCAAGACTTGTTCTAAGAATCGTAACTCGAATGCTCTTTTGTGTCCTCGCATCTCCAACAGTCCGGCTAACGAGGCAGGAGCGTTTTCGGCTTGAGCCAATTGTCCGAAATTGAAGTTGGATCCGAGTTTGATGCCTAGAAGTACGTCGTCTTGGTTTTGTAGGCTCAAGTTGTTCAATGCTGGTACTAGGCCGACCTTGACGGCGCGGTAGAGGATCATGTCGTGGTTGACCTGGGAAATGTCCTGTCCGATCTTTTTCGCGTAGTCGCTGGCTAGATTGGGGTCTTTGCCCAAGTCGTTGGTCACCATCGAGGTGATGAGTGTGTAAATGTCATCTCCACTCTTGATAAAGTCGCTAAAAATCCTTCGTAACCAGGCAAACGAGTCGGGCTGGAGAACGATCGCTGGTGGCGATTGGGTCCCAATAAACTCCTCGTATTGGTTATTGTGTAGCCATCGAAGGGCCAGCACCCCTACAAGGGTTCGATTGACTTCAGCAAAGTCTTGTTGATATAAATTTTCCGAAATCGATTTGCCTCTGGGCCGCGGCGCATTCGGATTTCGGATGAAGGTGGCCTTTTGCAACCTCTTTAGTTCGTCGGAGAATTCATTCTTGATGATTTCCAGGACTTTGAGATCAGGCAAGGTCCAGAAACTGCCATCATCAATGATCTTCCGGAGAGCACTTGGGCTGGCGCTATTGTCAAACGACATCCTCAGCTTTCGCGATCGCCGAATGCGATTTCCCGTGTATGCTTTTGTCGTCGATTCGGCGCTAGCAAGTGGCGTGGAGTTGGTGTAGATATTCGAAGACTGTCTCCAGGTGTGAGATTGAAAGAGGGAGGAACAAGATGAGATGAAATTAAACCAGCGATTTCCGTCCTTTGTTTGCCGATCAGGTTGGGCGTTTTCATCCATTGTCACAATTTTGGACCCGAGAATTATGTGTGGGCTCACGTATCATGCACATACATCGCATGGTGCGTTTGACTGTTTGTCTCCCTCCACTTCATAGAGCTTATAAGACTATATCCGCTCCAAGGCTGAGTGTCTCTAAGCCGCTCCGCTAGTTTGGTCCACTAGGCCAAAGGAAAGGTGTCAGAGAAGCGAAAATCCAGGGAGATGTTGGCCTTGAACGTTGAGAAGGGATCGCACAAGATTCAAACTCAAAGTACAGCAAATTGGGCAATGTTGTAGTCAGGTCGTCGTTCGAACCTTGCCTAGGCGAGACTAGGGTCAGGCTGACTAGGCACGTTGGGTATTGCGTATGATGAAACAGGCGGATTGGTCAATGGATGGTATGCCGGTGCAGTGAGGCTCCTTCAAGGAATCTATCTCATTCGATACCACAGATCTCAAACTCGAATCACGATGCTTAGAGTCGTTCAAAACGTGACAAAGTGGTGGGCTGGGGCCGGACGCGAGGCGACAAACAAATGCGAAGGAATCGAATTAGACGTAGAAGTCGCCGTTTTGATTGGTCAATACGCTGCGCTAAACTATATTCGTACAAGGCGGAGCATCAGGGCGACCTACAAGGCTGAGCCATATATGCAGCCTGTACATATGCCCATCAAATGGAGATCCTACTGGCAAATGGTTGATAAACTTGCGAGGTATAACTCTTCACCTATGCGTGGACATGTGCATGCCAGACAAGTGCAGGGAAGGACAAGATACCCCAATACCAGACCTGGTCTCGTCGTGTCATACAATTCGTTATACTGTGATTCATGCTATGCCTCTAAGAATATATGTACATCTATGTGTCATCTCATCTTTATCTCATCTTTATCTCGTCGTTGTATGTTCAACCGATTGTGAAGAAATCCTCGTTGCCTCGCGCTCAAGCTCAAGCTTCTCATCCGCAGTCAGGTCGCTCTTTGCTCTGGGAATTCCTCCCCAGACAGCAATCACTACCACTGAGACACAAGCAGCCGCCGTTCCCAGCCAGAACACGTTCTTATAGCTATGTTTCAAGCCGACCTCATCCACCGTGTAAGACTGGATGATGTCAGAAAACCCCAGCAGAAGAGCAACTCCGAGCTGCAGAACGGAGTTGAGTAGCCCTCCCGCTAATCCTTGTCTTGCTTTTGGGAATTGTGTTGTGACGAATACTGAGGCCAGGGTGTATGAAAGGTCGATCCCTACGGTGCACAAGACCATAGCCGGGAAGATCCATGCCCAGTAATTTGGTGAGTCTGGGAGCGTTGCCAGAAGAACCTGACAACCCACGGCCCCAAGGGCTGAAATGACCAGGAGTATTCGGCCAGGCACCATATGTAAGATAAACCCTTCAATCAGACTTAGGAAAAGTCCTCCCACCACCATAGGCGTGTACCAGGCAACGATTTCGAGTGGTGAGGTATCGAGGATGTTCTGGAAATATTGTGTCGCATAAAGAAGCACGATGCCGGCTGTGCCATACAGGAGAAGGAGAGCGAGCAGAAGTGGTGTCATATGAGGGACTTTGAACAGGTCGGCAGGCAGGAGAGGAAACTCGGCCACCCAACCTTCAATGTAAACCGCAACGAAGAGGAATAAGCACCCAAGGACGAACAGAGTTGGGATGTAGGGTGTCCGCCATCGTAAATCTGCGTGGGCGGACTGTGTAATGGAAAAGACAATGAGGATCAAGCCAGGAATAAGGACCAAGGCACCAAGCCAGTCCATTTTGATGTTGTTCGACCGTCTTTCTTTTCGATCATTGGGGATTGAGAAGATGGACGTCACAATACTGATGGCGGCAAGGAAAGCTCCAATCCAGAAGTACCACGACCACCTGAGAAACTGTCCGACAACTCCACCGCAGAAGATACCAAGGAAGAATCCCACCACCGCAAAGGTTCCATATAAGGCAAACACGACGTTCTTGCGAGGCCCGGGACGGTATACACTGCCAATGATCATGACTCCAGTTGGCAGAAATGCTGCGGCTCCAAGACCTTGTAGAGCTCGACAGAAGTTGAGCATCATGGGATTGATACTGAATCCACAGATGATACTCCAAACACAGAGCCAGGAGAATCCCCAAAGATAAACAGGATATGCGCCCCACATGTCTCCGAATCGGCCAAAAACAAGAAGTGTGCTTGCAATGACCAACGAGAAGGCCGTGGCTGGCCAAACAATGGCTGAGGCTGGAATGTTGAGTTCGCGGATTAGAGTAGGTAGAATGACGCCAAAGCCAGAAACAAAGTATTCAGTCAACACTTGTGACATGATAACGCTGAAAAGAAATGCAAGCTCCTGCCATATCGACTTGAACGTTGGCGGTCGTTCTCGGCCTAATCGTTCAATTCGGACTTCCAAAGACTCTTCGATATCGACCTCGGTAGGCATCTTCTCGGCCACGGGGAGATCCAAGATCTCGTTGCTGTTGATGCTTGATTCAAAATCATTCTCGGCGATATGAGAGCCAGGAACTGACCATTGGCCTTGGCTCTGTGTTCTGCTGGTACCACCGACAGGAATTGTAGACATGTTTCAGTGGGAAAGAACAATGGTTAGCAGTACACACAACCAGAGACCCGGTTACATGGCCCTGATTTCCGTCTTATATTAACAATGAAGTGGGTTCCTCATGTCAACATGAGTCGATGCCTGGCAGGGGCAAAAGGATGATGACCGAGAATAGCAGAGTCAAAGCTGAGTCACTCAGGGAGAACCCAAAGTCTCCATGACAATTGAGCAGAATCTTGGACATCACGTTTTGCGGAGCAAATAGTCTAAAGCGTGGACCTCGGGGAAAAAGGCTTACCTTGCCATCGAATCAAAGAGTGTCCGAGCACTTGATTGCAATGAGTTGGCGTCAGAGAAACACGAAAATTTTGATGAATTTGGTAATGAAATTTGAGACAAGAGTATCACCAAGACGCTAATTCCGGAGAAAGGAGGAGGAGAAATCGGATCCGAGATCATGTCCGGGTCACGTGAATAGGAGAACACGGACATGTTTCTTGACCTCGTGGTCAACTGCCATGGACAAAGTCTGTTGGTCTCAACATATGCCTGAAACATGGTTGGCTGGAATTCAAAGAAATAGCTGGTTCAGAGTCAGCCCAATCGTGTCAAATGGCCGTGCTTGCACTTTGTAAATGTTCATCCAGCAAACAACCAGGTCGATGCCAGATCACGTGCATGCCCCCAATATCACCACAAAGTCCAGTTTGGTGTCTGTACCACACGTGTAATGACTATTCTTGCCCAACCTCAACATCCTTGGTCTCCACAGTCGATGTGGTTGGTTCTGTGGTGGCTGCAGGCGCTGTAGATGCAGTACGAGCCTCTTGTCGCTGCTTGTGAAGCGATAAACCGAAGATGACGAGCGTGACAGCGAAAAGGACACTGGTGCAGAATCAGAAATCGGATAGAAATTCACTTCCATGCCTCAGGCTGACTTACAACTCGACAGCACCAAGACCAGCAGCTGTACCAGCCAGACCAATTGCGGCTCGATATTTCCCTCCCAAGCGACCCGAGTGTCGAGACTTGTCGTTGGTGTATGGGTATTCCCAGGAATAATCATAGTTGTCGTCGTAGTAGTTGAGCCACCAATTGTTTGCATTGTAGAAAGCAGTCCAATCTGCCAACAAGGCGAAGGCAACTATCCAGAAGACGACGCCAAAAATTTCAAGTCCGAGAATCACCCAGCGATTGTACAGCCGAGGTTTGTAAGAGAGACAGACGTAGTAATAAACAAAGATGAGGAGCGTTGCAGAAGACTTGTAGTATATCAACACCAGCTGCCTTTCGGATAGATATATCACTTACTGTGAAGAGGGCAAATCCAAACCCAGTGTATCCACCACAAATCGCCGTTGCTGCAGCGGTGAAGGCAAGTACCAAGACGGCGATCACAACTCTAGCACACCCTACCCAATTTGACCAACGAGGCATCGGCACAACCCCGAGGGGTGGAGCGTTGGGTGTAGGCTCGTTTAATGGACTCGACATGGCGGATAAGCAAATTTGCTTGGTCTTGAGAGAGATATCACAGGCAACGTCGACAAGGCTGAAAGAGATTTCACGATTCAAGGCGTAGCATTACATACCAACTTCCGAAGCACGATTGATCTCAACGTGGCTTTATCATTAATGGTCCTGTTGTTGTTTTGGGTATTCAGCGAGGCTGAACCCATTCCCAAATGTCAGGAGCTCCATGACAACGAAGAATGTTGAATGTATACGACACAAAAGTAACATTCCATCGAACTATGTCAGCGCACCACGATCTAGACCGTTGAACAAGGTAGTTTTGAGACCTAGACATGGACTCACTGATAATACGAGGGAGAGATACAGAAAGATGTGTTGTTATCGCGAGGAGTTTGTGTCCGTAGAGTCACATGATTACCCGTCCGTCTATCTGCCCAATCACGGATGAATTCCCATTTTAGGTCGGCATAACTGCCCAATTAGGAAAATGTGTGGTTTATCTTCACTAACTTTTATTCAAACTCGACAATCGGCAATCGCGTGATGTCACTTACCCCAGAATAACCTCCCATAGCATCATCTATCAACCTACCAGACGCTTTCAAACTGATTGATTGGGTCACTGTGGCTGTTCACAAGCTGTAAAATCTCATTCCATGATCTCATACCAACTTTGATGCTTCGACGTCTTTCTGTCGCAGTTGTCCGTGCAACTTCTTGACGCTCATAGATACAAACATGCTATCAAGAACCAGCAAGAATTCGACCTCCCGTTTATCACAGATATCTCGACATATTACAGGCCAAACAAGAACCATGTCTGCATACAACAAGTCTACAGCAAAATTAAATACCGGTGCAGAGATTCCTCTGATCGGTTTTGGAACATGGCAGGACAAAGGTGCCCAAGAAGAAGCCGTGTACCATGCTCTACGAGCTGGCTATCGACATATTGATACTGCACGCATGTGAGTCAATCGACTTCAATCCATTTCCTAGCCAACTAACTTCATCCAGATATGGTACAGAGCCTGGAGTAGCGGCGGGTATCGAGAAGAGTGGTGTGCCACGCAGCGAGATTTTCATCACCACCAAATTATGGAACAATTCCCATCACCCGGATGATGTAGAGAAGGCAGTTGATGCATCATTGAAAGATCTCAAAACCGATTACATTGACCTCTACTTGATGCATTGGCCTAGCCCATTTGCCAGGAGCGACCAATTGTTCCCCAAGAAGGACGACAAGATTCAAACTGGTGACAGCGATTATGTCGACACCTACAAAGCCATGGAGAAGCTCGTATCAAAAGGCAAAGTCAGGGCTATTGGAATCAGTAATTTCTCCAAAGCTGAATTGGAAAGACTTTTGAAGGAAACTTCAATTGTACCTGCAGCTCATCAACTCGAGATGCACCCTTATCTCGCACAACTAGACTTTGCCGAGTTCCACAAGTCCAAGGGCATCCACATCACCCAATATTCTCCCTTTGGCAACTCGAATGAAATCTACACAAAAGGTCAAGACATTGGAAAGTTGATTGACGACCCCGTCCTGGCGGAGATTGGGAAGAAATATGGAAAGAATGGTGCACAGGTGGCCCTCGCCTGGGGGATCGCAAAAGGACACAGCGTGATCCCTAAATCCAAGACTCCAACCAGGATCAAAGCCAACCTTGAGGGTGACTTCAAACTCGATGCCGAAGATGTCAAAAAGATCGATGGATTGGACAAAAAGTTACGATTCAACGATCCCTCAGAATCCTTTGGTTGGGACTTTTACACTGATTTGGACGGAAAAAAGTAAACCTGCAGAAGGATTGAAATCTGGATATGTAACCTTGTTTGGCGCTCCTCTCAGCCTCGAACAAAAGCAAATCGCAATAGAATAATTGATGCAAGTTCTTATGTAGTTGATACCAGCGTATATAACATTTTCGTGCATCATCCATCCACAATATCTTGTCAGGCCAGCCAAACTTTATGCACAGCCCCCATGCAACCTCAAGATCGACAATCCACTTCGCTTGTATGTACAGAGTAACTGCACCTCTGTCATCAGGAATGGGCTTTGAAATCCTATGCGTTTCGAGAGGGGAGTTTCCGATTCGATAGGGCCATTGCCAAGGTGATACGGATTGACTCGCCAAAGCTTGAAGAGATTAGTTGGCTTCAGAGTGATGCTCGGACCCGTGAAAAGGCCTGGGCGTCCCCAAGGACTCAACTGTAGCGCCCGAAAGTCCGAAGGAAGTTTGAGGCTGTGGAGGGTTAAAATTGGGCGCCTACGCAACACAGGCCCTGTTATGCATACAGAATGTATTGTACATAAACATCGAGTGTCATCCATATCAGTTCCATCTCGGTGACGGATACTCCCTCTTAAGGTTCAACCAAGCCCACTGTTAGCTGAGTTCAGCAGTGACGACAGTGCTGTTACTCTTGACAGTCCTAAATAAATGGCGATCACATCCCCCGCTAATTGATCACCCTTGATTTTGACCTTGCACTTTTGTTTTCTCGCTCCCCCAGCCTGACTTCACTGTCGCGTGTCCCATTTCCCTTTTCATTGTTTTGGCCCCGATATGGTCGCCGCCGCCAGAACAGTCAATACGCTCAAGGCCGGCGCTCGTCGTCTGTCCAAACGTCTGCTCCTGTCGTATATCATCGACTGGATTTTGATACTGTATGCTGCATCACCGAATATCCCTTTAAAATTGATTCTAATACATGTTGCAGGGGTATCGCAGCAGTTGGCGGTGCGTTCAATCAAATCGACGGAGCAAGACATGCATTTTCGCTGCAAGATCCTACTATTTCTTTCCCCTATAGCGAAGACACCGTCACCGTTAGTGTTCTCCTGGTTATCGTCTTGGTTGTCCCAGGTGTCATCACCGCATTCGTCTCTTTAATTCTCATCCCCGGTCCGACGGCTCATCACAACACCCCCAAAGCCCTCATTTGGCGCAGAAAGATCTGGGAATGGAATACGGCATGGATGGGTCTTGGACTTTCCCTGGCAAGCGCCTTTATGATCACCGAGGGACTGAAGGATGTGTCTGGTAAACCTCGACCGTTTACGCTGGCCGTGTGCGACCCAGACACCAGTGAAGAATCTATTCGCAGATGGCAGGTAGGAGGTCTGGGGTCTTCGTTGGACTCTGCGGTTCCTATTATGGTGGATTGGCACATCTGTCGAAGTACAGATGCGGATAAGATGAGAAATGCCTTTGCCAGTTGGCCATCAGGTCATTCGAGCTTCAGCTGGGCTGGTCTATTGTATCTGACCTTCTTCCTCTGCGCCAAATTCGCCGTCCAGATCCCTTTCCTTCCCTCGTCCTCCACCAGTCGTCGATTTGTTTCCACTTTCGACGAGGAAGACGAAGTCGATCCAAAAGGATCCAACAAATCCCAACGACCAACATCTCCCGGTGGAACTACCCTCGGACAGAACTTGCCTCCGCGCAACGAATCAGCTGCTCCTCCAATCTATCTACTCATCCTCGTCTTCATCCCCGTTGGTGCAGCCCTATATATTTCAGTGTCACGGTGGTATGACTATCGACATCACGGATTCGACATCATCTCAGGCTCTCTGATCGGAATATTCACTGCCTGGTTTGGCTTCCGCTGGTACCATCTACCTATCCGGACAGGGTCGGGCTGGGCCTGGGGAGCGAGAAGTCGGGATCGGGCGTTCTGGCTCGGAGTTGGTCGTGCAAACTACGTGGGGGATGAAGGCTGGGACAGCGCCAAAACATCTCGTCGTACACAGGTTGAGCTTGATCAAGTCGTTACTGGCGGTGGATTACCGGATCAGCGAGAGGCTACCGAAGCAACAGTTGATGACGACCGGCCCGGTTCGAGTAGTCGACAGGCCCAACCAGGTTCTATGGTCTGATTTACCGCAATAGAATTACGAATACAAAAGTTGATGTTCCTGAGCATGCACAGCACAGTCTTTCCGGTTTCTTCATTTTGTGAATGAGCAGTCAAGCGATACGCGACTCGGCGCAATCTTCAAGACTAAACTGTGGATTTATCCATCCCACATCGCCCGGCTTTTCCTGGCTGGAGAACCATATCACTTTCGGTGTGAAACCTGAAGAACCGCAGCCTGCAAATGACGCATCACAGCATCATCCTTTTTAAACTCATCCTGTTGCAGATCGATGTAACCCTCTTTTGCATGCTGTCGCGGAATGATTCCAAACGCACGACCTGCACCGAGATCAGCAAACTACGAAGTTGTTATCAACTCAGAATAAAAGTATTAACCTACCATGGATGGACTCGTCAGTGGAAATGCGGAGGACACAATGAACCGAATCTTCAACATGGGCGAAATCCGAATCCTGCTTCTTGAGCTGAGCACCAAGTACACCAGCAACCTCGTCTGTCATGATGGGGGTATGGATGAACCTAGTAGTCATGTTAACTCGGGGGACCTTATCTGCTAGGATGAGATGAGGCTTTGATCCTCACCAAGGTGCGACCAGATTGACTCGACAATAGTCTTTATTACGCAGAGCCCTCATGACAGCTCGAAGTCCGAATTTCGCAGACCCATAGGATGGAAGCGTGTCCACATATGCCGCCAGGCTAGCCTTGATGATCAAACACTTGTTCGTCGAACCGGTCTCTGGGTGCAGGATGAAATTGTTCAGTGCCAGCCTGATGGTGTACATGGCGCCGATCAGATCGATGTTGACGATTCGCATGTCAGGCTCCTGAACATCGGCGGCGTCGACTATCAAAGATATCATTGTCAACATTTGTGATGATATTCGACGACTGGGTTGTGGTTTGACCTACGACCCATCAAGAAGTGATCATTTCCCGAGATGCCAGCATTTGCAACAACGATGTCAATGAGACCACTGGCGGACTTGGATGCTGCTAGTTGGAACGCTTTCTTCTGGTCCGCCCATGATCGAACATCACAATTGGTATAGTGGACGCTGGTTGAAAAGGAAGGTTAGATCGTTTATCCATATCCTGGCCTCACCAAAGGGGCACCCACCCGGACAATTTGACATCGTTTGCAATGTCCTTGATATCAGCATTGATCACGGTTGCTCTAAGTGAATGTCAATCTTGTGGTCAACCACGCCATGTCTGATCAAGGTGGATGGCCTTACCCTGCCTCGCTGTATGCTTTGACATAGGCAAAGCCCAATCCGCTACTTCCTATCACAGATCAGAGCCTCGAACTCCAATGTCAGGGCATTTAAGAGGCCGCTCACCTCCAGTGACCAGGACGGTCTTGCCTTTCAGCTTATCCAAGTTAATACTTGTTGAACAGTCAATCGGACCTAGATCTCGGTATCGAAGAGCGTTTTCGTCAAGCATGTTTACAGATAATGATGAATGGTATTGCGTCTCGCGGGAATTCACAGAGCTGTTTCAACAATGGAATGACCAAAAGTTCGATAGCCGGCGTCCGTGGATAGCAGGTCACTATATAACACAGCAAAATGGAATCAGCATTCAAGATCTACCCTGCTTTCCTCTCGTGAGCCGAAGATCCGTAGTGCCGTTTTGCGATGTCAACAACGCCTCACTGCGCTGCTCGGTCCCTGGACCGAGAGATGACAGCACCTGACTCACGAGGATTCATGAGATTAACCTGCAGCTTCTCCATACTCAATTAATCCTTCCCCAGAGACTATCAGCAGAAGTACCGTAAACTTCCCTCTAGCTTAGTGCATGCCCCTCTCAAGTCGGCCGAATTTCTTCGCTACAGTTCGGCAGGAACCATTCGTGGGACATCCAGGATGCATCGACCAATGTAAACTCGTGCCAGGGTCGATCGTTGTCGAGAACTTGCTACCGACGGAATTCCGACGGGCCGAGCAAGATCCTATCTGGCAAATGTAGTATACGAATAGGTACTTCGTATTAGGTTCATGCATAGTGATGAAGCTTCATGGATGAATAGATGGGATGAAACGGTGTGACATTGTTGTAGGGTACTTGTTCAATCCCTGGGGCAGTAAACATTGTGGCGGGAAAGAAAGGAGATGGTGAAACGACAGTCGGGTACCTCAATGCGTGCATAGGTTCGACAACTTAAGTTAGCGACAGGCACATGAATTCAAACCGCAGTTTGATGGTATGGAAAGCTGATTTCACATTACTAGCAAAAAATATCACTGAGAGAGCACAAGCACTGGTTTTGTGCCCATCATACAACTGCGGTGATATACCACTTGGGACATATCCAAGATCGGCCAAAAAAGAAATCCATGTGAAGTTCACTTGAGAGGAGTGGGATTTGAACCCACGAGGGATTGCTCCCATCAGGAAACGTAGTGTCAAGACTTTGGCCTTAACCTGACGCCATAACCAACTCGGCCATCCTCCCTTGAATTGTGATGTTAAATCCAGCACTGAAATATATACTCTGCAACTTTTCCCCGCTTCTATAGGCGTCGACATCTTTTTGGCTTCAGTAAAGGTATTCTCTTCATCTACACTACTTAGTTTTTTGTTCCATTATCATAGGCAGTGAAAGTCTAGCCTGCCATGTGTGAGGACCGAAACTACCTACACCCTGTGAGTCTCTCAAATGTCTTGGCATTCTCTCCAAACAAAATTTATCCTTTAACTGCAACTGAGTGACCTTCCTTCACATCTCATCCATCTACGCAATGATCTTTGACCAACTGCAATGATTTCCCCTTTTGCAGCTAAAGCTTGCACCATCTCTTCTTCAGCGTCGCTTCCATGGTAAGCTAACCCTTGCTTCGAGCACTTCGAATGATGAACATACACAATCCAACTCCGAGATCATAAACATCTTTGAGGAACAAACATTACTCTAGAATTACGCTGACAACACTCCAACTCTCCCTCGATCCTGCGACTCTGTGTGTGGGCCAAGCTGACCGAGAAAGATTGATGTAGGTTCGTGAATCTTGCCGCGTTTGTGGCAGTGAAAGATCTTCTCATGATTTTGCAAAAGGTACGACCTTCATCATCTTCCCTCCCCCGACTGTTTTTGTGATGACTATACGACACGTAAGGCATTCCTCAGACTTAATATATCATGTGGAATCTGTCAAATACAAGTTTCAGCCTTGTCTGAATCCGAAACACCAACTCGCATACTCTTGAAAGTCGTTTTGGAAACCCAACTAACATGAGAGTTGTCTAGGTACTTCTTCCCTTCGAACTTCTTCCCCATCTCCTCTTTCCATGACGAACACTTGAACGAACGGGCGGACAGACTACGTGTGCATCTTCATGCGTCTTTTCAAGCAGGACGTACAAATCCTGTGGGCGCATGAGAGAATGTGACACTTGTTGAGAACTCGTCAGCTGATTGCTCAAGAGACTGGGGACATTTGTTCAGAGACTTGCTTGGTAGTATTTTCATACTGACAGATCTCAGGTAATACTTTACCACTCCATCCTTTCTAACCAAAACGCATCTTATGATGAACACTATTCACACTGTTTGAACCGAGCTATTCGCTTGGGAATGAACGCACATACACTGAAAATTCTGATTTAATGAGGTAAGTCTTGATCATCCTTGATCCATTTCCTTACTGACAGAGTACTAATAGCCTGATTAGATGCATCAATCTCCACCTAGCTACTCGTCAATGTCATACGAGTTCGATAGGGCTAACTCGCTGTTTTCTGCTCTAGGTATGATCTTAGTTTTCGGGGTTTCCTAAAGCCAAAAGGTTTGTCTCCCCTCTTCGTTTTTGCCTTCCTTTATGATGATATCATATGTATTCGCTGTGTTCTTTCGGAATCATCATGTCGAACATACATCACCTTGGAGAACTGATAGAGACCGTCTATCTAATCTAATTTTCGTGTCTCGTGATTGACAAGACGCTGACGATGAAGTACAGTGACCCTTCTGGTATTCTTGCCCCTGATCTGTCGATACATTCTCGCCGTTCATGCGCTCACGAATGTGAATCCACAATGGCCTATACCGAGGTCGAGAAAGGACGACTGGAGAAGATGTTAGGCTGGGCCAATCATTGTAATCTAGGAACCTTTATATTAGAAATGAAATTGGATGAAATGAAACTCCATCACAACCACGATGCAGTAGAAGGCCTAGGGGCACCTGGATCTAGTTGTTGCAACCCATAATTAAATGCGGTCCATCATATCACGTGATCATGGTCGAACCATGGTCTAAATTGAAGCTTATAAACTTGTCACTCCACGCAGACCTCTGCCATCTTCAACCATAAAATCGCCACGAACGAAGGCGCAATTCACCGCTCTCGGTACGTGACAGGTCTGGCTATTCCTGCATAATAGATATGTCGGGATTTGGTGCTCCTGGTGGAGGCGCCATCAACTACAAACCCACACCACCGGAACGAGGTTCATTCCCACTCGATCACGATGCGGAATGCAAATCATTCATTTCTAGCTACCTCCGATGCCTGCGACGGCAAAACCCTCCTGGAAGGAATACAGACGAATGCAGATTGATTGCAAAAGACTACTTGGGGTGCAGGATGGACAAGGGTCTGATGGCCAAAGATGAGTGGAAGAATCTTGGATTCACAGTCATGGCCGACGAAGCAGCGGCAGCCCCAGAGACCCGTGAAGAGAAAGAGAAATAAAGACTCCAGGACACCGTATATTTTTCAAACAACAGATGACCCGGCAATGGCCTTCGTTGACAGGAAGAGCGGAAGAATCGAGCAAGACACCACCGCCCAGCTTCGTTCCGAGACCCTCTGCGAGATGATCATGGTGGTGACATTCTCACATAAGTCTCTCGCCCATCTACTCATCAAGACGGTCAAACTGCCAACAATTTCCCAATGGGCCTCCCAAAATCTTGTCAGGTCTGGGCGTTAGCCATTCCGCTCTTCGATCACAGCCAGCACGTCTACCATGTTGGGCACTAAGCTACACGATATGGAGCGTTCTGACCGCAGACCGCTGTGTTGGAATGGAAACAGCAGGGGCTGAAGGCAGAATCAATGGCCCGATGAATAACGGCCATGGGTTGAATTGCAGTCTGCTCTGTATCTGAGCACCTGGGGCGAACATTTGAATCACGTGGAACTGCCTCGTACTGGGAGGGCCTGTTCACGGCCTCACGAATTGAAAAGGATCACCCCGGTGACGACTGCAGTATTGCCACGAGAGCAGCTCTCCTAAACACGGTCAAACTCGGTGTTTGATCACATACTCGGCCGTAAGCACGGTCGAAAAATACAACGAATACTCAACTCTATATGTTTCTGAAGTCTTTGGCGTCTCCAAGATACGAGTCAGTCAGAACGGATGGGAATGCGTTGTTTTCACTCCAATCATCTTCTTCAATCATGGGCCCAAGAAGAGGCAGGTCGAGGAATATACGACCTTATGTTATGTAAATCACTTGATCTCCATGTCAGGGAATGAACCATAGGCGTCTCCATGTTTATCGATCAGTATCTACGACTGCCAGACACGTTATTCGGCAAGTAGGGTCGGGGGTTTGTTTGTCAGCTTTACAACTTGAATCAAACAAGCTTAGCGCTATGTCGCTCGTGTCGCTTTGCAAAGGCTTCAGCCTAACAAGGTTAAGGCACCCAGTCCTCATCTACCATTTCCTCCAATTTATGAAACGGCCGTGAACGGTTCAAGCTTCACGAACCTGGCCTGGCCCGGCCCCCAACGGGTCATGCCAGCCTCGAGACCTCAATTGGCCCCCAATCTAAGTGGATCTCAAACGTTAACCATGCAGAACATCCATGGACATGACCCTTCAGAACTAGGATTATATACTGCGATATACTTTGCTCTAACGGAAGACATCTTCGTCCGGCGCCAACACCCAATTATTAATTCGTCTACATGGTACTGCAGCCCATGACAGGGGTTAACCGGTTCGCAGTCTCAGTCTGGACCTTTCCCCACATGTTCTTACAGTATGGTATGCGAGTGCTCTTCGACTCTACTTAGTCGGGGAGCCCTTACTCAAAGCAGGGTACATATTGCCACCGACTTCCACCCTCGACGATGGTGCCTTGTGGAGATCCATTTGATATACCTCTGACAGCCAGGCAATCCCAATGTGGACTTATAGATCAATCTTATTGTTATAGCTATGCGCTTGGAGGGTTCAGACCGAGAATACCATGGCTTCAAATCCTTCAACTGCTTATGCGCGTATCCTCTCGACCGAGGAGCAAACTCAAGATACTTTCCCTGTAATAGAACTACCCGCACAGGACACTGATGGCTTGCTAGCCTCGCCTTCGTTGCGACCTCTTGCTGAGCCAACCGGTCCCAACGCCGATACAGAGACTGGAGATTCTACTGTCCTCCCTATCGAGTCTGATGTTCAAACTCAGCGACCGCAACCCCTTGAAGCCTCGCCGTCGCATCCCGCACAAGTCGAACATGATGAACTGGCAGACGACTCTAGAAGGCGACATTCATCTTTGAGCACGATAAAGAATCGAATGTACGGCTCCGTCGACCCTTCGCTTCACAGTTTGATCGAAAAGGATCCACGTGGTACGGCACGAGAATACAATCATCGAAGACAACGAAGACGTCTTCTACGGCTGACAGTTGGAGAATGGTTCAACACATTGGTGCTATGTTCGACATACTTTGGCATTCTCTATGCATACACGAGGGAGCTGACGATCAGCGTCCAGCAACGCCGGGTCTTCAATTCACTGACAACGGCAAACTCGCTTTTACTGGGTGTCAATCTCGCCGCGTCGCTCAGAAGCTATGCGAAACTGATGCGGTGGCGCATGCTGGCCGCGGTGTATCGGCCATTGGAGACGTTTGACCTGGTCATGGGATGCGACAGCTTGCTTAATGTGATCAAGCTGCTTTTCAACGCCAGGAGTGAACGGTCGCGATTCTGGCCATCACGCACTCAGGTGTATTGCGTCTTATGGCTGCTGACTCATCTGGCCGTCACGGTGCTGGTCGGCATCATTGGGCTCAACTACAACCTCGAAACGTCGACCAAGTACGTCCTGCTTACCAAAGGGACGGTCTCTATCTTATCGCTCGATGCTTTATTGACCGATGACTATCCCGCCAGTCTGGCTGCAGTTCAGAACTGGGGCGTTCGTGGGGTGGTCACCACTCCGCTTGACTGGAATGCTGAAGTCGAATACGCGCAGGCTTATTACTCCGACTTTGCCGGCCACACTCGGTATTACTTTCAGGATCATAATCCCAACGACACATCTAGTGGCCTCATCACGTATCGGTACATCGATTCCATGTCATCCTGTACTGGTTACAGGGTAACTGAGGGAGAGTACGGTAATATGCCGTACATTATTTACCGCGATGGCGACAAGGACGTCAATCTAACTCTTCCAGCCCAACCCGGTCCGGGAGGACTGTTGGTTCAATCCCACCTGAACTCAACATGCGGAGATCGATGCGTGGATGTGACTGCATTCCAAGCAGAATCCTACCCAAGCGATACCAACCTAGACGACGTATACTTTGTTGAACAGGCTCGATACTTCACCTGCAGCAACAACGTCTCGCAGGCGGAAGAACGAAATAAGGAATTGACCTGGGAATACATGTTTTCCGATGAAGTTGCTCGGATGTTGGCTGGAGCCTTGGGTTGGAGTGCGAATGGGCCTTCTCAAGACGGCAAATCACTGTATGCAGTGTACACGAATGCATCTGATGTACGGTTCGCAAGTACGCCGGGCACCAAGGACATGGCCAACAAGCTCGCTTCGTTCACAATCGGTGCTGTGTCATTCATGGACGATTCATTCGCGGCAGATCGGAGGTATGTCTTAAGCGCTGAACGGCCAATCGCCGCACAGTATCTCGAAGTCACTTGGAGGTATGCAGCGGCTATCTTAGCAAGTATACCGGTGATTCACTGTTTGACATTGTTGGCCGTGGTTACGTGGGCCAATCATGCAATCATCAAAGACGACAGTCACCTGTCCATTGCAAAGGTCTACCATTCTTTTCTCCAGGGGCTGGGTGACCATGGATGTCTGTTGAAAGGCCATGAGATGGTGCAGGCCTTGAATAACCCCAAGGTCAAGTATGGGCACTCTGGCAGTCTCGGGCACGAGGGTTATTTTCATGTTGACGTGTATGAGCAAGGGGGAAGGCTTGTTGGCAACGATGGCACCTTCTTGGAGGGATGGTATGATGGTGCTTCAGATGTAAGGAAAAGGATAGAGCAACCAAGGCGGCGATATCGAGACTTTGATGCGAGAGAGTATTTTTGAGAAATGCAAAGATCAGCTTGTGCGCTGTGCAGATTGTCATAATGAAGCTTGTTGATACAAGCCTGCGATGAAAGATCTCAATATCCACTACCTCTGTCTAGATCTGGGCCCGAATCTCGACCTCACATGCCACCATGTCCATGAAATGAGACCGAGTCTAACGTAGCTGAATATCCACGACCATTTGCGCCAATCAAACATGACTGAAATGAAAAGAAACAGTCACGACTTTCTGGTCATGCCATTGCGATTGCGATGGGTTCAAGGACTGAATCACTTGTTCTGGTGGTGGTTGTCTCCGCCACGTCCCTGAGCAGAGGTGACTTGGGAGTCTTCGAGATAGCGTCCGAGATATGACAAGTACTAAGAGGGCCGGAGGTTAGAGCAGTGACAAGATACATGGAAGTGAACAAGCTGAGCGGAATTGGACGGTCCAACCTCTGATATGACAGCTTGGGTGGTCTGCTCTCGGCGAGCTTGGCTTTGAGTGTGAGGTTGGGCCGCGGCGGAAGATGACGAGGAAGTACTCGAGCGAGGAGTGTTGCCGGATGGTGAGTCTTGATTCTTTGGGATACTCATGGTCAAGGCAAATAACAAGGTTTTGATGGTTGAGGGATATGAGGGTGACGAGGAGGGAGATGGACAGTTTCGATAACGCTATTGGCTCTGGATGACTGGAAGTAGAATATCAGTTGCTGGAACTACTATCAACAGGATTTTGATATCGCGATCTTGGACGAGCTATAACTCAGATATGTGGGTTGAGCGGCAAAATGCCTGACTTTATAGCCAAGATATTAAATCGATGAAATAAACTTCTCAAGGGCTTAATCCCATAATCCCTGTGTAGATCGGACTGGCCCAATTTGACCTGACGATCTTTGAGTGGCTTGATGACTTTAGTTTCTTCCGTTTGTGTATGACTCTGGACGCCAGATAGCACCACATCGGATAGGCCCTGGGATGACTCGGAGCAAGGCTTTAGCAGAGCATGGCAAGCAAGAACCAAGACATTTAGTCCAGCCGGAGCGGAGGATGGCGGGGCTCTACCTGAATAGGGCATGGTGCATATACCACAAGAGGAGAGGATAACGAAGGAGGACACTGGCCACAAGGCGAAGAATGGACAAGGCTCAGATTCGGGCAGTGTAGAGTTGAGAATTGATCGTGTCGAGGACGTCATGTCAGGTCATAGAGAGTCCAGTGTTGGACGGAGTTGAGGTCCCGAGTCTACAACAGAGCCTTGTCCCATGCATGATGCATTAAACGCCGCCCTAGACCCATATCCTGCATGTAAGTGGATTGGATGGATGGCAATATAGACACTAGACGTTAGAGAGGGTAGGGTTGCGACGGTAGAAGCAGGTAAGCCAGGTGTGCGTATATCGTGTATGGGGATGTCGAGGAGGATCCGACAACAGCCGAGTAGATCAATTTGACAATAAGCCTGATTGGCAAAGGAAGGGATCGAAACGGAGATGGAGTAGCGTGATCGAACAGGGATATGTAGGGCTGTGGATGGGGGCGAGAAGAAGAAGGAAAAGAAAAAGAGGAAGAAGAAGAAGACGACGACGCAGAACAGGCAGAACCAGTCAAGGCAGGCAGGAGCAGACAAAAGCAGATTGAAAGAGGCAGGTACGGAAGGACAGAATTGGACAGCAAGAACGACACAATATCGTGAGTACCTTCCCACTCGTTGACAAGATGAGGCTGTACTCATCACGTCACCAGCCATCAGGGTATTCTGACAGTTACCATATTCTTCTCGTATTGAAGAGTCTCAACACATCCAGCACGAGATATTCTTAGTCGATCGCCAGGGGCTGAAGTGATTGCGCGAGTTGAATGCCAAGTTACAAGATGACTGGAGAGGTGTTGCGTTGCAGGTTTCATGGATGATGCTGACGTGACGAGTTCCTGATACCTGGATGGCAAGATTTAAGTTAGCGTCGAGGCTGGTGAACTCCGAGAGTTTGGTTAGCGTCCCAGGTTCCCCAGCGTCTCTAAAGTGGCTAAGTAGAGTACAGTCTACGAGTACGGAGTACAGATCATTGTCACCGACCGAGCTCTTTCCGTTTCCGCCCAAAATGCGTGCCCAGGTACGAACCAATATCCCAACTTAGGAAGGAGCCCCCCACTAGTGGAAGCCCATTGATCTCCCCGGTGCCGACCTCGTGTCATTCGGTAATGTGCACGCTTACCAAATCAACCTGTGAGTATCTTAAATTCATGCTTCTTCGGTCAATCCGAGCAAGTATGTAGAGGCTGTACATCACTACTCACTACCGTGATTGGATGATACACCGACGATGTGATGGGCGGTGAGTCTGATTAGGCAGTGGTGGGCTTGTATTTAGAATTTGCGTTTGTGCAAAATCGTATGATTGAATCCTTCTTCATTATTTTCACAACCAAATTCACATGTGTGCCTTCTGTCCAAACCTCGGCTGATCGGGGGAAGGAACAACCCTGACCCAGACCACTTGCCTTGTATTCCAATTACTCCCACCTTCACGTGGCACGCGGTCCTCGTCTCCGTGTCTGCAACTCTCTCGCCCTTCTCCCTCGTTCAGTCTCTATCCTCATCAATTCTCTCATTGGTGTCCAATCAACCACTTTGACTCAATTGTCATGCATCAACCTCGCGCTCGGCCTCGTGCGCGCCCGCGCCTCGATTACTCTTGATACTGCTCGGATCTGCATCTGCACCCGTATCCACAACCATATCCACATAGTTTCAACGCTATACCTTTTCTGGCGGTCTCTTCTACCTCTAGTTCATCCTCGATAAGATTTCTTCACACCTCATGAGGAACCAAAACCACCTGCTCCGGCAATGCGTCTCGCCCACTTACATCTTACGAAGCCCATCTCGTACGTACGCTCTTTAGCTTTGCAGGACGCTCTTCTACATCGGCACTTTGACTTTAAAGACAGTCTACGAGCTAGGAGAAGCCTCCGAAGTGGCGTTTCCGGCGAACCAGACCAGAGCAGAGTCGATATCAAGGGACCAACGAACGACCCTTCCGGTCTCGTACCCGCACCATTTCCCAACTTTGTTTCAAAACGGACCGAGACCACTCGTACGAAAAGGAATCTTGCTCCTGCCCCTTTGGAAACCTCAACCTCAACCTCAACATCATCCTCTTCTTCATCGCTCTCCTTCGCCGCCACCACTGACAACCCGGGTGCTGAGCACAGCAGTCCAAATCCCCCAGACCCAACTCTCATCACCTTCTCAACCACTCCCACTTATACAGTCGGTCGTCGCCACCTCCAGACCAACCCCATCTCGCCGTCGCAACAGGCATTTTTGTCTGCATCGGGCGCTGCCACCTTCCATGCCTCTCCCCGTGGGGGCCTCTTGACCTATCATGCTCCCGGTCAGCTGACAGGATATGTTGTGGCGGACCTGCGACGTCATGGAATTTCCCCTCGGTGTTGGATCCAGATGCTGGAGGACTGCGTCATGCACACTTGTGCAGCCTTCGGTGTGCGCGACACCACCCGCACTGATGATCCTGGAGTCTGGATAAAGGGGTCCGATCGTAAGATCTGTGCTATTGGAGTCCAGGTTTCCAGAGGCATCACCAGCCACGGAGTTGGTTTCAACATTTTTGACCACTCGATTCCTCCGGACATGGCCTCCACTTTCGCCTTTACCCCCACACAGATCAAGTCGCCATCCTACTCGCCCCTCACAAAGGGTTTTCTCTCCTGGGGGTTTAGTCGGGTGATCGCGTGCGGACTCGAGGGCAAGAGTGTTACATGGTTAGACCGCGAAAAGGGCGACCAACAAACCGCCACAAATCCAACCCACATCCCCCACATCGCCGATGAATTTGCAGTGCAGATTTCCCGCCACATCAATCGAATGAGATCCAACGGCAAAGAGGAAATCTCGGCCGTCTACACCATCAGCGAAGCCGACCTTGGCCTTTGAGAATCATGTTGCCTTCCAAATTTGCGGTGTGATGGTGGGAGCTACCCCCTTGGACGCCACTGCCCAGCGACAGATGCCACCATTCAGTGTCGCCAAGCCTAGCCAATTGCGATGAGCCAGCAGGCTCTTGAAAGAGTTCGTTGGCCTCGCGCCATCGATCAGGCGATGCACGGTGCACGACCGACTACCTGTCCAAGTAGCGGATCCTTTTCGTTCCGAAATCTACGAGTGCGAGGCATACGACCCCAAGGGGCCGCCCAGCCTCTCCTGTCTCCCCATGTGTGCATTTCTCTCTATGACTCGTCACTTGGCCATGTTCATGGATGATTTACAAGGTGACAAGAATAATGGCCCCAGTTACGAGGATGATGGTATCTTAGTGGTAATGATCAGAGTGAGAATGATAAGGATTAGCAGTTGGCATCATTAATCAACGGGACTAACCACCGGCATCAGCAAACATCCCCCATGCATCAACGCCAAGCCTGCTCATGTGCCCTCAAAATCCGCAGTCTCGAGCCATATTCTGTAAATCTACGGCTGGGGCCGCGAACTTCTCTCCTGACAAATGAGCCATCTATGGTGCATTTTCCCACGAAGCTCACGTGGCGCCCCGGTCCTGCGCTGTCATTTTGACGAGAACAAAGATGAAAATATCCAGTCTCAGGACTTTCCATTTTCAGACCCTCCGCCTCCGCGTCGCGTACCAAATGGTCGCACGCCAAGCTCCCACCTGAGCATTCAGACTGTTTTGCTGTATCATTGTGATTCGTCTGACAAAACCCGCCCTCACCTGTCCTCCTAGCTGTTCATGGCTCTCTTGATGATTAGTGGTCGTGTGGCAGGGAACCGGATCTCCATGCGGCTGAACTAGCCACAGGAGAGGCAAGAGACATCTCCCGGCGATCATTCGCTCCGGTCAGTCAACCAACCAACGAATCAATCGATTTTGTTGTATTCATGTTTGGCATTCCATATCTGAGGCTGGAACTCAGAGTTGGTGAAATGATTCAGATTTTGCGTCGAGCTCCCAAACGTACCCGGGTCGAGCGGGATGCTCTCATGACGTTCCAACTTGTAGTTGTAACAATATTCGTTGTATCGCACAAGAGGTTCTTTCCCCGTCGCTGTGGCTTGAGGACCACCACTGTGATTGTCCGATGTGGGCGACGGCTGAGGCGAATGGGGAGACGAGTTGAAGTGATGGCTATTCCGCGGCTGTTGTATGACCGGGTCCGAGTAAGCACGATATGTCAGTGTACGATTTCGGGCGGGCTGCTGACTGTCCACGTCGCTGAAAGAGACGGGAGAAACATAGGACGAGTGGGCTGACTCTGCCATTGGCATGCTGATGGGCGGAGCAACCGCATAGTGATCGCTGAAGTTGGATGCTGGTGCGGTATAAGCTGTCGAAGCTTCCGAGTGTGAGGAAATAACATTTGAGCCCGGGAAAAGAAAGGCAGAATAGTTCAACGAGTCCATGTCTCCTCTAAATGGGTCGTTGCTGTAGGAAGGGACATATTGGGGGACATGGGTCTGCAGGAACACCTGGACCGGGTCGTCCTTGTAGATGAGATCGTAGTGACCCCTGTGACACGAGTCAATCAGGACTTTAAATAAATTGTGAATCCATCAACTTACGGTCTGTAGATGAGACGAATGGTTGGCCAACTTGGAGATGCGTTGGGCACAAAAGCATGTGGAGTGACTTGGTCGCCATCGCTCCGGTCAAGATAAGATACCTCAACGGCGATATAGGCAGGGGAGATGACGGCGTCAGTCAAAGCTTGCAAACCAATATGGTCAATCTCTTGGTTTGCAGGATCGATCCTGGTCAGGCAGTACTGATTCACTGACATCTCGAGAAAGTTTTCGTATCGTTCGGACTGAACTTGCATAAAGGCTGAGGTCATGATCTACGTTGGCTGTTAAACTATTGTCCATGGTGTGAATGCCGGGTAAGGCTTACCTTGAAGTGATAGATGATCGAGTTTGATTGGTTTTCATCGTTCAAGGCCTGCAAAAGGACAGCCTCATCCTGCTGGCCTTGCTGGATAGCCTTGAGAATCTCATCGAAAAACTCCCATGTGTAGTCAAACATGTCGACAATGATATCGTAGTCGATACCTACGGCACGCATCGTCTGCTCGAATGACTGCAGCCGAACTTTTTCTTGGTTGATCAAGCCAACGTCGCCAGACTTGAGCAGTATCTCGAAATAAGCAAAGACCACGGCTAGATGATCAGCAAAGGCTTCAAGTCAAGGGGGCATTGAGTCGCACCTCGCCATCCACACTGTCCGTCGCCTTGGATGGTGCGATATGAGATATGGCTTTGCTCGAGAGCCTGGGCGGCTGGTCAGCCACGAAATGAGAGGTAGTCGATAGGTCATACTCGGGTCTTGATGACAAAGGCTTGATCCGCTTGAGCATATTCGCTACTAAGTTCAGAAATGGGCTTCTTGGGTCCGACCTTGGGTCCCTATGATAGTATTAGAGCAAGTAGGTCAGAACAATGGTGGGGCAGATCATACAGAAAGAACAGGCCGGTAGTTGTCGGAAAGCTGTTGCATGCGCTCCAACTCCTCAGGGTCTGGAGTTGCCATTGCAATGTGAGTGTGGCGGAGCGGGCTGGGCACCGACGATGGCAAGTGAAGATGGCTCTGTTTCCAGGTCGAGTTAGTGTTCTGTCCGGTGCCCACTATTGAATGAATGCGAAGGACTGGTGGAGAGGAAGCAGGGTTCCGGAAATAGGGTTGACGGTTGTCGTGGCCATGGTAGGTCAGAGAGGAGAGCTGGAAAGACGGCACGGCATGCCCAGAGACGAGTATGGTGTTGGCAGCTCGCATTGAAGCTTGTCGTGTGAGTGTCCGCTGGTGGTTAGAGATGACAGAGATGACAGAAATGGCCACACAATCTTCTCAGGTGGGATCGAGGAAGAACTTGTACGAGAACAATGGTAGGGTGGAAGCTCATGGGGGGAGGAAGGTGGCGAATTCAAGGGACGAATGACGATTGAGAGCATGATGCGTGAAGCAAAGGTCGAAGGCAGTTCAACGGAGGAGGTGTGTTGAATCATAGGGATGGGGAAGAGGAACTGACCTGATGGTGGAATGACCCCAAGAGAAAGAATCTTGAATGCTTTGTGCCCACGAGTCGTTGCACGAAGCAAACAAACAACGTACGCTGATGAAAGTTGAAGCTAGAGGACGAATTCAAGGGTCCGACTAGCCTACTAAGACGCCAATGCAGCCGGGGAGGGGGAAGCGGCGTCTGACAATCCTCAGCAGCATGCGTCGACACAATATGCGTAGGGACGGTAGGTTGCGATAGGATGTTGTGGTTAGCGTCAAGAAGAGCCTGACTGATTGACCAAGGACAAGCCAATCGGAAGATTTAGGGGAGAAATGGTGAAGAGTGGGTGAATGGGCAGCATGCGGGACCCTAGTGGATGTGTGGTGCGACGTGCGCAATGACAGAGGCTGGCCGAGGAAGACTGGCGGTGGGCGAGGCTGAGGGAGCAAAGAGGAGAGCGGCACCGACAGCGGCGTGGCTGTTTAGGGTCTTCAGTCAATGAGGAGGGAGTGGGAAAAGGTATCTTGATGTTCGGAAATGACGGCAGCAGGGGAGAGGATGGGTCAAGAACGAGTGCAAAAGTAGGGCGACCGGATCTTGAGCGGGGAAGAGAGGGTGCAACACTCGCTTAGTGCGGATATGTTGGCCTCCGCTGAGGCTTGAGGGATGATTCGAGAGTTTTGAACAATGGCAGGGAGGATATTGGATGGATCGATATGTCGGATCGTTTAAGGAAATGTGGCAAGTTCCAGTGCGTTGACCACCATGAGCAGTTAAGAGTCCATCCAGATGTTGCAGTGGGGACGGATTGTCGGTCCACCATGTGGGGAGGCTTAAGTATGGCTTGAGATATCTGGCATTGACTCGATGAGGGATGAGAGAAGTAGGGCAAGGCCATTAGAATGACGGAAAATGATTCCCATAGACGACGGATCGGTGATGGTGGTGATGATGGTAAAATTCTAATGGGATGAAGGAGAGATTTGGGGCGCAGTTTGGAAGAGGGACGAGGGAAGAGCGAGAGGGCGAGAGCAGAGCAGAGCAGAGCAGAGCAAGAGCCTCCTTCTGATGCGTTGGCCTTTGGTTCTTTGTTCTGAGAGGAAGGAACTATTTGCCGCTCACCATCACCAACGAGGCAACAACGATGTCGCGGTTTGCATGCAATTTCATGTTTGCTTTGCCTGGGATCTGTGAAACCCATTTCGGTAGTGGTTCAGGCAGCTACGGTACTAGTAGGCACAGATACCCAGGGGGAAGCAAGATAGGCATGGTAGACTACTCCGTACTGTGTGTGGTAGATACCTACCTGAGGTACCTGGTTCTGTACCTTAGGGGGTAACTAGTCTAACTTAGGGGCCGAGAGGATCCAATAAACTATCAAGCGATTGCCCTTCCGTGAATGCTGTATGGTTATTACTTCAGTGACTCAGTAGGCGGGAAGGCGGCACGCTGCAGCATAAAGCAGGTCCCTTGCAGGCAATTAGGACGGAAGCCTTCGGACGCCTTCGGGCGCCTCGGGCCTTCCACAGCGGGCTAAAGACGTCTACTTTAAGTGACAATATTGTTTAAATGTTGCGTGGACGGTGGCCCGAGGGTCGCTCCGTCTGGAGCCCCGGGAAGGCCGAGTGGTTTCCCCCTCGTCCCCCCTCGTCCCTCCGCCCTTGGCTGTGGACATGGAATGGAATAAAACATGGAGGTATTCAACCTCCACTGTCCAGATGCCAGCCTCCATCAGTCAACAGTTGAGTCAATAGTCACAACTCCAAATTGAGAGCCCTATGGCTTGTGTCTGCGAAGTGACACTCATGTCCTCAGCACTATTGGCTCAACTCCAGGCGAAACAGCACTTCCCTGGTTATTCAAACTCGTGTTTTGTTGAGTTGAAGCGCGAGAGTGGACATGGCACGCATGGTCCAACACACTTGGCTGCACATTGTCTGCACAAACGATCGTACAATGGACCTCTAACCCTAGTGAGCCCCCCTTGGCAGTGAAAGAATGCTCCGAGGACAACCCCGACGATCTCTCTATCTGTTGGATATCATTGATTCACCGTCTATCCAGTTGTGGGATTTCCGCCCATCATCACCAATTTCGAAAGAAGCGACATGGTTTCACGCATGGGATTGACCAGTAACTCCATCTGACTCTGCGCTTCAATGTCAGTTTCTGCATCAGTAGAGAAAACTTTATTAGCATCAGCACTAGTTAGCATCAGCTGGTTGAACAATTGATTTACTTCCAATTACTTTTGTGCTCCCTGTCCACCTCGACAGGCAAGCCCAGTTGAGTTTGCAAAAGATTGGACATTGCATATTCCCTCACCCTAGTCGAACCGGAAGAGGCATTCAAGAGTGGACACCGCGGCATCGAGCCAGACACGCAAGGCCAAAAACGACTCGACCTTCCGTGATAATTCGCCATGACCGTGGTCACCAACGAATACCTACTGAGGAAAAGCCTGACCCACACGAGTTCAAATGTGATATCGGAAAATCGCAGAGTCTGGTCGAGCCTGGAGGGTCGTGATGGCATCGCTGTTTGCTCGCTTAATGTCATGGACCCTGCAGACTTCGTCGACAAGAGATGACAGCGGAAAGTATAGACGGCGACCCCCAGGCGCGTGATGCAGCCACGCAGCCACGCAGCCACCCATCAGCACAGAGAACCATGTCTTGATTAATCAATTTCCAGCTACCGTTTGAACTGCCAACATCAACCTACGATCCCTCGCGGCTGTTGCGATGTGCAGAGCCGGCCAGTCAGTGACTGCGGACCCTGCCTCCAGAGAGCGAGAATCCAGACAAAAGCCAACACACCCCAGCAAGCAATCCTTGACCTGGCCCGTCTGGGCTTGAACAGTCCATCGTGCACCCCCCCGACGTGCCCGATTCTGGTCCGGGCAGGGGCATGAATTGGGTAAGCGACATGGATCATCTACAGGGCTCGGGAGAACTCAAGCCGGAAAGAGGAGGACACAACGGTTTGTGACAGCTTTCTCGGTCGTCAAAAGTGGCAACCATCTCTAGACTTGGACTTCGCTCATCCTCAATCGGCCTCACACTCTCAGACCACCCCAGGGTCGCTAGCAAAGGCCAACGTGCCAACGTCTCCTCTCTCAGCCATTTCAGCCATTTGCGATGCTCAGTTGCAACTACCAACCTTGGGAACGATCAAGTTCACTACCCCTGATGCCCGTGTGGACCCCAAATCCAGCAACCGCTTCAACTGCAACCTTTGTCTTATCTTCGCCTGCTCATTCACCTACCAGGTCTGGGGCTAGGCCTGGGGCTGATTCGTCATCTCGTCCCAGCAGTCTGGATCCGAGGTCCTAGCATGTAACAGATCCAACGCTTGCTCACTTGCCCGTCACTTCCAAGCCGGGCCATCGCAGTGCCACAAACAGACTAACAATGCACAGGATCGCGATCAAAATGATCTGCTGAGAAGTTGGAAGCATGCCGGCTGGGCCGAGAGGCCTCGTGTAAATGCTCCCCCAATCAATCATTGTTGCATGCGCAACAATCTCCTCAAACACGATCCTGCTCCGAGTCTCGAAAGCTGGAACACGAGCGAGTGCGTACCATACATCCTCAGGGCTCAGCGAAAGCATCCATCCCCAACTTGCAAATTGACGTCAAATGTATTCACGTGAACCAACCCCAGGACCGGCTTTTGATGATCGCTGCTCGATATTGACAGCTGGATTGCCGGTAGTAGGCAGTTGCAAGGTGCAAGGTGCAACAAACACGATGGTTGACAAGCAATCAGGTACCATCTGTCCTCTGTGTGACCCTCGCTTGTGTGACAGACGCCTTCGCTAGCAAGATGCACGCCCTCCTGGCGTAAAGCTCCGGAGGCATTGTCGAGTTTCAAACTTGAGGAAATAGTTTACTACCACCAGCCGCAGCACCCAATCCACCTATGCCGCCTCCCCGTCCACCACCTCGAAAGCTCGCATGCCCGCCCCGACGTACTGGCCCTCGAGTAGGAATTGCATCTCCACCAAGGTTGAAGTTCATCAAGGGGGCAAAATTGGATCCACTCTGCGTCTCCTCAAACTTGAATCCTTCGCCATCTTGCAGGACCGTGGTCCACAGCGCTTCCACCGCTGTTGTCCATTCATTGAGCCGTTGGAGATGTTCCCTGTCTCCACCGTCACTGTTGCCACTCGTGTTCGATTTGTTGACTTTGACTGTTCCATTCTCCTGGTCGATGCTGGCGTCCAATTTCTTGTCCACGATTAGCACACCAAGGATGTCCTCCACCTCCGAGACGGGGATCTTGACATGTTTGGAAATGAATTTCAAGGTGAAGCGCGTGTATGGTGCCACGAGTTTGAGAACTGCGGTAGAACGCATGTTGCGGCTAACCTCGTCAATGTTTTCGGCAATGAACGGATCCGCGAGGAGGTCTTGATTGTCTTTCAAGATGGACTCGTACCGGTGGAATTCATCCCGCTGGTAGGCTTCGACCAAGTTCGTCATGGCTGAGATGCGCGGGTCATTCTTGTAAGGTTTGGTTTCTTGGCTGTCAAAGGGGTTGATGGTCGATTTCATCAGCATTGTGGTGAGCACCAGATATTTCAAAACCTGGATCCGCTGCATACTGCCTGCCTCGTCATAATTCTTGAACGACTCGAAGAAGTCCGACTGTGCCTCCTTCCAATTTTCTTCGCTCATGTGCATCTTGCCTCCACACTCACGGATGATGCCTTGGACTTTAGGGTGAGGGACGGCCGACCGGACGGTCAGGGCCTTTTGGTACAGAGATTTCAAGCGTTTGTTGTTCTTCATCTCGGCGTACATTTGTATCTCAAGGGCATATGCCTCTAGGGAGTACGTGCCTTTGCCCGGGTCATCAGAGCCATCCTCTTTTTGGCATGCCTTGTGAATTTCTCGCACTTTGGACGTCAACGAGGTGTAGTCCTTCTTGTCAAGGTAGAGCTTTGCAAGTTTGACATTGGTCTTGAGTGCCAGCCGCTCGTTGTTGGTGCTCTGGAATGTCTCCAACGTGAGACTGTAGAATTCCTCCATGCACTTGTACGCCGTCTGTTCGGTGGCCACCTTTTCAATGTAGTCGAGCATATTGTTGATGGACTTTTCCGAATAGTTTCTCGTCACTGCAGACTTGACATAGGTGAGCAGCTCTTTGTAATGTGCAACGGCATCTTCAAATCGGCCAAGAGAGAACTCCAGTTTGATGGCTTGTTTGAGGCCCTTGAAGCCCCAATCTCCCTTCGTCTCTTCGAGGGCGGGGACACCGAGGAACTCATCGACCGCAGCGGAGGGATCATCGGCTTTTAATTGTTTGGCTTGGTAGTATTTGTTTTCGATGTCGACATCACCCGTGGAGCCATCATCATCGTCTTCGTACTCGAAATCATATCTACCAAAGTGTCAGAACAGTCAAGGTCATTTGCGGGGTCTAAGAAGAAATCTCACTGCTCAGGATCCGACTCCTGCATGAAATCATCGTCGTCAGACATGGTGAGGGTAATTGGGAGGAGGCAAGCTGCGGTGGAAGCGATCTATGCGGATCGGAGGGAGGTAGGTTTAGAATTAAAATGAACCGCGCATGAGCAGAGCCACTCACGCTGGATGCTTGAAGGCCGTGAGATGAGAATCAATTCAAGGGCCAGAAGTTGAGTGCAGAAGAATGAAGAATGTTTATCACGTCGTTGACAATTCATGAGATGTGGAGGTGGAGACCAGGCAGGCGCGAGGGGCGTGATGTGATGCATGCAAATTAATTCCCCGCCGGCTTTAAGGCTCCTATCAAACATTAGCATCTTTTTGGAAATCGTCACTCTCAGATTTTGTGACTACGACTACCCAACTCCATAATTTGGTCCACTTGCGATCCACGCCGCCATCTTGTATCTGGTTTCAAGTCTCCTGGCGCTCAACTTTTTCTTCGGAAATTCCGACCCTCTTTGTCCTCTACTGTGTCCCTTCCGCCTGCACACCAGTCACGATGGGCGGCGACCTCAACCTCAAGAAATCATGGCATCCGGTGCTCATGAGCAACCAGAAAAAGGTGTGGGAGGAGGAACAAAAGGCACTGGAAGAGCGGAAAAAGATTGATCAGATCATGAAAGAACGAGCAGAGGAGCGGCAGATACAAGAGTTGGAAGATCTACAGGCTGCTGCAGGCGGTAGCAAGAGACAGGCACGAGTGGAATGGATGTACAATGGGCCATCGAGTGGACAAGCTGGCACGACCGAGGAAATGGAAGGGTATCTTTTGGGTAAGAGGAGGATCGATGGACTACTGAAGGGGACCGATAATCAAAAGTTGGAGAAGTCAGCGACGCAGGACTCCTTCATGGCCATTCAAAATGCCAACACAGCACGAGACACCGCGGCCAAGATTCGAGAAGACCCGATGTTGGCCATCAAGAAACAAGAACAGGCAGCCTACGAGGCGATGATGAACGACCCTGTCAAACGACGACTTCTACTGAAAGCTGCAGGTAAAGGGGATGAATCGGAGCGAGAAAAGAAACGTGCGAAGCATCATCACCGTCACCATCACCACCATCATCGACATCGAGAGGATCGTGCTCGAGACCGCAGTCGAAGTCGGGACGGAAGCCACGAGAGAAGGGACAGGGATGAGCACAAGAACCGACACTCAGACCGCACAAGGAAACGCGAACGTGACAGAGAGTCAGACCGACACAGCAAAGACCGACCCAGACGCCGGAGGGAAGATGACGAGTCCACAAGAAGTCACCGTCGGGGAAGACGATCGAATACATCATCTGTATCCCGGTCACGATCTCCGCCACGACGAGAAGAAGAACAGACACGGTCGAGGTCCAGGTCACCATACCGACAGAGAGAGCGAATGTCAAAGCCAGAAACACGTCGTCGAAGAAGTCGATCTCGCTCTTACTCGCCACCTCGACGCAATGGTCACAACAACGGGGTACGCAAAATGCAAAGTTGGCATTCATCACGAGCGGAAGGGCAATCATCGTCGAGTGGTGGGGGAGATGACAGAGCAGCTAGACTGGCAGCAATGCAGCAAGATGCTACAGATCTGGATCAACAAAGGGAGCAGAGACTAAAGGAGATTGCTGAGAGAGAAGAACGCGAGAGGGAACGAGATGACAGTGCGAGGATGCGCAGCTCGAAATACGGCGTTCGAGCCGAGTTTGTGGACAAATTCCATAAAAAGGCAGGAGAGATGAGCCTTGGACAGCGAATGGGGAGGAATGGGGTGTCGGTGAGAGACTCAGACGAGTAACAGAATCTCAATCACATTTCTTTAGATAGATTTCAGTCTTTGTCAGATGAGTGCGTTTTGTGGTGAGGGGCGAGGCGCTCGCTTGTATGTCTACCGCTTTGTCTCGACTGCCACCAGTCAACAACTATCTGAGAGTCAATCTCAATCCCTTTGCGTAACATCGAGGCTAGACGTTGCCTTGCAGATGGTGTGGCGTGGTGGAGGATCAAATCCTGGCTGCCCAGACACTCCAGAACACGTGCTCTGCCAAAAACCAAAAACTCAACACTGCCAAGAGATTGCTACCACTTCCATTAGGTAAGAACCCAACCGTTCACATTGTGGAAGGTGCAAGATTCACCGTCACGACCATCAACATCGTCCTCCACCACGACAGCAGCGCGTTTCAATAATATGATGATGACTTGAGCAGCCATGAGCCTTTCTAGTGATGCTGTTTGCACTGTGTAACCGCTGACTACATTCATCCGGCCTTGGCTGATGACTCTTGACTCTTACTCCAAGTGACAGCCTTGGACAACTTCGAATTTCCCATGTGGAGGATGCCTGGAACCTTGTAACCTCCTGCCGTCCACCGTCCGCCGTCGGCCCCTTCCTTATCAAATTCCAGTGTTGCCTTCGCACCTGCCCAGATAAAGTCGTCCACATCCACGTCAATTTCTTCTCCAGCGACTTTGTCTTTCTTCTATAATTCATCGCGTGTCGTTCCTTTCTACACTAATACTTGCCTCCTTACCCTTGGGATATGGCCCCAATCTCTTTCCCTTTACTTTCCATTGCTAACCACACGTACCTGATCCCTTCTTCGCCAAAACCTGATTCCTTGCCCCAACCACTTGTTCATAAGCTCGCCCGGTTTACTGAAGCTTTCATTCCTGCAACTATCATAGAATGGGAAGACGACGCGTTCGAACTCGAGAATCTCGAAGAAATCTGCCTTTCTTATGAAAAGAACGATGATGTTTGGACTCGTGCATTCCTGTCGCGTACGTTCATACCTCAACCATCCATCTTTCTTCGCAAACAGAAACTGACATGCATCTCCTTCAGTCGTCATTCTCTTGCAACCACCTACCGTACAGCATGGCCTGGTTAGGAAGGGCATCTTCTCGGTAGATAAGACCTCGTTTTCCCTGGCTAGCGGCCCATCTGTCGTTGAAAAAGCCACAGGAAGGGTGTTGCCAGTTTCTAAGCTATTGCTTGATACCCATGACGCTTTTGTATCAGGGCTGGTGCCCATATCCAAATCTCGCCCCATGTTTACTGAACTACCTGTGAGGCCTCCTCGAACACTCCGTCGAGTCTTCAGCATGCTAATCAAGTCAGACTCATCTCGGAGTTCCAGTTCCCTCCAGACTCGGACTCACTGCTCCAGCCCACAAACAGCCTCTGGCCGGCCTGAGATTTGCTGTTAAAGATACCCTTGCTCTCAAGGGCCTGCGAACTGGTTATGGCAACCAAGCTTGGCGGGACCACCACCCACCTGCCAAAGTCACCGCTCCAGTAATCGAATTGCTCATCGAAGCTGGTGCAATCCTTGTTGGAAAGGTCAAAACCACCGAATTTGCAGAGGGTCTGGATCCAAATGAATGGACTGAAGCCCCTTGCCCTGTCAATCCGCGAGGAGACGAACACCAAAAGCCATCTTCTTCAAGTACTGGCAGTGCCGTTGCCGCAGCAGCATATGAGTGGTTGGACTTTACTATTGGCACCGACACTGGTGGCTCCATCAGACATCCTGCTGGTGTCAACGGCCTCTACGGCCAGAGGCCCTCACATGGCATAGTCAGTCTGGAAGGAGTCCTTGGCGCCACTGACCTATTCAATACGGTCGGCATTTTCGCTAGGGATGTGGACGTCTTCTCCCGTGTGGGCTCATATCTTGTTCATCCTCACCCGAAGCCTTTCCCACTTCCACTTACCAAAAAGTATAAATACAACCTGCTCTACCCAACTCGGGCTCCACAAATTGTCAATCCTGACCAGCATCATGGTGGCCAACATCGATGGTTCCCTCATCCGTCAGTGGATGTGTCGGTTTGGACAGAAGCCGAAAAGCAGATTGAGAACGTCGTTCTAGAGATTGAGGCCAAGTTTGACTGCCAGCGGATAGCTTTCAACATCAATGAGCTGTGGAGGGCTACACCACCTGTAGGTCAACCTCGCTCTCTCGATGACGCTGTCGGACATGTTTACTCCACCATTACAACTGCATCGGCTGTTCATGGTGGTATTAAACAATTCATGGCTGAGTATGCAAAGGCCAATGATGGACGACTCCCCCCCATATCTGAATTGGTTCGACGTCGCTTGGACCATGGTCGCAATCTTCCTGACAAGACCATTACCTTGGCTTTGGAGGCCATGCAAGCCTTTCGGACATGGACAGAAACCACTTTATTCGGATCCTACGATCAAGAAGCCATCACAGTCATCATCTTCCCGCAGGCTTGCGGACGACCCGATTATCGTGATGATATCGCCGACAGAACACTCCTCTTCAATGATACCTTTAGTATCTATGCATTTGGATACCTTGTTGGATGCCCAGATTATACGATCCCCGTGGCCGAAGTACCCTATCATTCGAAGATATCCCGACAGATCGAATATCTCCCCGTTTCTATCAGCTTAGTAGGACGGCCCGGCACTGATGTCGAACTGTTCAACATTTTGCAACATTTGCACAAGACCAAGGTCATCTCCAACGTCGAGGCAGGCCCTCGCCTTTTTCTCAAGCCTGCGTCTCCTCCACACCAGTTGAACGAATTCGAAGAATAGACACGAATTAATGAATTAATGAATAGTGCATATCGAGCGGCCGCGATCCTAGACTTTGTCGGTTGGTGGCTTAGAATTACATCATTACTACCGGAAATTCAAGACCACCTTTGCATTCGATTGGCCTCATCGATATTTGGCCATTTTGTAAGATTAAACTGCCTTCAGATAAAGCAATTCAAGCGTCTCCATGACTTCCCATCCTTCCGATCTTCTCAAATTACTCATACTAAGAATCCAAGCCAATATCGTCTCATCTCAAACCTATTAAGCCACCAAGTCAGAATTACACAAGGCCACGGCTTGACGCCCCCTTATTTGTCCATGGCTAAACGCTCAGAGAGCTCGTTCCAATCTTCGAACGCCAAGTCGAACGCGAAACAATCAGAAAATCCTAGACACGCACATAGAAGGCCATGGCATGCGTGCATGTCTCGTGACCCCAATCGCTTGATGGCGTTGATCAGCCGTGCCACTTTCCAGGCTAGGTAGCATACTTCGTCCTGATTGCTCACATGGCAAAGAACAAAGTACAGTTCTTCAGGATACAGTGTATTCTTCCTCTGTCGGTCAAGCAGCTCTGCCTCGAGCGCCTGAGAGAACGACTCAGTCCAGACCAGAACCTCTTCTAGAAACATTGCTGCAAAGAACACGAGACAGCCAAGCCTCGCATTACGCCATTTGTTGATTGAATATGCATCTTTCTTATACGGTGCTGTTGAGAGGATAGTTGTGATAGGCTCGTCTAGAATAGCCGCCGGTTTGCCCAAGATCTGCAGGCCACCACGAGCCGTGGATCTGACTTTGTCGAGAAAGCCACGCAATTCTTGATTCTGGGTATCTTGACCATGATCGCTGTCCACATTCTGTCCGATAGAAGTCTCCACGCCGTTCAAAACAACGCCTTCCAACCAGAAGAACAGAGTATAAAGGTTCTGATTCATTCGAAACCGCTCAATCCCACCATTGATGTTGATCATTTCGCGGAGGGCATTCCAATGGCAATGGACCACTTCATTTGCGTTCCGAAACGCTTGATAGTTGGCCAGTAAGGCAACTGCAAGCATCGTGTTGCAAGGCGGAGCCTTGGGTGACCGTGACAACTGGTCTGCAACATCTCGGAGGGCAAGGCTTTCGAGCTCCACTGGATCTAGAGGTGGTGGCTCGCCATTTTCGTCAGAATAATTCGATGCAACCACGGCCAGAAAGGCACTGTAAGTCGCGGTCGTCTCACAATATGCCCGATACAGATCATGCGCGACCTGTGACCCTCCACCATACTGCAAGTAGTAATGAAACAGCATTGCTTCCGGGGCTTCACCCTTGGCACTCTCTATGGGAGGAGAGCGAATATCGGCAACGACGGAGGCTGCCTCGTGTCTAGAACAGACCGAACCATCGCGAGAAGATGCGGGGATACTTGTTGATTCCGAGCGTGGTGGGCTCTTTTCGCGATGTCCTCTGCGCGATGTGGGCGCTCGACGGCTGGCGTCATTCTTCTGAGATCCATTGGTGGGGATCCATATCCGGAATGCGGGAGCCGAATTGTACACTCTGTCTGAGGCCTTTCCTGGCCCCTCCTTTCGTCGTTGCTTGCGTAGCTGATGCTGCCGCCTGACCACATGAACCCTTATTGCCTCTCGTTCCGCTCGACCCCGTGCATCGCCGGAGATGAATGTCAGAGGTTGGGTGTCAGGTAGAACTGCAGTCTGGGCCATTGCAGACATGAGTTTACATCCTGTTACTCAAAAAGGACCTCAATACCCATTTCAGGAGCAAGAAGTCGAGATTTGATTTCGAATCAAGCATCACGATAACCCCGCCCAGCCGCCAAGAGAGCCGAGGGGGCCTGATAGACCTGACTCTGTACTCGTACACTTATCTCGGTGGCTAAACTTTCGGACATATTTTAATTCAACCAAAGAGCGTGAAGAATGTCCTTGGTGATGGTGGAGAACTTGTTACCCAGAACGGTAAAAGCACTCCCGTTTGGGTATAGTTATTCTTCACGAACAGCATCACAATATACTCCTGGTACCCTCAAAGTTATGAAGTTATGAAGATATGCAACTGTCAGATATCGACTTGTGAAGACGACTATTTTCATATATTTGGGCTACTTCCTTCACTACGAGAACAAGGTCTCAATCATTTCTGAACTGATATCATTCGCGGCAGGAACTCATTACTTCAAGCTTACACCATGCTCCAACTCAGCCCCGACCCTGGCTTTCATTTTGAGCTGCTTCGCATGCTCGCAACAACAAGAACACAAGGTTCAGACGTGGCCGAAATCTTGAACGTCTGTGAGCGTATCATACCTGGAGATTTTGAAAGCTGGTACAACGAATTCGATGCCTTGGCCAACTGGGTAGAGTCTACGGTCAGTGAAGACCGTGACTATGACCGAGCCACCCTCCGAGATGCTTATCTCCGAGTTTCACGATACCGCTTCGCCTCCTCCTTCTATCTTATAGGAGATGTCAAAGACGAAAGGAACTGGACTACGTGGAGAGAATGGACGAAATACTTCGACAAGGCTGGACAATTGATGGATATTCCCCTCGAACGCCATTCCATTGATACGGGCGATTTCTCTATTCCCTTGATCCTAGCCCGTTGTTCTTTGGATGACACTCCTCGTCCAATTCTTATTCTCGGCAATGGCTTAGATGGATCTATCGAGGAAATGCTACACTTCCATGGCCTGGCCGCCTTGGAAAGAGGATATCACGTCTTACTCTACGAAGGTCCAGGGCAGACCACTGTGATTCGCGACCAGCGCAAGGGATTCATCCATGACTGGGAAAGAGTTATCACGCCAATCGTTGACTGGTTGTATCCCAAGAACTTCGTTCGAAGAGACGCTATTGGCCTCATGGGCGTTTCTCTCGGCGGATATCTAGCTGTGAGGGCAGCAGCTTTCGAGCACCGACTCGCTGCAGTGATACTCATCGACGGCATCTTTGACGTGTCCTCTTCTGTGAAGGCCATCTTCGGCGAGGAAGCAATGAAGCACGACAACAAAGACATCGACCAGTTCCACAAGGCGCTTGAAGCTCGGGGTCGGGAAAATACAACAGCCCTGTGGTTGGCCAATCAAATCAAGTGGACCTTCAACACCGATTCCGCACATGAAGCTCTTCAACAAGTCAAGAAGATGACTCTTGAAGGAATTCTACATCAGGTCAAGTGCCCTGTATTTGTTGCAGACGCAGAGCATGACTCACTTGTGGCATCGAATCAGCCAACATTGGTAGCGGAAGGACTTGGAAAGCGAGCGACATATCGTAAATTCACCAAGAAGGAGTCGGCAGAAGCACACTGTCATCTGGGAGCTTCAGTATTTTCCAACCAGATTTTCTTGGAATGGTTCAAGGATCAGATCAGACTGCCAAACTAGCAGAAATTTTCATAGCTTCAGATCGGTATGGAGTTAGTTATAAAGCCCTCTGCCTTCAATAAAATGTGCCCGTGAAAGGATGGTTGTCTTTATAAGGTCCAGTGTACCTCTGAAGAAGAGTCTAAGATTCGTTCGTTCTTGCACTTGATTTGTTAGGATGCCAGACCGGGAGATATTTCGAGGAGATGTAAATGGCAGGGTACAAACTGAAATCAATACCTACTATATACTAGTCCCGTGGCGGGTTGAGATGAAGCAATTTAGTCGAAGCATGAATGTGTACAGTCACAGTAGCAACAACATCCATTTTATTGAACGAGAGCTATGGACTTCTTTTCCACTATTCATGGGAAGACCTTCTAAATTCCCTCCCTAGTACGATCTATACACAGAGCAAACCATCTAGGAACTCGGAAAGACAGTAGACTCAAGAACCTCTCCAGTTTTCTCTATAACAGGCTTATCCGATGGGACGAGGATGAATGCCATTACACAGTAATTTGGAGAGGTATTGATCCATTGCTTCTCGAAGTGAGTCAAGGGTCTGCGATGAAAATGGGCCGACTTACATGATTGGTTCCGCGTTGGACGACGACATCACCCTTCTTGAGAGTAGTTTTGTTTCCACCCTCGAGAACAAGTTCCATCTCTCCTTCTATCACAATACCAAAGTCTTCGCTCTGGGTCCGATGCATAATGTTGAATTCGTCTTTCACTGGCCCTTGGGGAGGGAAGTTGATGACACGGCAGATCACACCATCCGGCTCAGTTATGCCAATTGGCTTGCCGTGCAAATTTGTAAAGGGTGCGTTGACTGTTGATGGGATCCCCACGGTCTTCCAGATGGTGGAGTTGCCATAAAAGCCACCTGACTGTGGCTGGCCGTTGCGTGGGTCGAGAGACGTCAAGACAGTGTCGTCCACGAAGATGGCTTTGCCATCAGCATCGTGACCTGCTTCTATTAGAACAGGGTCCTAAGTCATTGGGATTCGACAGGGCATACCTGTCACAACTCTTCTTGTGGTAATGTCGTGCACCATGGTGAATAGCAGCTTAGTGAACTTGGGAAATGTACCGATACAGTTGAAAATTCAAAAGGGTGTAGAGATAACGAAGTCGAAGAAGCATCAATTTGAAAATAATAGAACAAGATAGCAAGACCTCCGGTGGAAGCGCTTGAGTCTATAATGGCCGACGTTCTTATCCTTGGATTAGAAGGCTACATCTCCGTGTATCCACCATGATAACCGGCAAGACCCAACAGTGTCCCGACACTCACCGAGCCGTCATCGACGTACGGCCCCGACGATATCAAACGGCCTTTTTTCTATCTCCCGTCTTGCAAATGCGGTTGAGACCGTTGAGATCAGCATGGATTATGATGTGTATCACGATTAAAATATCACCAGCATCTATTGTCCAATCGGGGTTTATCCAGATGCATCGTAACTACGAGTTGGTTGACAAAATAAGGTTGACACTTTGCTCTTTTCAGCAGTTACATACTGTTTCAGGCATAGTCTGATTAAGGGACTCGAGGTTCTATTTCCCCAGGTTCTTGGTACAAGTCGAGACCGCGCTTAGCGGGAACTTCTAGGCACTCTTGAGCTTTTCCCCTTCTGACAAAGACGACAACTCATGATAACGGCCTGATTCTACTCCGACATCAGTTGAAGCGCAATCTTCTATATATCAACGAGAAGCATCTTTCATGGCTCGACTTCAGAGATTCATCACCCAAGGACTTTTCAGTCTCAAGAGCATCGTCACCTTTGGTTGTTATATCCCCCCAACTTGGAACGGATAACGATCACTATGGCCACCAACCTTGAGCAAGCACAAAGCGTGCACGCCTCTGAAGGCGAGTACGAGAAGACGCCCAACATCATTTCAGAGGAGACTTCTTCTGCAATCAACGATAAGAGGTTGTTACGACGCATTGACGTATGGTCGGTCAAGTCTTGAACCCCCAAAATCTGTGCTATCTAAGCCTTAATGCAGGATATGTCCCATGATGGCGTTTTCAATGTCGCTGCAGTTCCTCGATAAATCAGCTCTACCCGCGGCTTCAATTTTAGGCATTATCGAGGATCTTGTAAGAGGCTCCGACACACTCTGCGGGATTCTGCTGACAAAATCAAGGGTCTTGTTGGGAACCAATACTCATGGTCAAATTCCATCTTTGCCTTTGGCTACCTCTCCTTCACCTTCTTCACGGGATATCTGATGGTCCGACTACCCATTGCTAAGTTGCTGGTTGGAACCTTGTAAGTACATAAGTCAAGCGTGTCCCCTTCCAATGGATGGACGATTTGCTGATATCCATTCCTAGCTTCATATGGGCAGTATTGATTGGATGTCATGCTGCAACGAAGAATTTCACCGGTATCATGGTGGTGCGGTTTTTCCTTGGTGCCGCTGAAGCAGCTGCTATTCCAGGCTTTTCTCTCATGACCGGAATGTGGTACAAAAGAAAGGAACACCCCTTGAGACACGGGTTTTGGTTTCTCGGCACATCTCTCGGTGGGTTCTGCCTCATCATGCTGTACTGAATCTGTGCTGAGCTGATATCTTTGATCTTAGGCATTATGTTGGCTGGACTTCTATCCTTTGGTGTTGCCCATATCGGAACAGATGGAGGATCGGGTCCATGGAGGGTATGGACATCAGACGATGCGATCACACGACCCATTGCTGACTTTGATATAGTGGCTTTTCATTGCATTGGCAATCCTCACTGCAGTCTGGGCTTCTCTAATGCTCTACTTCCTACCTGATACCCCGGGAAATGCAAGATTTCTGTCCGCGGAGCAGAAAATCCGTGCAGTGGAACGCGTCAAGGCTACTAATCAAAGTGTTACAAAGAGCAACCAATTTCACTGGGGCCATTTTCTCGAGGCAGTGCTTGACATCAAAATTTGGCTTATCTTCTTCTTCCTGGTTTGTGTCACAATCTGTAACAGCAGCCTGACGGCATTCTCACAAATTGTCCTTGTTGGTCTTGGATTCAATGTAAGCAACCTAAGGAGACACTTTGGAGGCTTTCACCTAACATTCATCTTTCTGAAGGTCAAACAAGCAAATCTCTTCACCATTGCTACCGGTGGGTTGCACGGTCTCTTTGGCATTACTGCCAGCTGGCTTTGTACCAAATATCGCAACATCCGCGCTCCAGTCTGCATAGTATTATGCACAATCAGGTAGGCAACCTCGTCACAAGTCACAGCCACCACATTCACTGACGCACGGTCAACAGTTTAACGGGAAGTCTTCTCGTCCGCTTTGGCCCAAATCTCGGGAGCAAGCTCTTCGGATTCTTGATTTTCTATGCCTACCCCTGTACAGTGTCTATCGCACTTTCGATCATCGCCTCGAACACCGCTGGGTTCACAAAGAAGAGTGTTGCAACTAGCATGTCTGTCATTGGATACTCCGCTGGCAACATTGTTGGACCATTTGCGTTTCTACCAAGCGAGAAACCTGCTTATCCAGTGAGTTTCGAACAGAGCCAGCCTTGTCGAGCAGAGGTGCTAATAACATTGACTAGACCGGGTTTACCACCACCACCTGTTGCTTTGGGGCAGCAATTATACTGATGTCGCTTCTTATCGTCGCAGTACGAATCGAAAATAGCCGTCGCGATCGTAAATATGGTACCGTTAATGCTGAGATCCGCGAACATGTGGCAAACGAGATCTTGGAGCAGGACCTCACTGATGGAAAGAACACCAACTTTCGATATGTCTACTAGACTGAAAGGTGGGATTCGCAAGAGCGATGTCAGACCTTTGGCCTTCAGATTTTCACCCACTCTACAGCAACGTTGGCCAAGGGGGGCTTACGGTCATCAGTGACCACCAACCAGAGAATTTAAGGTTAATAGTACCGATATGTTAGCCACACAATATACCTCATGTTTTACAACCGTATCTTGTCAACGCGTCAGATGATTTTGTATCATTTCAGAATTAGTTGTACCATTTATTGTTGTATGGCTCTCGGAATCCCACTGTTTCCTTGTGTTCGTTGATGTCCTCCGTCCAAATCCACTACCTGTCCTCGGTGACTTTTAGGCTTAGTACTACCTTTGGACGTGAAAGCCAACGAGACTGATGCAGTCGGTTGACAATCAGAGTATATCTCAACGATCCACATGAGAATCATAGATAACAGGGTGGAGCTCTCTTCAGATGGCAATAGCAAGCACCCCATCGACTGCACCAGGCTTCCAAGTGTCTACCATTGGCTACCTTTCATAACGAAGATCTCGTACCGGGGAAGGTTAGTGGAGCGGGTGACACACTAACCGTGGACCCTGATATCTGATAATGAGGAGGCAGGATAGGCGTCAGGAAACCCCTTTGGGCATGCAATTACCGCTTTGGGAAGTTCTCACACCCCCGTACACACGAGGATGCCATCGCCTTGAATCATCGCACATACTTCTCCTCCCGGCTAATGTCAGTGCTATCAAAGTCAAAGTGGTGTTCTAGGCTGGAGATCGGTGCTTAAAGAATGTCCATGATGGACGGGATGATGAATTCGTCCGGCAGATGACCGGAATTGTTGGCTCGGTGTCTTTTCCAGCACCGAAGAAGTGTTTCCACATTGTCGAACAACCCCCCCAACATTCTGACATCGATATATTCTTTCTCTGTAATCAGCATCCATATTTCACACTCTGCCAAACACACTTTCAACTTTCGTAGAACAATCATGGGAGACGCTGGCATGGGCACCTACTCAATCGAGGAGCACTGGCATTCGAAGCCACGACCTCTGCGAGTTGTGTCCGTAGGAGCAGGTGCCACAGGGCTTTTGGTTGCTTATAAGATGAAAAAGGACTTTGAAAACTACGAGCTCACGATATACGAAAAGTGAGTCCGTCATCAGATCGCAACTCTAGATGTGTCTGGTAACTAACATCACTACTTCAGAAACCCTGAGATTGGAGGAACATGGTTTGAGAATCGATACCCCGGATGTGCATGTGATGTGTAAGTACAATACTCTAGGACTCAATCAAAGCGCTCATGATTCCTGCAGCCCGGCCCACATCTACACTTATTCGTTTGAGCCAAATCCCAACTGGTCAAAGTTCTTCGCTGGCTCGGCAGAGATCAAACAGTACTTCGAAGACTTTGCGACCAAGTATGACCTTAGGGGTCATATCCAATCAAATACCAAGGTGGTGAGCGCAAAATGGGAAGAGCAGACGGGGACATATCGAGTCGAACTTGAGAAAGACGGCGTCATATCTTATGACTGGTGCAACATTCTAATCAATGGAACGGGGAATTTGAACAACTGGAAATGGCCAGACATCCCAGGATTACATACATTTGGTGGGAATTTGGTCCATAGCGCCAACTGGAACAACGAAATTGTCCTCGATGGCAAGACAGTGGCCGTCATCGGGACAGGGTCGTCAGCAATCCAAATCATACCTCAGATACAACCACGTGTGAAGCAACTTGTACCATTCATGCGGTCCACAACTTGGATCTCAGGACCGTGGGCAACAGAAGTCCTTGAAAAGTCCAAGGGAAAATCAGAGGCACCGGGAACCGCAGCCATGTCTCAGTATGAATATACAGAAGAAGACAAGGAGTGGTTTCGATCCCATCCACAGGAGTTCCTGGCTTATCGCAAAGAGCTTGAGACTCTGTTCAATGAGATGTTCGACATGTTCCTGAGGGACTCAGAAGCTTCTGTCAAAGCACAAGCCCATATGCAGGCAGAGATGCTCCGTCGACTAGGACCAGGTCATGAAGAACTCAAAAAACGTCTAATACCGCTATGGCCTCCAGGCTGCCGACGCCTCACTCCGGGAGAAGGATATCTTGAAGCTCTTGTGGCAGAAAACGTCACTCCTGTACACCAGGAAATTGTCGAGATCACACCTGAGGGCCTCGTCGATCAGACAGGGAAGCTTCATAAGGTCGATGCGATTATTTGCGCTACTGGCTTCGATGTCTCGTTCAAGCCTTCGTTCCAAATCCTAGGCATTGACGGTATTAATATGGCAGAGGCATTTGAGCCAGAACCATACTCATATCTAGGCATGACGGTGCCTCAGTTCCCGAACTACTTTACCGTCAACGGCATTCGAGGCAGCTGGGCAGTTGGAACAGCATTGAATTCTATCGAGGCCTGTCTGAACTATGTCTTGACTTGCGTCCACCGAATACAGAATGAGAATATCCGCGCTCTTGAGGTGAAGATGGAACCGATTCGGGAGTTGTACGCTCATATTGATGAGTGGCACAAGAGGTCAGTTTGGGGGGCTGACTGCAAAAGGTGAGTTTCCGGTGGCATATTCCCCTAAAGTGATGAATGTTTGTTGCACAGGTTGTCGAGTTTGGTACTGATACGTCCTTCACCAGCTGGTATCGAAACAATGTCCCAGGAGGCAGACTGTGGATCTGGGGAGGCTCGGTAAGATGACGAACACAAACACAGGTCCAGTGCGAGTGCTTTGCACAAGACTAACATCATTTAGGCACTACACTATATGAAATCAGTGGACTTTGTGCGGTGGGAACATTACGAGTTTCGCTACAACAATCAAAATCGGTGGGCATTCTTAGGCAATGGTCAAGTCGAGGCGGAGATCACGAAGAATCGATCTCAGTTGACTCCATACATCAGAAATTCAGATGATTCATGGCACATAGCGTAAGGAAACCGGAGAAATGTGAAGAACAAGGTCGTGGAGCAGTCATGCAATGTCGGACTGGAAATGATTGACTCTGCGCTACTAACGATCATGAAGGGGTTCGTCTTCTTGAGCGCCGGACTCCATTCTAGATCCAGTCTTTTTCAACCTCAGATGGTTTGCAAAAGTACCATTTACCCGGTCAAATGACTCGAGTGTGGATAATGAAGAACCTATCCTGATGCGAACCATTCCTCTGAGGCCCACTTTTCTAGGCACATCACTCTAGACAAACAGAGTCCGTCACTAGCGACGAATCATTAGGTCAACCGCTGTTAGGAAAGGACTATTCAAGCTACGTATAGCCTCTTCTTGTGAAGTAAGCTTTTAAGATGGCGGACGAACTTTCTTTGAAAACTCTTTGGAGGACTTCGGAAACCTCCGTGCGACAATACTCCCGTTCAAGTGGCCTTTGGGCCCACTCTATATAACTAGGTTCGGACATCAGTATGGCTGCACTAATCAGATCGTCAAGTCGTATAGCCTCGTGGTGGATAGTAGACTCCGAGGACCTCTGTTACTTGATTAGCGGTCTTCATACTTTGAGGGCAAAATGCGACATTTAGGTGGATGGACCCATTCAGGACCCTCAGTTTCCAGAATCAATGTTTTCGTTTTTTCTATAAAGCTGTCCATCCCCAGCCTGTGTTGATTTTAGTCCGTCACTTCTCTCACACCAGAACATCTGCAAGATAGAAGTAACACCGCAACAAAATACCCAAGCACTACACTTCGACACTCAAAGCCAGCAGAAAGCATTATTCGACCAAGACACGAGCATCCCTCTCTGTCTTCCTCCCTCTCTACTTCGACAAAGTAACCACCATCCTTCCTCTCTACATTTTTTAAAGAAGCACCATCCACCAAAATGGCTGGTCACGGATTTATCTGGTTCACTTGTTTCCTCCTTTTGGCCTCCATGCTCTTGGAGGTCAGTCAGGCGCGAGACCTAAAATCCAAGACTGTGGATGGCCTCGAGCAGCTGGAATTGCCCACAAAGACGGTGGCGCCCAGCGTTACATTAACAATCCCATTTCCCGGACATCTGACCGGCGAGCTCACGACTGTTCTCCCTCCCGACGCCTTCACCACAGTTGCCCCCGATGAAGATGTAATCGTGACGGTCGGCCTGCCAGGGCATTTGACGGGCGCGATGACCGTCACCGTGTCCCAGGAGCCGCCAATTCCGACAACATTTTACGTCACACACAAAGCGACCGTCCTCAACAATCCATTTACGTTCACCGCTGCATTTCCATACCCAAGCGTCGCTCCAGGCAAACCCAAAGGCGAGACATACGACTGCAAAGACCAAATCAGGACTGGATGGGAAGATTTCTACACCATGCCGCACACTATCAACAAGTGCTATCCCATCCTATGGCCGACATGTATCCGCGAAGCCAAAGCGGCCTTCGCCAAATTCCGCGACTTTTGTGGCAGCTGGAACAAAACCATGGGTGTCGTTCCTCACAAGAGTTGCCTTATCGACCACTACGTCCCCGATGATGGCGAGGAACGGTATTTCCAAGATCAGTTGACCATGTGGTTGAAGGTCAAGACCTGCTGTTATTCCAATGACAGAGAATTCGACCGCGAAAATGAGTGGTGCAAGATATACCGCATCAAAGATATGGATGAGTGGGAATATTACACTCAGAACTTCGGGGTCTACGGTGTCTACGACGAAGACTTCATCTACAATTTGTCTGAGGAGAACTTTGATCCTTCCACCGGCTGGAGAGAATACTTCGGCTACACCGGCGAGCCGTGGAAATTCCCCGTTGCTGCTCCTTCTCCGGCCCCAACAAGAGGATATAGAACTTCTACAACTTCTACAACTTCTACAACATCGGAGATATCTATGAGATCAAAAGGTTAGGAAATGTTATGGAGTTGGAATATTGGATTAGAGTCTATGAGTTCTGATTTTAGCACGCAGGGGATGACCGAGAGCATAGGCATTCAGGAGTTGGAACGTTGGACAGAGTCTATGGGTTCTGAGTATAGCAAGCAGCAAGCACGCAAGCACGCACGCACAGGCATGGATGGATGGACGCATGTATAGTTAGTATTGTATCATTCCTGACAGACTGATATTCTTCAAAATTGACACTATTCTGTAACGACCACTGGTCCTGTTCTAAATGTGTTATGTGTGCATCTGAGAATCATTCTCGCCAATCTTAAAACACATCATACTTTTCTCTTGCCCCCTCGACTCAATCTGATTCTCGCGACCATGACGAATCCCGCTGCGGCGAGTGCCATGGCAGCCGCGTAGAAGATTGCCGGGCGATAAGGAGCCACTGAGGTATGAATCGGCGACTGACCGGGCGCGCCAACACCAGAAGCTTGAAGCAGATACCCAGCAATGGGGACTCCCAATAAATAGCCACCGGTCCAGCCTGTGGTGGCCATTCCCATAGCAACTGCTTGTCCACTGCTATGACCATAGCCGATATTGACGGAGGTGCTGGCCACGACGACGGGGTAGATGGTGAAAAACGCACCGTTGGCTAGACCATTCAACATAGCAAAGGTAAGCAGCGGTGCCAGCGATTCTGAAACAGGCCAGATGGCAAAACAGGTGATGGCGTTCACGAGCATCGACAGCAGAAGCATGTTGACGGGACCGGTGTAGTCACTCAGCCAGCCAGACACGAATCTCCCCACGGCGGTGCACGCGTTGAACCCGGCCACTATTGCCGCCCCTGTACTGGGTGTCATTCCCAGAGACTCGGCGACCAAGGGGAGAAAGAATGGCGGGACGAACATGCAGAAAACGCCAATGGCACCAGCCAAAAACACCGAGGTGAATGCCAGGTTTCGAAACATGGACAGGTCGAGGAAGGGAGCGTGGCCGATGGGGACTCTTTCGCGGATAAACCATGCTGCGGGCAAGCCGGTGGCGAGGGCCAACAAGCCTATTATGCGAAAAGTCCAAGGAATACCGACATGTCTGATGAGAGCTTCGATCGCTATACTCAGCACGGCGGCTCCCACACCGCCTCCGAACTTGACCAGTCCGCTGGCGAGACCTAGCCTTGCAGAGAAGTAGTGCGTCGGAAGCACGTTGGACACTGAATAGCAAAGAGACGCCCCGAATCCAAACAGCACACCAGAACAGCCGAACAAGCCACCGACATTCGATGTGGTGAAACTCGAGGTGAAAGCTCCTGTAGCCAGTAGCGCCACTCCCAAAATCGAGGTCAGTCGTGCTCCCAGGATACGCATCAGTCGAACTCCAAAGAGACCAAAGGCGACGATGTTGGCAAGGCCCAAACTACCGACAAAGGACACGGTCGAGGTTGGTGTGGTGGCTAGATCGGATCGGAGGAGCGCCGCTTGTAATACACCCCATGATCCAAGAGTGCCGTTGAACCAGAAGGTCAGGATCGAGCATGATGCGACAACGAACCACCCGTACCCGCCTTCTGGGATTGTCGTGGCGATATTGGCCTGGGGTCCATCTTCAGAACCAGCGGTGCTGCGGGATTCTCGTCTGCTCGTAACTGGTGAGGGACTTGGGAGTCTGGCTGTCGTCGTTGTTGTTCTGTCGTGAGAAGGCGGGATTGACACCAACTCAGTCACACTTGTGGTCGACATAGTATGTGTACTTGTTTTCTACACAAACTCCTGGCCTTGTAGAGACATGTTCGTCGTCGATGAATCACAAAAAAGACTGTGCCTCGAGTCGTGGGGTTGTATGTGGGCCCGCTTTTAGATCGTATAAGGTAATTCGAACCATCATGATTTGCCGACGTCGGATTTTGGCGTGAAAACTCAATAGCCGCGGAAATGACCGCATCATGATGTCAAATTGGTTATGGGTATGGATCCTCCAAGCTTCTCGAAAGGCGCTGGCGTGATGAGGCGTTCGAAGCTGGGATATCCGAGAGGCTGGAAGTTCGGGATCTTAATTTCGTGTGGTGGTTAGTCAACCACTACTGCGGCGCCAGGAGATCAACTCCGAACCACCAGGCGTGATTCAGGCACCCGCTGCAGTATAACATCGTCAGGCGTTCAAATTCATGTTCTGGTCGTAAAATGGATCGTCAGCAGAAGGGTAGAAGCTTTCCATTGCAATGTCCTCGTCTTCTGGTGGTGCGTGGTGCTGTAACATGGGAAAGGATATGCCCTTGCTGTCGATCGAGTCTGCGGCTTTCAACAGCGCGCCGACAGCGGATTCGAGAATGCCACTGGCGATTTCGAGGAATTCGGCACTCTTGTTGGACACGCGTAATGTCCAACGATATTCTTGTAGTCGTCGCTGGTAGAATTCTGCTTCTTCTTGTGTGACTGAGCTTACGAAACAGAGACCGGCAAATGTGCCAATGAGGGCAAAGTTGAATTTAGAGGCAAAGTACCAGAAGGATTGAAGATGTTCGGGTTTGAGTCGATTGAAGAAGTCCATGGCACTGATCAACCGGGCTTTTGCAGCCGATCGACAGATTTGGATCATGTAAGGGTCGGTGTTGTGGTCGAGAGACCGAATCACTCTTCGATGTAGTGTGATTTCGGTGGCGAAGTAAGCGAGGTGTAGATATCCCACTGAGCTCAGCTTGCCAACTCGTGTTGCATCCATTCGTAAAGCTTCAGGCATATCGGCATACCACGAGCGGAGTTTCAACTGAATCGGCTTGGCTCTTTCGAGAATAGCTTTTGTTGTGTCATAGGAATTTTTGACCTCATTCTCTGCTTTCAACGAGTATAGTGCTTCTAAGACTTCTGCAAGCATTTTGGTGAGCGTGATCATGGCGCTGAACAAGGTGCGACCCTTTTCCACCTCGGTGCTACCATCCTCGCCGTCTTCATCGGCGGCGCTCTCTGGGAAATCACTGCTGATGACGGGGTGTACGGCCCAATTGGTCATCGAGATGTGAGGCGGTCGTCCATAGATGAGTGCTGACCAGGTGTCTTGCATGAATAATGCCCATGCCAGCCGTTTGCGGAGGCCTTTCTCCCATGCAGGGACGCGCCAATTGGAACAGTCGAGATGTAATCCCAGGTCTTGGCCGATAGCGACCAATTGAGAAGTTAGTTGCCAGCCTTGGTTGCTATTGGGTCTCTGAAGTAGCAGCAATCCCGCTTGCACTGTAGACAATTTGGCGCGGTAGGATACATCCTGCAAGGTTCTGTAGGCAATATCTTCGAGTTCGGCGACGTCTGGCTTGTTCAATTTGGCCAATTCCGAGCTATACGACCACCAGTTCAGAGCCAAGATGTAGACGGCAGCCAGTAATGGTGGAGAGAATTCGCGATGAGTCCTGGCATATTTCTCCAGGTAGACTTTTTTGTGGAGGATGGGGAAACTGGGATGGACGATTCTAAAGTACAACCGAATCAAAGCCTCACCATGGGGAGCGACGATGCGTTCGATGTTGTCGAGCTCTTCGACCTCCCTGAAATGGTTGGGAGAATCGGCGTCGGCATATTGATGAAAGAACTCATTAGGTCCAACTTTACGAAAGGAGCCCTGGTCGGCAGGGCTTTCGCCTTTGATGTCGTCGTAGAGTCGGAGATCAAGTAAGGCAAAGTCGTGTTCATCCGTGGGGCCAATGTACTTTGCGTAACGATGGTTTTGTAAACTGGCCATGGTCAGACCATGGACACAGGTGAGGAAAGGCATGATAAGGATAAAGGAACAAGTCGGTGCATCTTACCCAAGAGTCTTCTTCAATAAAGACTCGCCCTGCAGGTTGGCATAATCATCGACTCCAGGACCAGTACGCAGGGAATCGGCGGATTCTCTCCGTGGGGCTGCATAGCCATTGCCATCGGAACCTCTGTTATCTATTTAGCTTGATGATAAAGGAAATGCTTGGGACGGGTGTGGGCGGGCCACGACAGGAGGCATAACTTACGAACGTCTTTGCCGAGCTAAGCCAGCAGCCGGACCCATACTCGAATCAGCGAGTGAACTCTGGTTCGTCGGCTTGCGTCGCCTGGGAGCTGCATCTTCGACAAAGGTGCAAGACTGTTTATGGAACTGACACATGACGCAACTTGAGGCATCGGATTCGATGACGCAGCGGCTTTTGCGACGTCGACACTGTTGGCGGATTAGTCTCGTCCTCCCAGGACACCTAAATCGAGAGGGAGGGAGGGAAAAATTACCGCATCGCAAGGCCTGTCTGGGCGAGAGGTTGGGGTCGAAGTGCCACGAGAATTTGATAGCGGCATGTCGCCCAGGCTGGAGTTCCTAGAGCCTGAATGAAGAGCGTCTGGAATGGGATCGGCTTGAAAGGCACGCGACATGGCCACGGACATTGTTTATTACGGGGTAATCAACAGCTGGTCCCTTTTATTGGCAACGAGAAAAGGAGCATTGTCAGTCGAGGGTAAGTTGCTTTTGAGCCTGGGAGGGATGAGGATAAGCTTGCAGGCATTGGTAGGTTGCTAAGGATGAGTAGTGATTGTCGATGGTCAGGTATCTTGGGTTATCTCAGTGCTGCAAGCAGCCAGACGTCGCCCAAAAGCCTGTCTGTAAATTAAACTGGATCGCCTGGTCGTAATAGGCTGGCAGCAGGAGAATTGATTGAGTAAGAAATAACATCCATAGGCTTGATGCTCAGTTAGTGTTTCCTTGGTAGAGATAAGAAAGCCACGCACGTGATTGGTGGGAAGGCGTGGAGGGGGATACGAGCTGAAGCACCGACCAACCACAGCGACATGTTCCTTCAGCTCATGAGAAGAGTCGATTGATAAAAGCCCATGGGGGCATGAATTTCGGATTGTAAATGCCACATTGTTGAAACTCGATGCACACCGATATTACAAACATCATATCACCTAGACTCCACTGAGTCAACAAGCCCTGACAACCAACAAGCCCTTTTACGACCCAACATGCGTCATTGCTTCTTGGAAATGACCCGCGATCGTTAGAACCTCGGCGTCGGTGCATCTTGCGCCTAGAAGTGTGATGCTGAATGGTAGTTGTTCCCCGTTCTCCCCGGTCTCGCTTGCATACATCCCCGCTGGTACTGCCACAGCACACATATCCAGAACGTTTCCAAAATGTGTAAAGGTGCCTAACTTGGCGTTGAGCCGGATGGGATCCGCCTGCATGGCTTCGATCGTTGGGTGCTCGGGTGCCGTGGGGACCACCAAGACATCTATTCCCAGTGTATTGGCAGAGGCAAATTGTGATGTCGCCTGTCGTTTGTACAACGCCTGGGCTTGAAGTTCACGGAACAACTGCACTGCAGAGCTCTGTCGTGAAACCACTTGTTCAAAGAGCTCTAGAATCACTGGATGCAGGTGTGCTCTGTTCTTGTCGAGGAAGTCATCCGGTAAGCTGGCAAGACGCTCAGACACGAATGTCCCAGCATACAGCAGGTCACCAGCCTTTTGAAACGGTGTCCAATCCACCGATGTCAAGACCCCTCCCATCTTCTGTAAACGGTTCACTGCTTCGTTGAACAGTTGTCGATATTTATGAGAGCAAACCTCTAAGACCTCGGGAGGTGGGATTCCAAACCTGAACGAGTTTCTTTGAGCCCCTATCGAGTTGACGTGTCGCTCCATGGGAAAGACATCTCTTGCATAGCGGTCGTTGGGGTCAAACTCTTCAGCCACTTGCCAGAGTGTCCTCGCATCTTGAACTGTTCTTGCCGAAAACGCTATGCAATCAAGGGATAGACATGCTAAGATAGGAAAGTCGTCAGTGAGCCAAGTCTGTTGTACTCCTGCTGCAACTCAACTAGGTTCTCTTACCTGGTGTAACGCCTTCAAATGAAACCAGTCCACGGGTAGGCTTGTACCCAACAATACCATTGAATCCAGCCGGCACACGCCCAGATCCTGCCGTGTCAGTTGCCACAGAGAATGTCGCCTGATGAAAGGTCAGTCTTTCATGGTCTCGTGAACACTAGGGGTATACTCTACCAAGTCTGCGCCGACACTCACACAGCTTCCACTGCTGCTTCCACCAGAGATATGCTTGTCGCTGAAAACAGAATGTGTGACGCCATATGGTGAACGACAGCCATTCAACCCGGTCGCCAGTTGGTCAAGGTTGACCTTTCCGAGATAGATTGCACCCTGAGCAATGACCTTGTCGTACACGACTGCCGATTTTGTGGCAACAAACGCCAGTGGAGGACAGGCCGTTGTTGTTTGGATTCCCTTGACATCAATCGAGTCTTTGACTGTAAATGGCACTCCAAACAGAGGAGGCAACGAGTTTCTGTCTGGGAAACGTGCCAGTAATTGTCTCACTGCTTCCATGACCGCGGTTCTAGACTCTCTTTTGATCCAGACTGCCGGATCCACTGCGTCATACTTTTCGATTCGATCAAATACCGCGTTTATCACTTCCAGAGGTGACACTCCTGAGCTGTAGGAAGCTTGCAGATCAGAAATTCCGAGATTGCCATCCCAAGTCGGCGGCGTCTGAGGTGGTGTACCCTCGCCTCCATAAGTTTTCTTCCAGGGCGAAAATGCTTCCAATACGGGTTGGAGATCAGCCACAAACCCGAACAAGCCCTGTGACCAATGAATCATATCCAACGAAGCGGTTTTGAACTCGGCATTGTACCCAGCGGTACTCTGGGTGATGCCGCAGCACTCGAATCCACGATCGTTGGCCTCCCTGATGGTGGTTGCGAAACAACACTCGGTCGTGACACCTGAGACCAGAAGATGGGTAATTCCTCGAGCCTTCAACTTGTGCAGAATGTCCGTGTTCCAGAAGGAGCCTTTTCCTGGCTTATCGATAACCACTTCTGCCGTCCGAGGTTGCAGTTCGTCCACAATGTCATGTCCGTATTCCCCACGGACCAGTAGCCGGCCCATCTCGCCCTTGTCGCCAATGACTTTGAGATGCTGGCTGTTACCAGGAGCAGCTGCCTGTCGGACTAATTTCGACGACGGACAGTCAGCCAGAGAAGGCACCTGACCCTCTCGTGTGTGAAAGATAGCCAGGCCGGCATCGCGTGACGCCTGTAGTAATTCTTTTGTTGGCGCAATCGATGCTTGAACTGCCTCCAAATTCCCTCCTTGAATCTCCCCAAATCCACCGGCCAAGATGAAGTCGCGTTGCATGTCAATGACAAGCAATGCAGTGGTGGCCAATGGAAATGTAAATGGATATGGCTTTGCCTCAATGGTGAGGAAGCCTCTTTTCGAATCAACACCCATAATGCCTTTCTCACTCGAGGATGAATTCTTTGATAGAAATTCCAGGTGATACTCTAGGACAGTGCGCAAATTCGCCCAAACAAGATGCAGAGGAACGAGTAGTGGTTTTTATGCGTGAGGCTTGCTCAGTGTCCAAATATACCACGCCCAAGGAGATGCGCACCAGCCGAATTGCCGAGTACGTAAACTCGAGCAATCTTGAAAGGTTCCCAAATTTCCAATCCAATCCGAACAATAGGTATCCATGGCCAAATCGTCCATCGACGCGGAGAGATGTCTTTTCTTCATACAATACGAGTGGGTGGCGGTCAAGTGTGGAGGTTATCGACGATAAGGGCCCCTACACCATAAGCTTCAATTCCTTTACGGGAAAACTGGGGCTCGTCTCGCCGTAAATTACCGTCTTGTAACGCCCACGGCGGCCGCGGCTGGACCTCAACGCCCCAAACTCTTACCTCTGGGCCGAAGGCCGTATGGTAAAACCAATACAGAATATCGCCCCTTATCAGAAGCCACAGCGCCGAAGGCCTGGCGCGGCGGCCGACGGCCAGACGCCAGTCCCGCCGCCTCTATCCACCGTCCAGATGACACTTTTTGTCTTTGATCGTCCTCTAGCATACCCCGGATTCCGAGATTGATCGTTCTTGATCTGCAGATATCAAGCGTGCGCCGCCGGACTAGATGCTTAGGGCCGGGGGCCCGTAGGTGCCGTGCCTATCTACCTGGATCCTCGTGGCATTTGTGGGCTATCTCAATCTCAATATCTTGGATGAGGAGAAAAGGCTAGGGTCTTTTCTTTCGAATATCGTCTATCTCACCAGTTGCCCTAGCCCTCACTCTTCCTCTCAGATCTCACGAGGTACTCCTCTGGAACCTGTCGAAATGTCTATATTGATCTTTGATCGCCCCATCAAAGCGTTCCAATTTTCGCCTCAGCATTCGAAGCAAGCAATCAATCAATCATCGCCTTCAGTTCTCAGTTCGCTTTGCCTTGGCTTCCTCCACTCACTACTCTTTGGCAACAAAACCCATTCATACTTTGACCATGGTGAACTTCTCAGCCGAACGCTTCTCCCCGAAGCGTCTTGCTCCCTCGCGGATCAAGGCCAAGGTCAAACCCCATCTCCATTGGCAAGTCCCCATGGAGACAGGTGTTTATCAGGACAGCCGCTGGTCCAATCCTGATCTTGACCCTATCAAACCTGAAGATCGTACTTGGGGCGCTGTGGTAAGTTGCTAGCGATATGTTGATCCTTGCTATGGCATTGCTGACCTGGGGCTTTGATAGGATTATTGGGTATGTCTTACTGGAAGCATCATATCATCCAGAGACCGTACTTAACCATTCTTCCAGGCATACTGGACCAGTGACATGCTTGCACCGCCTCTCACATCGACAGTGTCGTCAGTCATGAGTCTTGGTTTCACTGCTCGCGCGACCATCCCGATCGTTTTCTGCGGTTTCGCAATCTGTTCGGGGGCATTGACCTTGACTGGAAAGATGGGGGCAAGATATTCCATTCCTTTCCCTGTCCTGGTGCGTTCCATGTTTGGAATGTATGGCAGTTACCCTGTTATTGTCCTCAGAGGTGAGTGTCACAACCCTCTGGTCGAATGGATCCTGCTCACCATTGTCTTTTAGCTTTCGTCGCTGCCATGTGGACAGCGATTCTCTGTGTCCAAGCAGGTGATTTTCTCAACAATTGTTTGACTGCCATATGGCCCAGCTTCGCCAACTTCCCCAACCATCTACCCGAAAGTGCCGGTATCACGTCTGCTGGACTTCTGTGCTTTGTAAGTCGCTCTCGCTTCGCGCACCCAATCATCCACGACTTCTTCTCTTTATCGGTGCTGACCCCCGTCGCAGTTCCTGTACTGGATCGGCCAAACCATCCTCGCACTCATGCCGATCAAGAAACTGCGAATTTTGTTTCTCGTCAAAGGCGTGATTGTCCCTCCAACCTTCCTCGCTCTCTTCCTCTGGGGCGCCATCGTCACCCACGGAGGCGGACCACTAGTCACCGGCCACGCCGAGATGACCTCCTCGTTCATGAACACTGCATACTCCGCCCTCACCGGCTTGAACGTCATCATCGGACTATTCAGCAGCATGGCAGTCAACTTCCCTGATTTCAGTCGATTCTCCAAGAACAACCTAGCTGGATACAATCAATTCTTTGCCCTCCCCATCATTGGAACCCTCGGATCACTATGTCCCATCTTCGTCACTTCAGCACACAGTTATCTCCACGGAGGAGAGTTCCTTTGGTACATGCCCGCGATCTTCGCTCAGTTTGATTCACGGGCAGCCAAGTTCTTCGCCTCGGCGAGTTTCATGCTCGCCATCATCGGCAACCAAATCGCCGCGGGCACGTATCCGTTCTCGAACGATATTTCGGGCTTGTCGCCGAAATACCTCAATATTTTCCGTGCGACGTTGATCATTTCCATCTTTTGTGTGGTTTCCAATCCATGGCAAATCATTCGAAATGCCAGTGGGTTGTTGGCTTTCTTGTCCGGGTATAGTATGTTCATGGGTGCCATCTGTGGCGTCATGTGCTGTCAGTACTATATCATTCTCAAGAAGAAGCTCAACATCCACGAGTTGTACAACGGACATGGCATCTACTCGTACTGGCATGGTTTCAACTGGCGGGCCTTTGCGGCCTTTGCGGTGGCGGTTGGTCCGTTGTTGCCTGGCTTTGCAAAGAGTATTGACGACGATCTCAATGTCGGTGGTGCCTGGAAGATCTATACCTTCTCCTGCATCTATGGCTTCACCACTAGTGGACTGACGTATTTCCTTATTTGTCGATTTATCTCTGATGTCGGTGTGGCTAAGATCGAAGAGGCTGTGTATCCTCCGTCAAAGACTCAGACGACTGATGTCGAAGTCGGGGTTGGTGATTCTGACGAAGGTTCGTTCGATGAGAAGACTGGTGACGTCGAGGTCAAGGTTGGAGCAAAGGCTATGTAGTAGAGATTTGAGTACAGAGCGAGATGGGGAACACACAATGAATGTCTGACTTGATGATTATGTGCCGTAGAGTCTCTGATATTTTAAAGCCAACGGCAGACAGATGGCGTGACTAAAACAACCAAGTGAGTGTAGTAGGATGGAATGTATTGACGCGAAAATCTAGTGGTCTCAACTCAGTAAACCGTGTGACCGAGAAATTTGCTCATGGACCTCTCTTCTCTCGAACTCGTCGAAAATTCAGCATAACAAAGCAACAATGTCGTGATTCATGACCATATCTCATAAAATCCTTCCTAAAAAAGATCAAAACTCCCAGAGATGCAATGATATGATTGCAATCCGCAGCAATTGTTCGTTCGACACTCGAATCTATCAGTAGTATTCTTTGGTCTTTCTCGTGACGGTTTCATAATCGGAGTATTGAGACCGTTCATCGTCCTGGCGGCGGCTGCTATGGTGATGTCGTCTTTTGCGGTCGCGGTCACGGTCACGGTCATCCGGTGGAGGGTAGAGCGGCCGAGGCTCCTCGTGATCATACTGTCTCATGGTTCGTTCCGTATATTCGTAACGATCGTCCTCGTAATCTTCCTCGGCCAGCCGAGGGTCACTGCCTCTAGGACCGCGAGGTCGTCTGGATCTCGATACCGATCGTTCTCGTTCTCGTTCTCGTTCTCGTTCTCGTTCTCGGTCTGGACCTCTTCGCCGCTCATAATAATCCTCTTCGTCTTCCTCGTCTCGATACGCATGCAGATGACGGCCAGTGACATGGGCCTCGGCACCAGGCCGCTCGTGGCGGCCTTCACTAGCGTCATGTCGGTCGACCTGGTCTTGGAAGAATCCTACGCCATGACCTCGTCGCCTTTTCCATTCCTCTGGAGGTGAATCATTGCGGCCACGCATGGCGCTCCGCATTCTGGATGGCGTGACGGTTGGCGCCGCGGCGGGTACGATCTCGTGATGGCGATCACGAGCGTCAACCTCCTCCATGATCTGCACGTCTTTGTAGTCGGCGTGTCGGATGGCTCGACCGGGTCGGTCGCCACCTCGTGGACTATCATAGATGACTATTTGGTCACGCGAGGATCGAGACGAGGGTCCCTCGTCCAGATAGTAGCGACCTCGGTCATCATAGCCACGGGCCGCGTCAGCGTCAATGACATAGCATCCGTCGCTCCTTCTCTGGGGCCGCAACACCTCGAATTCGGCTCTTGGGTCCATCGGTCCGATCACCATGGCATTTGCATTTGAGCGTTTGACATATGCATCTGCATTTCTGTCTCGTCCGACCTCGTATTGAGTCTTTGTTGTCAAGGCCCCCGCATATGGTCGTGGTTCTGGTGGGCGAAAGTCTCGGTCATCGTCTCGTGGCTGACGGCGATATGGTCTTTCATAGCCACGACTAGGTTCCATATCGTAATCATGCTCACGTGGGCGTCTTCGTGGGGCGTAGTCATCGATCAGCTCTGGCCCGCCGCGACCTCGGTCAGAGTAGACGACCCTGTAGTCACGATCATCTCGAAAAGACATGACAGTTGGACAATGGTCGATTTGACGTGTGAGGGCGGCACCACAACACGGCGGAGGTTTAGAGTTTCCAAAAGCGCGCTGCGGCTCTCAAAAAGCCTACCTTTGGCTGAAGGCTGGGAGGTTTGAATCTTTGTTCACCCAGAGTTTTGTCACATGTTTGTGTTTCACATGCATGCAGCTGCACGTGACGATTTAGTATCAGAATCACTCCATGTCGCGGAATCGGAAGAACTTGCATTGACTGACGTCATCTTGCAGATTTCTTTTGCGAACTAAAGGAAGGAGCGACTGACGAGAGGATGAGAGTGAGTGAGTGAGGAAGTTGCGTCGAGTGCTATATGGGCAGGCGGTGTTGAGTGGAGCAATATAATCACGGGAAGATCTTACAAAGGGAAGCTCATTAGTATGTTTGCTTGGCTTTTCTACAGACTGTTTGACTGTTCGTTTTCGGCGCTCTCGGACGAAGAGTCAATGAATCCATCGACACTCTTAGCATGGCACATCCCTCAGAAAACGACCGATAAATTGAAGAGTGGCAACATCAGTGCTTAAAGGGTCGGATTTCGTGCGGCTAAGTCCGAGCATATCCGTCCCGCTCATCTTCAAAGCCTCTTGCTCCTCACTGGTGGCAAGGACTGTAATTGGAGTTTCAGTGGCCACTGAGTGAGCTTCTCCTGCACATACTAGATTGATCTTCCAGTGTAGTCGGTATTCCAAGGAGATGTTGTAGGTGGAGAAGGAAGGATGCATCTGTCGTTTGAATGACACAGGAGGATTGTCCATGGTCGAAGTGGCGGAACAGCCCAAGTAGATAGAGAACAATCGACCAAGATGCAAGGCATCAGGAGACCCCAGAGGTGTGACTGGGGTGTTGAGTCGGCCGTACCGGTCGCGCCTTTGGGGTGTGAAGTAGGCCTCACTGACCCCATAGTCGACAGGGACAACTGTAGGTTCGGATTTACCACTGAAGTGAAAGACAAATGAGTCGCTCTTGGATAATGACGACTCCCACACTGTTCCTGGGCATCGGATGTTGAACTCGCTTGAGAGTTTGAGTTCCATCGATGTCACCTCAACGGGAGGAAGAGCTCCAATATTTCCATCGCGGCATATGGTGGTGTTTTGTCCGCCAAGGTCAGGAACTAGAAAGATCTTCATGGGAAATGGTTCAGGGTGCTCAAGCTGAATGACCCGTGGATACTCAACTTTGACATAGTATAGATAGCGTGGCCGTCGAGACAAAGCTGACATGGCAGTTGATTTGGGATCTCGGTTCGCGGGTCGAGGTACGAGGTTGGAGGTTTTGATTACTTGCATGAATGCTCGTGTGTGCATCTGAAAGTCCATGATAGGTGTGAAAATTGAGGGCTGACGGACGTAAAGAGGTATTTCGGCGATGCGATCGTCCATCTGCGCCACGAGAACATACTCAATCACACCCTCGATGTTGGTCCATGTCATGGGTGACTCGTGGTAGAGATAGACACTCGATGGCAAGTCGTCGCTTGCAACATCCCTTTCCGGGCCACTTGCACTCTCGAGTGTCGCCTTATAGGAAACCCCAGGTGGGAACTCGTCACCTCGAGCACCGAATCCTGGTTTGGGGTTTCTGGGAATAGTGATAGAGAATGGCCAGTGAGGTGTGGAAGTGGTGGATTTCATCTCCAGGGTCTGTTGCTCCTCGAAGAAGACCGCATTTCCTCTAGAAACCACCTTGGTGGCTTTCCGCTGTACGATCCTTTCTGACTTTGCGCGACCGAAGAGCCTGATCTTGACCTTGGTCGTTGGGTCATGCTGAGATTGGGAATCAGACACAATCACATGGCCAGACAGAGTGTCTCCCGGGAAAAAGGTGGATCTTTGCTTATAGATCTTGACGAATATCCCCTCCTCGTTGTTTCGAAGGATTGTCCTCGGCATTTTGATAGACTCGCTCGTGGCTTTGAGTCTGAGATACGGAGAGATTGTATGGACCGGAGAGCATGATGAAGAAAGATGTCTGCACTGTAGGCTTGATTTATCCCATAAACACACTCTTGCCCGGATTCATCGTCACATCTTTTAGGCGATGCACAATATGGTGGCTCGCTGAAAGGGCATGCGTCGTAAGAGAGGTGCTTGGGCATTGGACTCCAAGGCTGGGCGACGTTTTGCGCGTGACCGAGGATGCCTTGGCCTCTGGGGACATAGGACAACACTGAAGCAAATAAACCCTGCTCCGAAAGCCGCGGAGCGCCTAAAGTCCATAGAGGCATTAGCGGGGACAGACAGACATGGCCGTGCGTGCCATGCTACCATCCACGCACGCCACCCAAGTGTCAGCTCCTCGGGGCCAAGCCTCCATATCTCGGCGACTTCGACAGTGATTCTTGTTGGGATTGCTTAGGTGTGTCTTGGGCAACTCTGCTGTAGCATGTACTTGTTAGCATTTGGAACACTAGTTGGGGTACTTTGCCTGCGGACGGTGACGGGCTGTGCAGATCATCGGGCGGGAACAGCATGCGTTGTTGGTCTGTTCCGCCTCTGGGCGTCCGCTTCTTCAGGGCAAGTGTTTCCAAGCCCCAGCATTCGTTGATTCTTGTTTTTTGCCTTGTCTGCGGGTCTCCTATGCATTGGATGTCGTGGGAGTGCCAGTGCTGAGGGAAAAGTCGATGCCTTGATGCCTCGACGACGTTCGCAGCGCGTTGCCTCCGCTGTACTTCTACGGTGGGTTATCTCGAATCATCCCCTTGCACTCAATGAACCTCGCGCTCGACCAAGACAGGCTTCATCCATATATAAAACTATGATCAACGTGCTTGTCAATGCTATAAAGATGATATCAATCGTGATGCATGCATTTTTCCGGGAGCATAAACAATGGCCGGCTCCCCATGCAACCCTATGCTATGTTGTTCCAAATCACCCTCTCTAGTCTTCCAACGAGAGGCTTCCCACATGATATACTGACCATACTATGTACGACGATAGAGTATGCAACAGACACCCCTACTGCCGAGTACGACCTTTCAAACCTCGTCTCTTTTTCTCGGCTCCTCAACACCCTTCCAAGCACCATGACGGTCTTGATGAGAAAAGCCATGATACCCTCTCTTCTGATGCTTGGCCGAATGTGAAGTATGGCCCTTCATAAAGTCAACCATGCGCTTGGCCAGATCTCTCTTCCTGAGGCCTTCATCAACCGGTATATGCGGATTGGCGGCTTCCCAGGCCTTGTATGCATCACAGGTTGCCTTGACGCTGCTTGGGACTTCGATCTTGGCTATTTCGGCCGGTCGTTCCATGAGCATGATACTCATGCCTGCGGAAAGATGCCAGGCAATGTGGCAGTGAAAAGGCCATACACCGGGGTTGTCCTGCTCATATTGGATCACAATATAATTGGTCGTTCCCTGGCCTCGATCCGCCCCTGCGTGGGACATTTGCACGTCGCGGCGTTGCGGGTTCGAAGGGTTGACCACCACACCGTCCCACGTTCCTGTCCCTTCAGCCAGCACTTGGAAATCATGTCCATGGATATGCATCGGGTGTGGCGCAGGCAGAGTGTTGATAACGATGATTCGGACCACCTCATGGGTGTCTGTGAGGTAAACGTTTCGTGAGGGCGGGAGGGGGATGCCAGCGATAGCCTCAAAGAGATTCGGGGTGTCCAAGTCCCCCTCGTAGGTGATGTCGTTAAACGTCCAACGGAAGATGCCTTTTTCGTCAGGTGCACCGCCAATGGTCAAGGTAATCGTCATATCAGGCTCAGCCGCTGGCATGACATACTGGGGCACGGTCTGTGAAAGAGGGTCGTTTTGGCAGAAGGGGTTCTCAGGTGCTTGCTTGCCTTGGCTAGTGGGAGGAGTAGATGGGTCGGTTCCTTTGTAATAGATGATTCCCCGGCCGTCAGAGCCATTGGTGTCCCCACAAGGACTGTTGAAGGCACGAAGCCAAAACGAGCCGCTTCCCGCACTAGCCGTGAAGACGACGTCGACTCTTTGTCCCACGCCAATAGTGACAAAATCGGTATCGTACGGTTGGATAGGCACCATGTCATTCGCAATCACAGTAAAGGTATGTCCATCAAGCGAAATGGTTTCGAAAGCAGTTGCACCGGTGTTGATGAAACGCGCGCGATACGTCTTGCCCGGTTCAATTTCCCATGAAGCATATGGGTTGACCGTGCATGGGGCACCACTTGTGACATTTTCACAGGGGAATTGGCCCTTTCCACCGACAAGGTTGGAGTCTGAGACTGGACGGAAAGGAGGACCGTTGGTCGGCTGCATGACAAGGTCAACGATATGTTCGTAGCTATCATGGTACCAGTCTGACACCAAGATAGGACCGAGATCCTCATCATAGGGGACGTCGTTGGGTCCATGAATGACCATGGGCCCATATACCCCAGAAACGTACTGAGCAGAGTAATGAGCATGGTACCAGGTGGACCCGTGCTCATCAGCTCGGAATCGATACGTCAGGTTTCCGCCAGGGACAATGGGGCACTGAGATACACTGGAAACACCATCCATATATGGAGTTCCGGGTTGGTTGAGACCGTGCCAGTGCAACATGGTCAAGTCCTCAGGCCCAGTAATTTCATTGTGGACGTTGACCTCGATCCTGAATGATGGTTTAGCTCAACTGATGATTGTACTCCATGTGGTAGGCAGCCTACCAGTCGCCCCAATTTGCTTCAATCAATGGTCCAGGAAATTGTCCATTAATGACGATCATTGACTGTTGTACACCATCAGGGGCAAAGGAGCCCCTAGCGACGGTGAAATCATAATATCTGGTCACACCTGGGGAGTGGTTAGGACAGTCGGCCACGTGGAGAACAGACACTCACCTGTATCTGGGAAATCAGCAGGATGTGTGTTCGAGGCCTTTCTGTCACCCCATGGACAATCGCCACCCTACGTCGAGCGCCGTCGTTAGCCTCTGCACAAAAGTCCTGCGGTGTGCAACTTACTCCAACCCATTTACCAAGATGGGCAAGGGCACCGTGAGCAAATACTGTGCTCAGTATGGCAGACACCAGAGCTGCCCTCATGTTGAATCAACAGACGTAGCAAGAGAGAAAGTTGTAGTAGTTACACGAAAGCATGGTCTACCTGCTGACCCCGCCCTTCCAATGGCCTTTATAATGCTAGGGTCGAGGCTGACAGTGTCGTTGTTCTGAGCTGATCCACAAATCTGATGGCGCACCTTTGGAGAGAGGGTATGCAGTAAGCTGTACTAAAATCGTGGCAGAGGGAAGCCCTGTACTTGGCGATTAGTCGATGGAAGAACAGGAACGGAAGAGAGGCTGAAGCAAGCCATGACTTGTTGTGAATGGTGGGTGTTGTGGTCTTACCCATGTGTATTTTTGGTAGCCCCTCTGGGGCTGGACCGAGTGTGGTCTGGCTCGAGGTTAAAATCATTGAGCGTGAGCCACCACCGCCTGTGTGAGGCGGCTAGTTGTCCAGACCCCATGGTCGAAGCTTTGCTGACTGGTCAATGGTCACCAATGAATGGGGCATTTTACGGAGAACATGACTTGTCGAAAGAAAACGGAAAACGGATGAACGTGTGAAGAGGGTAGAGGGACGTGCAATGACAAGCTGTGGAGAAGCTTTGCGCCTGGCGTGTTTGGACATAAGCGACAAGAGGAAAGAGCGGTCGGTAGAGGGGAGTCCTGTAAGTCACTGGTTGCCTAACAAATCGTGTGATTGAAACACGCAGTCACAACAAGCCTTGGGGGAAAGAAGCCACAAATTCAGGATGTTGACAGGCACTGACAGGCACTGACAGGCACTAAGTACCGCGTACTTGGACACTGGGGCCGCTGGTTGAGCGGGAGATAAGCATATGGCTTACGCCCGGACCATGTACAGTTTATAGGCCTCGGGGCTGCAGGCCGAGGGGCTTGTCGCGGCGGTCTCCTGCCGATCTGACGGGCAGCCAAACACTCCCAATCCGACTAGGCCTGATGCTGCGGCGGCACTGGGAGCAAGTATGAGGATCATGGTCTGTACTGTAACAGTCGCCTGCCTAACTTGGCCATAGATATAAATAACTGCTCGGTGGACTAAAGGAAGTAAAGGGACCAAGTAAATACTTGGGGACAGTCTGGGGCGCCTCGATACCTAATGCTCGGGGTACCTGCCCAAGGTCGCTGGGTGTCTGTGTCCCTCCCCTACGTACACATGTAAATTTATGGAGGCTGAAAACTGCTACCCCCAGTCGAGATTCCAAGTTCACAGTCTTGCATTACCTAGATACCAAACTCATACTGTACAACGCTTCAAGCCAGTTTTATACGGGGCTGGACTGTGATGCCGGTGTTATACCTCCTTGCTATGCTGTACGCCCATTCTATAGTCTAGACCCATGCTCGGGGATTTCGGAGGACTTCCATGACCTCCTTTTCTTTTTCATACTGTTCATCTGTTTCTGAGTCTTCCACCACTCCAGTTCCACAGACTGGGTGCATGTACTCCCAGCGGGCTGTCAAAGGAAGACTCATGAGAATGCTCTCTACCCGTGCAGCAGGAGTTCGAAGCCCAAAACTAGTGCCACGATCATTGATCAGATTGAATTCCACATAGCGGCCCCGCCGGATCTGCTGCCATTCTTTTTGTTGAGGCAAGAAAGGCATGTCTTTTCGTCTCTTGATGATAGGTAGGTAGGCAGGTAAGAAGGACTCTAAGCCACTCGCAACAAACTGGAATAGATCTTCTTGCGCATTCTTGGAATTTGGCTGAGTTAGACTGTCCAGGTCATCGAAAAAGATGCCACCAATGCCCCGAGATTCATTTCGGTGTGGGATCCGGAAATATTGATCACACCAATCCTTGAAACGAGGATAGTAATCCTTGTCATGCTTGTCGCAGGCCGCCTTGAGGGTTTTGTGGAAGTGTTTGGCATCCTCCTCGAATAAGTAGCATGGTGTCAGATCGGTTCCACCTCCAAACCACCAATTCTGGGGTGCCGTGCCGGTGGCATTGACAGGATCTCGAGGATCTGACGTTTCAAAATATCGATAGTTGAGGTGGACAGTCGGGGCCATAGGATTGTGAGGATGTAGGACGAGAGAGAGACCAGCAGCGAAGAAATTGAGTTTTTCCACATCCGAAGCAACAAAAGATTTGTGGTCCGATCGCATCTTTTCAATGGCCGAACGTGGCAATTCGCCATAGACAACGCTGACGTTGACGCCAGCCTTTTCAAACACATTGCCATCCTGTAAAACACACGAAATCCCTCCGCCCCCGGCTGGGCGGTTCCATTCGTCGCGCTGGAACTTTTTGCCATCAATGTTCTCGAGTGCAAACACAATTCGATTCTGGTGCTCCTTGATTAAAGCTTCCATCCGCAACCGCATTGGCGACTTGCGTGTAATGTTTGTCTTTTGCTTGGTGATCTCATCCACCTCGGCCAGAGAGGTGGGCTGGATTGGAGGGGAGTCATTGGCGGTGGGGGTGCCAGTAGCCATATTGTACACCAGAATGCTTACGAATAAAACTCCAAGTGATATTCGTAGGTAGGGTCTTTTCATACGCACCCGCTGCCGGGACAGGGGATCTGACTGGGTGCCGCGAGGTATTGAGGTCGAAAAGGCAGATCGGGGAATGGGAGCAAAAAAGCTAGAGGAGGGGCATCGGATGGGACGAGCGAGACATGGCGTCCCTCCAGAGGATCTGAGGGCTCTTAATGAGGCTGGTACTGATTTGGTGAGCGACATTTTCAAATCTGTCAACACGACCTGGGTTCGACTAGTGAGAAAAATGGACCAATTGGTGATACATTTCAGTAATGCAAGGGCGAGAATCAAAGTCGCATGATTCTATTCATGACCGTAGAGCTGCATACAAGGTTGAGATGGAAAAATGAATGGTCTTGTGCCGAGATCCACCAGAAACGGTGTCATGAGTCTTGACGCAGGAACTTCTGGGGAAATCTGAAGAATTGGAGCTGCACCGTCGATATCGACGCTGCGGTGGTTGCTCCTCATCTCCACCAACACGTGATCGTTACAGTGGTGGTGTCCGTCAGTCACACCACGCCCATCTTTCCTACAAGATGATCTCTTTTGGCCACATTCCCATTCGACAAGAAAAGAATGTCATAAATTTAGTCGAGGATTGCCACCAGCAACCGGCAAGTTCGACGGGCATGTTCGGTAAATCAATCAAGCTGTCTTGACGACAAGATCTATCCAATTACCCACGAGTCATTTTCAGTCATGGCTGGAACAAGTCCATACCTTCAATGACTCATTTCTGGTTGGTGGGAGCAGAAGGAGCTGTGAGTCTTGACAAAGACCAATCATAAAGGGCGTTGACAATCAGGCTGCCAGGAACAGGTCGGGTGATGCATCCAGTGATGGTGACCGCTGACTGGTGCAATCAACTGGGAGTCAGAGCTCAATGAATGATGATCCCGTGACCTGGATTGTCGTCACTGTGGCCGTTTGCATCACAGGAGTGCGGGGTTGTGGCCTCCAACCTGACAGCTGCTGCACCTACTTAGCACCAGTACCTTATGCCTACCTACAGTACCTAGGTACCTAGATACGTTGTTGGCAATCGGAGGTGCGGTGTGTCATTAATCATCCAGCACTTGTCTGCCTGCACCAGAATAAAACAGGCAACCTTGGGACACTCTTTGCGCCAGAACCAGCGCAGATAAAAGGCACATTGTATCCATTGCCCAATTGATTAATTGACACAGTGTGTTATATTATTCATCAATCCCCCCGCTGACCTCGAAGGTTCGACAGCACGATCACACTGTCCAATTCTGATTCGCTCCGGATTGTGAACAGGTCGAGAGTTGGTGAACAGTGCGACGTTTGGTTACTTGCCACACTTGCCTGCTGCGCCCGAGGCCTGCCACCTGCCACACTGGTTCACTGCACCTGCCACCCCCAGGCCTACCACGCGGCCCAGTGCCTAGCACCTTCCTTCACCACTTTGCCGCCGCAGCCTAATCACGACTTCCTACCAGTTACACGTCCATCCCTCATCCCTCATCCTTCATTCCCTCACCGACCAACCTCCCCTCCATCCATCTACCACTCCATCATCCTTTGCAATCCCCACATCCTCAATTCAACTTGTCATCGACAACAACCACTCATCGCCAGATCGTACACCATCCCCAACTTCATCCTCGAAACTCCCGATCTCTCGCGTCATTCATCATGCGTTCCAAGTTCAAGGACGAGCACCCTTTTGAGAAGCGCAAGGCAGAAGCCGAACGCATTCGTCAAAAGTATGCCGATCGCATCCCTGTAAGAACCATCCACACCACAACTCTCATCTCCCACACGCACATACTGATTCCTGTCTAGGTCATCTGCGAAAAGGTCGAGAAATCTGACATCGCTACCATCGATAAGAAGAAATACCTCGTCCCGGCCGACCTCACGGTTGGCCAATTCGTATATGTTATTCGCAAACGAATAAAGCTCAGCCCTGAAAAAGCCATCTTCATCTTCGTCGATGAAGTCTTACCCCCCACTGCAGCCCTCATGAGCAGCATCTATGAGGAACACAAGGACGAGGACGGTTTCTTGTACATCACGTACGTTCGATTCCCCTGACCCCATAACCCCACACACATAGCTCTTTTTGTCTTGACATGCTGACTGTTTCATAGGTACTCTGGAGAAAACACCTTCGGACGATCCTGAGAAATCTGCACCACTTTTGACAACTCGTGGCTGGCCAAAACAGCCGAGATGTAGGTGTGCCGCTTCAACCAGTGAGGTTGATGATCTGACGGGTTCATATCTTGGTTTACAATCGTCTTTCCCCGGTGCAGGGCATTGAGCATCATGATACGTGGTATGGTCGCGGGAGCAAGATGTAGCCCCAGTGCAAGAACGAGGCATCCAAGACATCACACCGTGGAGGAGGTTTCGAGATGCTGATACTGTTTGTATGAGAGCCTAACCATTGAACAAATCATATGCTTTCCTCCTCGTTCCAAAACATGATGTGTCCCGTCGGCAGCATGACTTATGCCGGTCTTGACAAACAGGTATGAGATCTGATGAGCAATGTTTATTGTTCACGCGTGTGGACGTCTGACACACAGGAGGCAAGAATGGGACACATATTTACTCAAACAGTCCAGTCTGGGCTCGACTTGATCTCTATGGCATCCAAGAATAGGTAGGACGGGAGACGACAGGCCAAGCAGCAACTCCTCCCCTCTATCAGAGTCATACCCGGAAGTCAACCTCAAGTCTAGGCGAATTGAGGACCCACACAACGACGCGGTCACAGAGTCTTCGAGTAAATGTTACCCTTGTGACTCGCCTCGAAGAGCCGAATCGCATCCATACCCATGATAAATGTGATACTTCCACAGTTGACTGCAACTCTGATTTAACGCCATGTTCTTTTCGAGGGACTGTGATGGAATGTGTGCTCAAACAATCGTGAACCTAGACATGCATCCGACCGCTGCCGTTTAGGTCAGTGGATCTGGGAGCAGTGTAAAACAATGCGGGTTCGAGCTGATTTCTGAGTCCCATATCTGCTTTCTACAAAGGCCGAGTTGATAACGATGGTTACAGATTCTCATTATGAGCAAGCATCCAGGGCAATTTACATGGCACTTTGTGAGGTCACGACCAGATTGGTAATGAACGTGTCATTTATTAGTTTTGAGAAGAAACTCGTGACAGTGGAAAAAGCAGTGCATTCCAATCAGGCGTTCTTTATTACTTTCACAGGATAGCATAGCGTTCATCCTCCACTTGCTTTGGCTGCCAAGGTTCAGGCCGCATGAGGTCCGCCGTGGCATCTTGTTTTGGTATCGACTTGAAGATATCCCAACGCGCTTGTGGCGACATGAATCATACATTATGCGCCAATCGTCCACAACTACTTGCCCAGGAGAGCGAATGCCGGATTTTCATGATCGACCAAGGACGTTCGGTTCCGCTCGAGGCAGATGCAGGTGAAGTTGAAGGTGAACGTGCGCTCTATCATGATGTTACTCTCCCGTGTCTCCCTCCCTTCAAAGAAGAATCCGCTCAGGGATTGGCACTGGCACCTTCCTCGTGGGGTCCTCGCGAGATATGCACATCGTTCAGGAAGGAGCAATGCTCGCTCTCGTACTCTCTCGTAGCTGCCCAATTACTAACGTCCTTGGTATCAAGGCCTTCCACCTCAACATTCGATGTTTTAAGAGCACAAAGCCCAGTCGTCGAACGGAGCTCTCGTCTTGTCTGGCTGTATGATCTGGGTACATATCATCAACCCCTACACTTTCGTTACTGCATCCTCACCTATCTGCAACAACCATCGTCTTCAAAGCCATTCTCGATCCGTCCATATCTCCCTTACGGCTCATTCTCCCAAGTACCGTGGCCGCCACTAACACAACATGTCTTCCCTCGAAGTCTTGTCTCAGGCCATCAATGCTCAAGCAGAGGTGTTGAGCAAGGCCTGGCAGGATCCCTCCCTCCACGATGCGTCCTCGCCTCCAAGAATTACGGTGCCCAAGTTGGATGCGGCTGGTGAAGAGGCTCGCAACCAGCTTCTGACCAATTTGAGACGTCTTGAGCAGATGGTCCTGGGTCCAAAGGATGCTATGCAAAGTTTATACTACAAGGTATGCCTCTCCTCAGCCAAAATGGGAGCTGGTTCCTAATTATAACCCAGAGTGCCGAAGCAGGAGTAGTGCAGGCCCTCTGTCAACTCGGTGTCCCTAAAGCTGTCCCCTTGGACGGTTCAATATCCTATCACGAACTTTCTGCAAAAGTCAACGTTTCCGAAGACCGGCTCAGGCATTTCATCCGGATAGCAGCCCTTTGTTGCAACTACCTGGCCGAAACCGAGACCGGCCAAGTTACCCATAGCCCAAACTCATCCATCTGGCAATTGGATCCCATGATGGCCAACGGCATGGAGGTCATGCTCAGTCACCTTCCCATTTCCTCCTTCAGGCTAGGTGATGTCTGCACGACCGATCCTACCGACGAGGCCGAAAAGGTCGACGGCTTCACCCTCGCCAGGGGAGAGCCACTCTTCCAATACTTGGAGTCACACCCGGATCAGGGCCAAAAATTCGCTGCCCACATGCGCGCCCAGGCTGCTCAGTCTGGAGATGAAGCAATCCAGCAAGGTTACGATTGGCATTCCATGAAGGACAAGCTCCTTGTCGATGTATGTCCAGCGCTCTGCTCCGTTGACGATTTTTGTTTGTGACGCTAACATGTCGACAGTGTGGCGGCTCCTTTGGCTCTGTTGCCCAGGCCATTGTCAAAAAAGAGCCAGGGGTACGGTGTATTGTTCAAGATCTTCCTAAAGTAATCAACGCTGCTAATGCAACCGTCACCAAACGTCCCAATTTCCCAAATGCTCAAATCAGATTCATGCCACATGACTTCTTAGAGTCTCAGCCAGTGCTTGCAGACATGTATCTGTTCCGTATGGTATTTCACAACTGGTGTGACAAGGGTGCTCGACGCATACTCGAAGCTCTTCGACCCGTCCTTCGACCAGGAACTCGTGTCGTTGCCATCGAATACGTCATGCCTCCACTGGGCACCGCTCCGCCATACGCCGAGCTTGCAACCAGACGACTTGACAATGTCATGTACAGTCTGATGAAAGGCAAGGTACGTGAGCTGCAGGAATTCAAGGATTTATTTCACAGCGTGGAGCCCGCTTTGAAGTTTAGAAGCTTCAAGCAAGGCGCGCTCAAAGCCACTCATGATCCCAAATGCCACTCGGTACTGGAATGGATTTACGAGCCTGATGATCAAGTCGTCGTCGACTCGAACAGTGTCGAAACACCCCCGATGCCCACAACAGGCCTCATCATAGATACAGTCGATTCGCCAGAAAGTACCAAAAGGGGAGATTCATCTCCAGCTACACCTGTCGAAGAAAATTCTGGATTAGGAATAGAGATCAAATCAGAGGGTAACGAGATTCCTGTTCAAATCGCCGAATACGAGTCAGAGTCACCTCGATACATATTGCCCACCAATTGATGAGGGATAGATGTGACCCTTGTAGGTATCCCTTCTGTCGAGGAAGTACCAAGCCCGGTTTGGGTTCGGGAATCTGTCAACTCGACACAACAGCCTTATCTGACACACGTTCAATTTTGACGTCAAGATCTTCTAATAAGATAGTTAATAAAAAGAATCAACCAGAGCGTATGCGCATTCTATTGGGGGCTAGAGCAGTGTCGCCCGTATAAAGAATCAGCGAGTGGCGGTGGTCCAGACACAGACGCCGGAACACGAGAAGAGGTTCGATGAATAAGCTAGCCAGTAGAGCGGTGACCCAAGGACTTGAGACGGGTTCGCTACTGCAACAAGCATGCCCCATGGGTCCTGGCGTTCAAGACCAATCGTTGAGTGCATATCGGATACCGGATCGGGCGCTTACATATGCTGAAAGCCCACGATGGCCACCCATGGGCCATGGCCCCCGCCAGAATCGTCAGCCGTCAGCCTGGTGCTTTGCGCAATCGACAAAATGAAACAGAACTACCGACACCGAAGGCTCCGCGTCCGTGGGATCAGGTAGTGTAATGTTAATCAGCACCCGTGGAGGAAGTCTGTTGTCTGACAAAACGGGCGGTTGATTGGGCACGATGCATGGTTCCCGTGCCTAAGGCGTTCGTGTCCAGGTGCTCAGCCTGCGTGGTTGATGCAGGCTTCCAGCTGCAATTCCTCTTCTTTGATGTCAAATACGAGGCCTAGCCTGAGGCTGTCAGTTGTGATCAATCATGTTGAAGGTTCACACCCTTCTAAAGTGATGCACAAAAGTCCCAAAACTGGCTGAGTCATGTTATGGCCAGGCGCTTTAGGTTGGAAACTCGAGGTTGAAGACCCTGGCTTGCCGAATGATCGTCTTTCGAGTGTATCGAATACTACCATGTTTGCATCGCTAAGAAGCATCGACTATCTGATGCTGTTCGTGCCTGAGTTTCACGTGGATATATGACCAATGTTCTGGACTCACCAGGATGCGTTCCAAACAAATTTCTTCTCGACCTGCAAGGCTGAGTTTGCCGACCCACGGTAAAGCAAGTTAACATAAGTCTTGCATATTGAACGAAGAGCACACCGTGAGTTAGTGCAACTTCCCTTAGATGACAGGAAGCTAGTCGTGGGCATCTTGCTTCCACGATCCAGAATCGCCTGCTCTCGCAGTCATACACTGGAAGACAAAACGCTGAAGGAATTGCCATGTCCGTGATCAATTGGTGTATGTGCGCTGGACACCGAAACCAGAGTCAGAGCCCGATCCAGAGCTGGCAAGTTTGATTTTCGTGATCCATCGATCGCATCGGAGGGATTCGGCCACAGGATGATATGGGAACTTCTGAACGCCGAGTCGCCATCCAGCTGAGATTTGACCGAAAACAGAGATAGGCCTCTCGCTCTCATGATCTGGTGTCACAAGGTCGAGACAATGCACATGAGCACTCGGCTTTGACAAGTGCGTCATCCACCCAATGAATGAGCTTTCGGTCCGGTCTTGGTCTCGCCGGGTGAGATTTGAAGAATCATGTTGAAAGTCCACTCTGCTCTGGGCTTCGGCCCGCGTGACCCTCCCTCAGTTCTCGACGAGGACAATGCGGCAACCAAGGCATTTCAATCGTCTGTTGGCAGAACAGAACGTCTCAAACTGGGAGCATGAAGCGATCTTCGTGAGCTCAAGACATGTGCATCGACCGGAAACGGTACCCAACTAACCTCAGCAAAGGCACCGAACCCGATGGGCCATAGAACGACAGCCATGTTATCCAGGTCCGGGGTGGAAGAGGAAGAGACCTAACCAAGGCTGATCACATTCGGCTCATGCATAATGTGCATACTGAAGAAACAATTTGGCAACAGGTCTCTCAGCAGCAGCGCCGAGTATGAGAAAGCAACAAGGTAAGCATGGGACGCTCGCGTCAGCCCGTTATAGGAAACCAAGGCTTTGGAGGATTTGTCCTATTTGTCATAACAGTGGAATCGCCATGCCCATCAAGCTGCGTTGGACAGGCCCGTTATACAAGAATACTGGGTTTTCGCGAGGTCTTTGGTGCTATGATCATGTCGATACGGTCAAAGGTGTTACTAGAAATGAGCAATGTCACTGCCGAGCCTCCAAGTGGCATGTTGGTCAACGGCAGCAGAGTGGATTCTCGTCCCTCGTCCCCAAGTTGTAAAGGAAATACCACTAGGATGGGTGATGCTCCACATTTCGTAGCAGAAATACCCGGACCAGAAGCCCGATTTGAGCTCCAGGCACAGATCGATCAAGAATTCTGAGCGAATCTTTCCTCTTTGACAGTCGTTCTCAGGTCACCTTGAGCACCCTTGCAGTGAATCCGAGCCTGTAATCCAATCGTATGGGCTCAAGTTCGAGGGGCGCCATGCCTTAAAACGACCCCTGTCTACAACCATTGAATAAGCATCGCTTAACCCATACATCTCGTAATCCCCAAAATGATTGGGCATCCGTCTGGTACCTCAGCCCACCTACAGGGAGGTGTCCATCGTCGAGTGGAAAGGTCAGAAACGGACCAGAACGGACAGCCGCTACGGGCATTGGGATTGCCACCAAAAAGCCCTTGGTAAGTGGCTGGGCGCTGATGATATATCAGACCCAGCCAACGCCTACGACCTATTAGCCTCCCTAACGATTACCTCGATCGCCCTCCATCCATTCATCCATCCGTGCATACAATTGTCTACGTCTACGACGTCCACGTACAACCATGCCGACCATATCCGACACTTGAATCCAGCATCGCTGCCCCGCTCGATTTGGGCGCCGTCCGAGTCCAGCGTTGGCAACCATGAGAAACTGTCACGACTCAACCAGCGACGGCCAAGCGTTTCTCTTCGTCAACAAATCTCTCGACTCCAAGTCCCTGTCGAGGAGCGAACGCGGCATCGCTAAACTCATCAATCGACATGCTCAACGAGTGCAGAACCGGAAAAGTGAAAATCGTCGAATCCAGTCCCTAAAGACCAATGCTTCATCCGCCCGTCGCATCGCCCTAGATGGCTGGAATCGCAAGGAGACCTCGACTCAAGGGTAAGGACTTTAGCTGTTTTTGGACTTGGAGGAACACCATCTCCCAGGATTGTGATTTAAATTGAATTGAACTGAACTGAACTGATGGAATGATCCTAGTTCTAGTGGAAGTGACCCAGAAACCCCTTCGTCACCAGCAACGGATTCGTCCAGTGGGCTCACACCGTCAGATGCTCCCTTTCATGTCACTACTCCATCAAATCAATGCTCATATGGCACCTCTACTTCATCACCAGCAACCTTTTCTGTGGTCCAAAGCCATTATGGCCCGCTGACGAGGAGGCTCAGCAGCGACGATCGCTGTCGTGACCATCAAGTCTCACTTGACCATGGGTATGGGCATGTTGACAAGAACAGTAGTAGTGATGAAGATGCAGAGGCTCTAATACTTTCAGCGACAGTTCATCGCACGTCTTTTAGTCCCAAGGTGGGCATGGACTCCTTCGGTGCCGGTAGCATCCACATCACTAGCAGCATCCATTCGGTCCTCCAGCATCTTTTGCAGATCTACGCGTACTCGGGCAACAATTATAAAATCGCACACCTACCAATCCAACTACAGAAATCCATGCCCCAATTCCCTATTCAAACAGTGGTCCAGCGAAGCGTATATAAGGAACACCACCTATATTCACTCATAGCCGCCGCAACGGCTCGCATGAAGCACGTCTGGTACGAGGGAAGCCCCGCTGGAGATCCACGAGAGGTCTATCGCATTGCCGTACGACACCTCCGCAAAGAACTCATGGACAACGCCCGGACGGGGACGGTCGACAAACAGACGCTGATGGACCTGGTCTTCATCATCGTCAGCGAAACTCAGTATGGACTGTTCGACGAGGCGCGCAAACATTTACAGGTCATCGCACGACTTCACCACCTCCTCGACCCCAACATATATCTCGACCACTGGATCTCCGAATCAACAGCCCACGTCGACAATCAACTGGCCCTGATGACCGGACAACCGCCCGTCCTACCATTCGACTTCGACCCAGGTCCCATGTTACCGGAACGACTGAACATGCTCAAACGCGAAGCACGACGGGTTCTCACATATGGATACCCATCCCCCACGACTCACCTGGTGGCGCACCATCCACCACAGAAATTCAACGACGTGATGCAAAACCTCTCTCGAACGCTAGACCACCGAATGGGCACGAATTTGAGCGGCGGGATCCGCGCAGGGGTGTTTGCCGGCCATTTTGGAAAGAGCGTGGCCGATCTAGTCGACTGCATCGAAATCGCAAAGGTGGTATGGCTATCACCCATTGCAGTATGTTTCGACGCCGAATGGCTCTGTCGAAAGGCTCGATCAGTGCTACGATCATTACTCGCCATGTCCCCAGCACTTGATCCAGGAAGTTATGCACGTCCAATGAGTCTCTACACCAAATGTACCGAAGCACTGCGCCAGACGATAATCCTAATGTTGACGTACGCGTGCACCGTCATCGGCGATCAAACGGCACAAGCCAACGTGATTAAATTTCGAGATGCCTGCGCAGAAGCATTTACTTACTGGACGCCTTCGGTGTCATGGTCCCTGGACTGTGGGTCAAACGATCCGTTTCGAAAACTCACTCCGTTTGAACATACTCAGGCCGGTCTGGCCCTCTGGTCGGTTTTGATCGGGGTGTGGGTCGCAACTGACTATCCTCGTGAAGAAGAATGGTTTCTCACCCGTGCGGTCAATCTCTGTACTTATTTCGGCTACAAGACCTACGACGACCTCAACGCCCATATGTCGCAGTACATGTATTCCCGCAATTTACAGGAAGCAAGTCTCCGACGTGCCGTACAGGCTTTACAGGCTCGAATTCAGTTTGAGTCGCAATTGCTCAGGCGGCCTATGGCTGATCAAAGCGTGTGACTGCGAAACCCATCACGGGCCAAAAAACATGGACGAATGGGAACCCCAAGCCTTGTTCACCAAGTACTAAAGCACACGACATGACACTTCCTTCGCGAGAGACGAAGACGCGGACGCACTTTTCTCCCCATGTGTGATACCTACCAACCTAGGTCGCACCGAGGGAGAGAGGGGTGAGAACTACGTTACCTACCTACCTACCTACCTACTTAGAGGATGGTCGAGAACTCCCCCAATCCCCCTTTGGTAACCGTTTCTGGACGATTACTTCATCCTTTGTAATCACCCTCCAGCCATCTTTGGCGGGGAAGCGAGGGGCCGAAGGGCACTGAGGCGTTTACTTACCGTATTCTGGCCACGACTAGGCTGGATCTCAATGCAAAATGCAATGCCCCCCTTAGTTGTCACAATGACTAAACCAACAATGGAGGGCGACTGCGAACTCTAGAATTGCTTTTTGCTTGCTCTGAGACTCCCTCTTTCATACTTCTAGACGCGCACACGCACACACGCGCGCACACACACACACACACACACACTCTCTCTCTCTCTCTCTCTCTCTCTCTCTCTCTCTCTCTCTCTCTCTCTCTCTCTCTCTCTCTCTCTCTCTCTCTCTCTCCCTCCCTCCCTCTCTCTATCTGTCTATCCGTCCCACTCTTGCCGCAGCCTGATTGCAACTGTGGGCAGGTTATGAAACTCTCGGGTTATGGGGTTCCTGCAAGACAAGAATCTGCTTTCAATCCTCTTCAAATGTGACACTTATGATGGCCAGACTCGGTCTTTTCATGTCTACAGCCTACTTGGTTCTGGGTATGGATTTTCGTCCCTACGATCATCCCTTCCCTGGCGCTTGAAACGGTTGCTTAAGGTGGCAGAAACCTCACACTCACCTCACCTCACCTCACGTTGAAAGGACTTGAATGGGGAGGACGATTTATGAAAAGAGTTGGAGACATATAGGTAGAGATACAGAACCTAGAAGCATAGGAAGGAACATATAGTTGGTGTACATATCCCAGTATGGTGTGGTGTGTCTATCTAGATTGCTCAAAGCCTAAAGCTATCCATTGATCCATATATGCGTGCACGTCAGATGAAATGAAATCAAACGATAGAAAGACGTAAGGAATCGGTCGATCGCCAAAAATTTTCAAGAATCTAGGTAGGTATATTCATGATCATTACTCAAACAGGTACTATTCACAGGCTTGCAGAGTATCGCTCAGAAATGAAAAAAAGCAAAAACGATTGAACTTGGTCATCTCCAGGTCAGCTCAATTCGATGGAAACACAAACAAGGGGGCGTGGCATAACCCGATCGATCCAATTTGGAAGCTCTCACAGCCACTCAATGTCGCTTGCTCTGTCCATCCCTTCTCTACTTCATCTCCGACCATACATGCATGACGTTTCGTCATCTTCTGTCCCGACCATCAAAATATCTTGATCTCAAAGCTTGAGCAATGCCCGTGGTGGCTCGACCAGCGACGGCAGCTGGACCTGTTGCTCTATCGTTGGCCGCATTGGGATGGGTGCTGGTACTAGTACTGCCAACAGTCATGATACTAGCGGTGTTTCCAATCCCACTCATCAGAGCTTCTTCAAGCGCCGACTGCGTCACACTAGCATCCTCTAGATCACTGAATGAACTGCCCATGCTAGGTGATGTATCGCTGCCGGGGTGGTTGTTGCTGTTATTGCTGGTGGTCGTGGTGAGGTTGGATCGAGGGTTGACGTTGCTGTTGCTTATCGTTGGTCTTGATGACGTCGATGTCAGAGGTGTGCGGTGTTGGGCTGGGGATGGAGCATGACGTGTTAGAGGTGAACTCAATGGTCGTGTCGACGTATTGCCACTAGATATACCTGTGCCCTGACTAACAGGGTGGCCGTGTTGTATTGTGGTAGTGGTTGGAGAGCCCAGCGATGGTGATCGACCTTCTGTGTTTGCGCGGTCTTTGGCTCTTGGTGTAGGTGGTTCAACTGTGGGAGAGTTGATGATTCGTTCGCTCGTTCCCCTTCGATTCAGGGTCGGACGTACGTTTTGGGTCTGGAGTTGGTACAAAGTCCCGCGCAGCGTTGCTGAAGGGTCTTGTTGCGACGATGATGACGGGCGGGTTTTGTTGGAGGTGGGATTAGCAGCAGGCGCCACAAATGGTAGGAATGATGGGCCGTCTTCGTCTTCGTCGTCGTCATCATCCTCTTGATCTTGGTTGTGTTGTGGTGGGATGGGGGAGCCTGATGCTTGGTCGATTGGGGTCGACGATCCAGTGTGTTGAGAAGGTATCTCTTTGCGTAATGACACTGCTCGTCGGTGTATTGAAGAAGGGTTTGGTCGTCGCACGAAATTCCGAGACTGCGTCAGGTCTTCTTCTGAGTCGGATGATTCTTGTTTGGTCTGTTGGATAGAAGGACTAGATCGAGGTAGGATCGGCGATCGTAGGATCTGATGCTGCATACTACCACGACGGGATTGCGTTTGTGGAAACACAGCGCCGGGCTCATTGTCCTTGGATGATTGTCGTGATAGCGGCCTCGCTGCGGAAGAAGTTGTGCGTGACTGGGTCGCAACGTTGACATTTGTGGTGCCAGATGAGGCCCGAAATGGCAGAGATGTCCGACTCTTCGCAGGTGTACCAGGAGTGCTATCCCCAGCCCCGATGATGGGACTTCCTATGGCTTGGGTTGATAACCGGCTGGGAACACGTGACCCTCCACTGCCAGCTCGCTTCATTGCTTGGCCACCAACCATGCTCGTGGAGGCCGATCCTGGAGCGGGTGATGGAGTTGCTGATTGACGATTACCAACTTTTCTCATTTGTGCTCGAACCTGAGACAACTGTCGTTCGTAGAGCCAGGCTGCTTGCTGCAGTAAAAACTTCTCGGTCACCTGAAACCTCTCTGCCATCGACTTCCAATCCATTTCATTGCTCTTGGACTGGCGTGACAGAATGTCCCATAGAGCACGCTCCTTGGCTGCAGACCATGATACTGGTGGCGGGTCGGTGAATGAGCCCCGCTTGTATGGCAGGCGCACGAAGACAGTGAAATGGTCTTCCATCGTGGGCGCAGCCGGGCTGGACATGTCGTTGGTAATCAGGCTGTCATGGGTTGACATGGATGATTTGGTATGGGGAACCTTGGGCTTCAAAGACCTGCCAGTTGATGGAGTAGCTGTGGCATTGGTCGTGCCTGATCTTGAGGACTTTGTGATATTGTTCTCTGGAGGAAGAGGGCCTCGATATGCAGGGCTATCGGGGTGTGTGATGGGCAGAAGTGATAGATCTGTATCCGCAATGATGTAGAGTCCACCTTTTCTCGCTAGGGCGATGTGTGGAAGATCAGATGGGATGGTCGAGGTCGATGTCGAGGATGAAGTTGTTGGGATTTGTCGTCGAGGCTGTCGTCTGGTCATCGAATGTGGCTGGTGATATTCACGTGAGGATCTGTCTGTGGCGCAGTCGGATGAGATGTTAATCCGACGCCGAAGATCAACTTCTCCTTTTTCATCCTTCCTTCGTTGACTTGTTTTATCTGCAACGACCTTCTGGTCTTTCACGTATGTATAATCATGGTGTGGCTGTATCACATAGCCTGGTCCATATGTGGGAGTGAGATCAAATCCATCATCTTTACGTTCCATGGCTTCAGCCTTTTGTCGCAGACAGATCCCACGATGGATCAGGGGTGGACACGTGAGGACAAGTGATGAACACGCAGGAAATGGGTGATGTTTGATGGCATGCGATGTCAAAATGTGACCAGATGGTCTGTCGATGTGCTGTGCTGTTCTGTCCTGGGGTCCTGGTGATTGTTCTACCTGTGAAACGCCAGACAATTGTGAGCAGAATGTCAGGTGAAGACTAAGGCGATCTGGTGCATCAGTGCTAAGCGGGAATACACCAACTTTTAGACTCGAATCACGATTCCAAGTCCGTCTTGGAAGAGAGCTAATCTAGCAGGTCCTCAAGGTGAGTGCGATGGTTCTAATTTGGTGGGTTCAGAGGACCTCAGAGGCAACAGTGGTTCTGCCTCACCTGGAAAACCTTGTGATCCTCTTCTCCCCTTCCTCCCTCCCTCCCTCTCTCCTCGACACCATGAGATGGCCCTATCAAAGCCCGACTCGTCCTTGCATCTCTTCTTTGACTTTGCCACTGTTTTGCGTACTTATTGTATGAACTCTAAAATGAGAAATTGACATTCTCACTGCTCGACTGGGATTTCCCTGTGAAGAAAGGTTAAACATACAAAAACTACACCTCTGTGGCCAGTTTGGTACGCGTCCGCGTCCGGTCGAAATACAGACTTAGCAATTATCTGTGCCCTCCTCGCTTACAACCTTGCAGATTCCCATCAGCGAGTTGCTCCCACGAACGAACCTTTGCCGCGCATCTGCTCCCTTCCAAGCGCAGCAATGTGTGAGATATACAATTGCTATCTGTGCAAACAAAATCGGCGACGATTTTGCGAGGACCTTCAAGTTACGGAGGAAGGTGACAGCTTTCCTGACGGACACGAGATTTTTAACGTTCCCGACGGTACCTACGGATGTACCACTTGCGTCTTGCTCAGTGGAGTTATCACACAACTAAGAGCTCTGCTCTTCCGCGAACCATGGAGGGCATGTGGAAGCGCCCTTGAAACTCCGGAGAAGCTTCCTTGGGAAGTGGATCAGCGCGAAGATACTGACAGTGAAGGCGATGGATACTCCAGGGAAGATCGACAGGCCATCCGGAAAGAGGCGGAGAGGGCGGTGAGAAGGAGATGGAATCAGATGAAGCATGAACAATCAGATCCAAACGACCAAGAGCTGATAGTGGCATATGAGAATTTGAGCACCACCGAACCAAAGAGCAGAACCAGGCGCAGGCGCAGACGACGTGGGTAAGCCCGTCCGATACCTCCACCAGTGGGCCAGTGGGCCTACCAATTGGTCTTTGTGTCGACATCCATCTGTGGTTTACTCTAGTCACATGAAGTCAGCCAACTAAGTTCCGATTTGGCTTGAGGCGTGACTACATGCTAAAGTCAAGAGAACTAAACCAAGGAAAAGAAAGAGATTTGACTTTGGCAAAATGTGGAACGCAAGGCTGAGCTCCACCCTTTGCTTCCCGAGAGCAACAAGATTGTTTGTGAGAGTAAAGTCCGACAGTGTTGTGGAGATGTTAGTGTATAGGTCCTCATTCAAACGGAGTGGGTATTTGCCAAAGGTATTTTGCTTCGAGTATCAAGTCATTATAAGCCTTACCGTGCAACTTCCTCCCTTTCAGTCTCTTCATCGTTCTATCATCACTACCAGGTTCTTTCGACGAGTGAAACAGCAGAATACTGTTTACTTACTTACAGCAGTCAACAAAATGTGCCGCCGTTCAGTTAGAATGCCAGTGACAGTCAAAGCACAAGGCAACAGAATGGCGAAGCAAGGACGATCAAGGTCAGCCATCAAGGCCAAGGGCGAAGAGACCAGTTCGGTCAAACACACACCAAAGCGAAAGAGATTCACTCGGCTACCACACACACTGATGCCATGGAAGATGAAGAAGAAACTCAATACCGTCCTGGATGGGTTCCTGAGGATGACATTCCCAACTTCACGCTGTCGTTGCTGCAGCAAGAAGGAAGGCCGCATTTACTCCCAAAAATGCGCAAACAGGTCGTACCGGTTCTTCGACCCAACAAACATCGAGAGCTTCAAATACGTATATGGGCTCCATGGTTCTCAGGTATACTGGCATCGTATCATCGGTGATCTCCAAGCTCAAGTGGAGCTATTGCGGGCAAAGCATAGGGAAGCAAGCACGCATCTCTGTTTGGGGAAAATGGTGAACATTAAGGAAATGGAGGAGACGATCGATTTCTGGACCAAGGCAATCCCTCGAGCGGAGAAGCAGATGCAGAAACATTATACCGACAGTTTGTGGACGGCTCCCCAACTGAACCCAGCACAATGTTACGACATGTGTGTATGTATCGTGGTACCAGGACCGAATTGGCGTCGAGAAGGTCAGACGCGGGATATCTGGGTAAGGAGGATAAGTTCGCTTTGCCTGGGGGAAGAGGGTCGAAAGGCCTCGGATCAGGAACGCCAACAGAGGACTTTGAAATATGCGAGGATGGCCATGGATGATCTCCGCTTTGTGAAAACGGACGGGACAATTCTCAGGGTGTCGAAAACGCCTTTCGACTATAGGTGGTTCCAATTGCGCAACGCAAAAGCGGCTGCAAGGCTTAGACGGCGAAGGAACCCAAACCCAACAGGAAAGTCGGCAGCCAGAGACTTCCTTGATCGGGGGACATATCTTCACAAACCTAGCCCATTGAGGGAGTGTTGGGTGGCGGAAGACTCGGAAGAGGATGAGGTGGTTTTGTCTCGCTGATCTGGGGAACAAGGAAGTTGAGGAGGAGGGTGAGAAGGCGACAGGGCTCCAAAGAGATGAGAAGTTACCGCCTAAGATTTCCCCTTGGGGCCCTTGGAGCCTAAATTAGGGGTGGTTTGATTGAAACTAGGACGCCCCAAAGCCCGAGGGACCCCCGGAGACCCTCGGCCCCCCATGCCTGAGTACCTACACTCGGTACCCAGAGTTACAAAAACGCGTCATCACACACACACAACAGCGACCACATCACATGACAGCAACAACGACGCGTTTCACAATAGCAACAAACATCGATGATCCAGAGGGAAAGGAGCCTGACCGTCTTCGACTAGACTAAAAGCCTTTGTTAGATAATAAGAAATACATAGAACAACTATACTGATTCAAATAGCTGCTGTCGTGTAGAAGCAATCCAAGGAGTCTACCTTGCCCTGGTGGTGGCGACAGTCCTGGTCACGTGATATCTAGACTTCCTCGCGTCTACTTCCACCGCTGCATCATCACGTTCTAACTTCTAAAATCACATCTTGTCTATGTACTTCTCAAACGAAATCACGTCAGATCGGCCAATTCCATCTCCACTCGAAACTATTCAGAAGATTGGAAATCATGTGGCAAGGACCCAACTGCGGTCCATATCTCCGGTAGCGAGGATCTCGTCAAAGTCTGATGTCATATCGAATGGCATACCGTCCTCTTTCTTCGATGTCGACAGGTCTGTCGTTAAATGCCGAAAAAGGTACACTGGGGTGAACATGATGAAGTCCTGAGTCGAGGCAAAACCCATGCATGACATTCAGAGATACTTTGTGGCGGGATTTCTTTCCGCTGTACCCAAACGTCACCATTCATCTCGAGTACCCGTGTTCTCAAGTTCGATGCTTCTACTTTCGACCTCACGGCCGGACAAAGATGTCAAGATGTCCCATGTCTCTCATTGCGCAGCCCCACAGCTTTTATCTGCTAACCACGGCTAGGCATTGAACTCGATAGCAGGCATCATAGTCTGCGTCACCACTACCAAAACTCAATAGCTGAGTTCCATCGGTTTCAATATACATGACATTCACGGATGCCTCGTCCGGGTCTATCGATTATCTTGACGAGGAAATCACCTCCGCTTCCACTCGAGTGCCTCATATCACTGTACCACTATTTCCGGCAGATGCAATTTATTCATCGAGCCCCAAGTCTTACATCCATGACATCTACCGCACGTTCTAGGATGACGAGTGACTTTGTCTCACGACCTCAATGAGGTCACGGGGCTTTGCAAATGACAAGAGCACGTTTTATATTGAGGTGCAATGCTCACTGTCGAACCACTTTCTTTTCAACCTACAATTTCTCAAGACGCCTCTGGGTACCACAGCCATGAAGTCTTACGCAAGGATTATGCTAGGCCTTGGTGCTTTAGTAGCCGCAGCACCTCAAGTAACACAGTCCCCAGATTCGCCACCTGACCCTCCAGCCCGGAGCTCGGATCCCACTGGAGTTACTTCCCATGGACCATACGAAGGTCCAGAGCCAACCACAATAGGAGCGCTGTCTCGACCACCTCTGGCAGAGTCGATTGCACCTCAGCCTCCCTTGCCAGTCACATACATCAACAATGATGGTGATCTCCAAGCCGACTCCATGCCTGTGCCTTATCAGCCAGATGGTGGCGCAGGTACCAATGGCACCGAGCCATACTACCATCCTTTGTCTGACTTTGACTACCAGTCGCTCACCCTGGCTTTGTACCAGGAATGGATCGAACTGGATCTGTTCAATCATGGCCTCGCAATCTACTCTGAAGAGGAGTTTGAGGCAGCTGGATTGACTGCTGAAGACCGTCACTTGATTGCATTCATGGCAAACCAAGAGATCGGGCACGCCACTATGCTCAGCAACATCCTGGGTCCAGCAGCACCACCACAGTGCACTTACAATTATCCATTCACAACGGTTCGAGAGTTTGTTGACTTCAACCAAAAGTTGACTCGATTTGGTGAAAGTGGTGTTTACGGCTTCCTTGGTCACCTCGACTCTCGTGAGTCGGCAACTCTCCTACTGCAGTCCATCACCACTGAAGCTCGTCAACAACTGATATTCCGACAATTTGGTGGGCTGTTCCCCATGGCTGTTTGGTTCGAAGCTGGAATTCCACAGTCCTGGGCATGGACATTGCTCGCTCCTTACATCTCCGAGTGTCCCGCCAACACTACTCGACTTGCCTGGCAAAACTTTCCCGCGTTGACCATCGATAACCAACCCAATATCAATAAGGTCGATCCCAATGAGGGACCAAATGAGAGCGTCACGGGCTCCAACCCGTCCAACAGCACGGTTGAGCCTCAGGACAACTACTGCGTCGAGGCAACTGGCATAGGCAGTGAATGTTCGGCGGCAACATCGCGCAATCGATCGATCCCCTTGTCGTACCCAGGACGCGAGATTCTGTTCTCTTGGGGAGACGTCAATGAGACGGTCGGACCAAACAACAGCTACGTGACCTCTCGATCACCGCTGGCAGATGAACCTCGATTTGCCATGTTTGTTTCACAATTGAATGCGACCTACGTTCCGCTTCAAAATATCAGTGGGAATAGTGCCTCGGCCATCCAACCTAACGGGTCTACTTTTGAAGGCGATCCAGCTGTCAACGATACGATGTTCATCGTGTTGACCAGCGCTGACCCATATCTGACGCCATTCAACCTATCGTTGATCAACCCTTATGTGTATGCAGGCCCTGCATTGTATCAAGCGGGCTAGTGGAGGTGTTTGTCAGTTGAAATGCAGAGAAGAACGCGGTCGAGTGTACACGTGATATTAGACGCGACTGTTAACAATGCTTCAAAAGTTTCTCCGTATACTCTTCGCGCCAAATGCATATTACTTCGCCCTAGTTTATAATCACGTGTTTCAAGTCTTGGGGCCAACGTCATCTTCGGAACGATTTTGGTACAACGCATCAACAACCTGCGGACGACAATCGAAGCCAATGATAAAGCAACCCATGGTGCTACCAATTCTGTACATGGTTGCTTGGCCATGTAAGTACCTGAGTATCGCCTTGGAGCTTCTGGCGGTCAACCTCGACTAGCCGCTATCTTTTCTCAGATTTTCTCAGAAGTGTCAATGATCTCTTTCCCTAGACGGATTGCCATGTTTGAGCGTTGTTGATTATTTTATTCATATATCCTTATCCATATCTAAACCATCACTCAACACAACAACGTCCAAATCGTCCACCTCTTCGAGTTTTCTTCTTCTCACGCCGTCTGCACATAGCTGTACAGCTGCATAGCGAGTTAGCAAGCGAATCTGCTCCATTGAAAACGTTTTCCAGCGTGTATATCTTCTGCCATTCGCCACCATGCCGTTCTTCGACTCCATCAAGGCTGGGTTCAAGGACCTCAAAGCAGAAGGCCAAAAATTGATGGGCAGCAGTTCAGATCCTCCTCCGCAGCAGCCCTATCCACAACAGCAACAAGGATATTATTATGGGCAACCACCACCACCGCAACCGCAATATAACCGACCTCCCCCACCACCATCTCAAGGTTCTTACCCTGGCCAGCAAGCTCAAGCGCAGCGCCAACAGACCTACTCTAACTATCCTCCTCCTACCTTCAGCCCACCACCGCCTCAACAACAATACGGGGCCCCTCCTCCTCAAGGGCCCCCTCCTCAATTCGCCTCTGCCACTGGTCCCCCCCAACAGCCAATACAAGGTGTATATTGGTCCGCACGCTTCGATCCAAACTCGGCTGTGAGCCAGGAGTGGGAGGAGAAACAAGGCAACAATAACGGGTGGGGGAATAATGAATTACAGCACTATACCAATCAACGGGAGAATTCATTCTTGTGAGTCTATCGTCCGAGTCCTGACTTCGTTGGGAGGGTCCTTCGCATCCGCTAGGACATCATGGCATACCGTATTGCTCTCCATTGCCATCTAACAATTCACATGCAGCACCGGCAACAACCTCCTTGTTCTCCGAGCCATCTCCAACCCATCCCATCCTGACCCTGCTCAGAAGTACACCTCTGCACGATTAGTGTCCCGTCAGCGGCTAGCACGACCCCGTGGTAGCCTCGTTGCGACGCTTACCCTACCCAGTGCCCCTGGCATCTGGCCTGCATTTTGGCTCCTGCCATACGAACCTTTCACGTGGCCGACGGACGGAGAAATCGACATCGCCGAAACGTGGAACGGAGACGGTATCAATCACTCATGTCTGCACTGGGGCCAATTTACCCCGGAGGATAATTGGAAACATCGTGTTGTCGGCTCCTTTATTCCTGGCATGCAACAAGGCCGACCAGTGCGATTCGAGTTTGCATGGGACCAGAACGAGCAGGCTGGTGGCCAAGGCAGAATGGTCTGGTATATTGATGGAAGACCGGTCATGAAAGCTTCAATCCCTCAAGGAACCAGGAAAATGGCCGATTTCAACATCCTGCTTAACATCGCAATGGGTGGAAATGTCACTCAGGGCAAAACTCCGGCCCAGGGTGTATATGATTTTGTCGTCTATGACATGAAGATGTTGGACCAACCTGAAAATGGTGGATGGCAGAAATTTGATCATGATTTCCATACTACAAGAGAAGGCGACACAATGTGAGGTGGGAGATCAATGTCGATGACTGTAGATACTGAGAGCTCAGCATTTGGATATCCTGTCGACGTTTGATCGTCAGTTTCAGTGAGTACATATGACAATACTGGAACCTTGCCAAATCAAGCACAATCAACGTTCAGAATGGTGTGCAGATCGACTCAGGTATCAACACCGGAACTCTGCCCCGAGACCTTATGACCAGTCCTTTGGTATATCATCAAAGCAGAGTACCATCATCCATGCTGAAATCATGCCACACCACCGCCATTGACGCCATGGCTTGACACACAGACTGCGCCTCGTTCTGGCCCTCCTGGCATCAGTGTCGCGGTGGACTCATGGCACCTTTGACGATGCGTTGCCCGGTTCAACCAAATCCATTCGTGGGACCCAGTGGAGTAGACTATGACATGGTATGAAAGTTGATCTCGGAAGACCCAAGAATATACCATGAGACGACGCTTCCGATCCGACCAGTACTCCATATATCTGGACGTGGGTATGTGTATAACATGTAATTGTTTTGACCCGCGAGCGGGTTTTGCTGACGTGCGAGGCTTAAGGAATAGCCGATGGATACTCGAGTGAAGCTTGGGCTCTTCACTTTTGGGGTGAAAGCATAAATGACATGTTTGACGTCGGTGGATGAACGACGGTCGCAAATTTGTCGTTGGTAGAGGGGCACGTCCGTTCACGCATCTCACGTAAAGGACCTCGAACACCACGCACCATCTGGTGTGCTGCACAAGCACCGAGGTCCGGTCGCGTGCACATCCGCTGAGTTATCTCACTGACAGGTTGAGCCAAATCGTCAGAGACATGCGTCAGTGGAGTTAAAGCACAGCTCGAACGCCCGCCCACGACACACGTCAGTTGTGGTTTGACGTCTTGTCAACTGAAAAAAGCAAAGAACAAACAAACCCATCCTCCTCCATATTGCACCGCGTATCTGGCAGCTTGGTGACTCGTATGACACATCCCGCTCGACCCAGCTCACGTGGTGGATCGCTGGACCTTGCTTTATTTTATATGATCATTCCGGCTGAATGGTCATCGACCCAGGCCGCAGTTTGATGTTTTTACTTGTGCACGTTGCATGGTATCTGCGCAATCATATGATCCGGCAGTCAACTTCGTGTCGTATGCGTACACGAGAGAAGAGACCTTGGCTGCGATTCCGTCTGGGGGTTCTGGACCTCGTTCGCTCGTTCCGTTCGTATTTCGAGAGCATGGTCCATGAACGGCTACCCGGTGCTCAGGTCTTGTTTATCGTGATCGTATTCAAAACGCCTCAAAAGCTTTGCATTAGTATCACAACGCTCATGAAAGGACAGATGCGGGCATTGCTCCAAAAACACAGCCGGACAGGCTTCCAGTTGAGAAAACCAGCGTTTCGACGACCGATCAAACCCCTTCCACCACCACATCGTCATCGTGTTTGGGCAAGACCTTGTTATCCTTTCAGCCAGAATTTAAGACTTGCGAGAAGCGTGATTGCACATGGGTCGCTTGATTTGATGCATGCTGGCTGGCCTGGTCGGCCCAAATTTGTTCTCCCAGATTAAGAACCCTCTTTGATCCAGGATACATTTTTAGTATCATTCGATCTTGCTACAGTACACCCAGAAGGCAAATAGCCGAGGAAAACAAAACCTTTGGACGTCGTAGAGTTCAATATCCATACGTGAGTATCCGCCTAAATAGGTATCGTGTTGACATTATTATTATTGTTGGCTCACGTCCCCCCTTACCTAGTGTATAGCTAAAAAGCAAGTAAACACGCGAAGCAACGACGATGGCATGCATTCGAATACCCGACCGTAACTGCCATGTGAAACCGAAATTGTCTCTTTGTCTTTGCTTCAGCCATAACTCATACTCGTAGACTTTTTGCTCCTTGTTGACTTCTGAGACAAGGGAAAGGAGGCATCTTCCGCCGAATAACCGAGATGTACACGTCCCATAGGTGCGGGTGGCGCTTCTGGGTGGATCAAAACCCGAGAGCTTGTTGATCAGTAGTCTCAGTATAGGTCAAACTGTGGTTACGATGGGAGCCTGTACGGAGTAGATTTGGAGGTAGCCTGGTAGCGTATTCGAGGGCATGTGCATGAACGTCGGCTGTTTGGACCACCTCGCTATTCTTGACCTACGGAGTAGGTGTTGTACTAGTGCAACCTTGGTGCCACGCAGGTGGAAAGCTGTGAAAGCCTAGGAGAAAGTATATCGACGAGGGGGGTTAGGAAAACAAACAAATCAGCTCATTAAGATATTGGGTCTCGTCATTCCAATCACCTAATGTCGCTAAATTCAAAAGTTTGACCCATATTGGTTGAACTCGAATTTGCACTTGGAAACAGGCATACGAGGTACTCCGTAAAACTGTGTGAGGTGGTGAGTCAAGCTCCCCTACTGTAGCTGGACTGTTTGTAGCCATCTTAGCAATACTTCTAAATATTGGTGATTGGGGACAGGCATTTGGACGATGGGTTGCAAGCACCACAAAAGGGAAGGTTCTAGCCCCTTGAGCCGAAGATGCTCCTTGGCCAGAAAAGAAGATGACTGTTGCAGTCTTGTTGGGTAACATGGTCCATGGGTTTTATTTTAGACGCAGAATCGTCGCAATCGTGGCCCACTAACTAGGACGGTTGGTGCACGGGATGGTGATCCCGTGTGGACAGACACATGGGCAGAGAAGGTCCCAGACAGCCGCACAGAGGATGAAAGACATGGCCACACTCCGTACAGGATGCAAAGTACGAATACAGTGTAAGCAACTTTTTAGGTCAATTTGCCCCAGTTAAGCGAAAAGAGTGTGGCAAAGACGGGACTGTCCAGATGGTGTTCCAACTTCCAAGAGTTCCAGTCGTGTAAAATGATCTCCAAGACATGAACATCAAAGAGATCACACAAGCCCTGTCGAACGAGATGGACAAGGTCGTTGATCCAGCAAGAGTTTCTCGCGTGGAGACTACTGAAGCGATTTCTTCAAGCAGTAATCAGCCGACGGGGCGAAGTACGGAGTATGTTGTTGTCTTTGAGAGATTTGCCAAGCGGTTATCGATTGTCCAATGAGCCCACCGACGCGGGTCGACTCCATCGGCCCCCTGAGAGTGTGGTGCTTGTTGGGGACGGGGCTACACTTGGGGGTGGTTGTCCACCGAGACCGCCGCAGACCCAACTCATTATGAAACCAACCAAATTATCTTGCCAGTCTTGAGGTCACATCGAGCTTTGACTGTAGAATGAAAGCGCTCATCGGGTGGCGAAGGCAGCATAATGCTGTCATTTCACTGGCAATACATGCACATCATCCATCCATCGCACGTCATGTCCATTGATACTGTGCAGACCAGCTCTTTGGAGGTCTAGATGTTGGCGAGTAGCTGGACAGAGGTCCTTCAGGTCATCTATTACGAGTTTTGAGAGTCTGAATGACTGCACCCTCGAGTGCATCATCTTGCCACCATCGATGTATCAAAAGTCTTTCCTAATAGCATACTCCGTAGAATATGAGCATACAGCAACAGATACTTCAGACGCGCGTCTATCCACCTGTCTCGATCTTGTAGGCCCCTCGGCCCTTCCTTTAGGCACTGACCGCCCTAAAGGTCAATAATACAGGTGCTTGTCTCGACACTTAACTAAGCACTCCATCTCTGGTAATGTTTCCCAGTAAGCTACGGTGCAGAACAAGTTTGACCACCAACGGAAGACCTCGAAGCGTGACCGGATGGATGTTGGCGGCTCCAAGACCCACTGAACGGCGGGCTAGCCCCAATTAAGAAATGTGGCGTCCAAGAATAGCGCCCGAAACGTCCAAGCTCTTATTGTGATTGGGCATCTGTCAGGGTACCTGCATTTGCTACCGACAGCCTTAATTTCCAGTTCATGAGTCGACTCAGTCTCCCAACTGGGTCCCATCCCCTATCCTCCCCTGTCCGTGGAGCACACCATTCACGCTTTCTCCAGAGCGCAATTTCAAACACTGGCGGTGGATGGCCAATGTGCTCGGCCGGCAGGCTTGGGTGTGGAATAGGGAGTGCTTGTAACCTGGCTCCACCGTTGTCTGGGTCCGCGCAAATCTCCCAGGGCAATAGAACAGTATAAGGACCTCCAGTTGCCCAAGGCTTTGTTTCTTTCCTCCTTCATACTCAAGCCAGAACTTCCAGTATCCCCAGAAAACAATTCTTGACTTCGGTCGTCCACTCGTTCGAGTTCAGCTCATTACATTCGTTACTTAACTCCAACCCCGAGCCTCCAGCTTCCGGTTAATTCTCACCCTACCAAACCCAACCCACCCAAACAAATTCAAAATGCGTGCCTCCATCGCCATTGCCAGCATCATTGCTGTTGCTTCCGCAGGTGTCACCGTTACCGACACGGTTGATGTAACTATCACCTCCTGCGAGCCGACTGTCTCTAACTGTCCTTACAAGCCTACCTCAACCGGGGACTGGGAAGATTGGGAGACCACTACCACTACCCCCGTCGCTCCGATCACCACCACCACTACCACCCCCGCCTGGGAGGATTGGGAGACCACCACCACCACCCCCGTCGCCCCGATCACCACCACCACCACCCCTGCTCCTTGGGAGGACTGGGAGACCACCGCGACCACCCCCGTGGCTCCCGTCACCACCACCACCACCCCCGTCTGGGGTGACTGGGTCACCACCTTGAGCACCGTCCCCGTCTCCCCCGAGACCACCACCGGCCCATGGGAAGACTGGGAGTCCACCACCCCTGCTCCCGTTGCACCCACCTCCTCCGTCCCAGTCTGGACATACACCAGGTAAGGAAAAAGAAAGGAATTTCCATTTGATCGATCCAAGTCGTATTTTTTTTTTGAATGCTGACCACTCCCTGTGTAGCACTGGCGTCAAGCCCGCTGAGTTCACCGGCGCTGCCAACGCCAACGCTGGCTCTTTCGCCCTGGCCGGTTTCGCCGCCGCTGCCGTCATGGTCATTGCATAAATGTCTTAAAGTCCTGGTTCTTGGACTGAAGACGTTTTGATCAAGCATTTCACGATTCTCATGGCCCGATTGCAGCATACAAGATACCACCACCAAGCGGCATGTCTGAGGATGACGGACACACCTAGGGGATGCACGGAGAAACTGAATGTGTGTGGCTTTTGTAATTAAGTGGAAGCTGGACGGACACAGGCCCGCGAACCGTTTACCTTTTCGTGGCCTGACGACATCCAGTCTCGATCGGTTGGAGGGAAACATTCTATGCACATTTTTTTGGACGCATCAAGGAGATGTTGGCTAGACCACTGTAGCCAACATTGCGTAATACCTGTTTTTATCGGAAGTCTTTGATGCGTTCATCTTACTGTTTCCCGTGGGAGTTCCTTGCTCTATTTCTGTTTCTGGTAGATCTGGCTTTGCATGGTGATTATTTCGTAATATGAAAAATCCATTGAAAAACGTGCATATTTCTCGTGTGCATGAATGTGTTTCGAGTTCATCCTCTCTTCTGGACTTTGCTGACTTGAGGCGGTTTCAGATCTGGGGGATCTGACGGGGGAATGACGCGATACCTCAGGTTGAGAGGAAACAACAAAAAAGAGAGGACGTGCTTCTTCCAACGCGACAAGTTGTCAGGGAAATTGGCAGTCTGTAATTGAGACGCCGGCCTAGCGCCAGCTTCGCTTCGCCCAAGCCACTCCAAGCTTTTTCTGTGCCACGATTCGATGGCCAGAAGCATAATTGCAAAAACACTGGGGCATTGAGGGGGCCTCTCGTCACCTCCTATACCTGTATCAGTATTTGGCTTTAGATGGTGTCGTCAAAGGCCCGTGGTCCTCCCGTGACCTCCCCTAGGCCTAATGCTACGAACACATAACCCCTCGACCCTCACTGGCACTGCCTCATACGATGCACGCGCTTATACTCGTAGTGAGGTTCAAAGCGACTCTATAATCCTGGCACGCCCAGGGCTACCCTTCTGGAACCGCTGCTCCGACTTCATTCTTTGTCTCGTCACATATCCAATCGCTAAACTAGTTTCTATAACCGCTTCTGCTCCTCTGATTGCCATGGCGAAAATAATCTCGGTTCGTCTTGCCGTGGCGGATAGCTCTGGTGAAGCACCGATCCCGCACGTGGTTCTCCTCCACCATCCGTGGCGTTGAAATCTTGGAATGCAATTTCGATCCTCTGTGGCTTGCGGACCAGATTGACATCATGCCATTCGATCATCATTTCTGTTCCAAACATCTAGACTTGACACGGATGCTGCATACACTTTGTGATTTTGTTGTGTAGTAGTGATGATGCAATGGTGTCGATCATAATCATACGTCAAGGCCTATCTGTGCTCTACGAGTGCCATTCAATGGCCGACACCATGGTGATGCTCATGGAAGGCATCTCCTAACATTCAACTTCCCGAAGAATTACCTCTCTTTGACTGTGTTTCTTGTTTGATCCTATATGCAATCTCTCACTGTCCAAGACAATGATACCCGACGCGACGCGTATGTACTGTAATAACTAGGTGAGCAGCATCGCAAATTCTCCTGTACAACGATGACGACTTTGCATGGCTTCATTCACCGTAGACTCGTCATTATTCTTAGGCGCCGTCATCGCCCACTGACACCCGGCCTTTGGTGACTAGAGTCGCGCTCTGATTTTGACTTGCAGGCTGCGCCAGAACCGGTAATGCGGAACGATGAGGAGCCTGAACAACCGTCTCCATATACGGAGTATGTACATGATGCCCTTAGTTAGGCAGCAGAGTTCTGACGGCCACTTGCGAGTATTACTGTGCCTGCCTCTCAAGGGAAGCACATCGCCTGTACTAATTTTAGACTCCCCTCTGAGGAAGACTCCAGACCTTCGATACTCGCAGGTCTCGTTGCAGATGTGCCTCTGGAGCTGCTACACTTTTAAATTTATCTGGAACTCCGTACTCAATGAGTCGTTCTGGCCATCATAGCCTATATGCACAGATGCACGATATCAGAGCTCGCATCAAATTACCGTTTGGTGAGGGTGCAATGAATGTTGGGGGCCGACCGACCTAGAACCCGAGTCTACTAACAACTTGGCTTCCCTTCCCTGTGCCTGAGCGAGGAATTATTACTGCATTTTGTGCTGACTGTCATCATGTCTCGAAGGAGTCTATCTCAAGTAAATCAACGTCTCAAGACCTTCAAAGCAGAATGGCCGCTTTCAGTAGCAGCCTCATCCCCCGAGGCTCTGTGTCGAAAATGTCAGCATTAATGAATTGCATTGCCTGGCTGGCTATGTCGACATACCAAAATAGGCTCTGGGGCTGTGAATCCCGCAGCATCCATGGCGTGCAGCAGTCCTTTGTCATATTCTACATTGCCATTCCTTCGCGCCAGCAATGATTGAACCCATTTTCTCTAACAATCCGCCTAATCTGTCAAGCTTGATCCCATCGCTAGGCCGACGGCTAGACGAACTCCTGCGAGCAGACAGTTGTTCGATTACATCCTAACCAGTTCTACCCGATCCTTTATGGATATCCTATCTCTTTTGGCCCCTACAGGAGGTAGCCAGTCTCTCACCCCCCAAACTTAGAGTGATGAGGCTTGTTACCAATACGCCCGATACACTACGGCGCGCCAACGTAGCATTTCTGGCCCGTTATTTGTCTTGGTAGGCGTCCCTAATGGCTTTAGGTATAGTCCAACTTGGTCGAGCTCGCCACAGGAATCTGATATATGGGGGAAGTCTCTTTCGTCTCACATGCTAAGACTGATCCAACGGAGTCATCATCGGCATCACTGATCACGGCGGCTGAACAAATCACGTTTCGTCAGTCACTTACCGCCCCGAGCAACCCTCCGGGAAAGAAGACAACCTCAGTCCTCGCCCGTGGACGAGCATCAACGTGGCATGACCCGACCCCTCAAGCGCTCATCGAGAGCCAACGCATCTGCATTCCGCCATCTAACAGGACATTGATGGAGGGTTTTAATATGTGGACCAGCGATCATCGCACCCTTCGACAAACGACCTCGACTCGGCAACTGAGATTCAGCACTTCTCAGCATCTGGTCTCGCAGCCTCCAAACTCCAAACTCTGGGATGGAATACCGACGGCATATCAGCCAGTCGTACGACGAGAAGCTCGTCTCGTTCCAGGTTATTATTCCACATCTCATGGTCTGGCCAATGTGCCCGGACCACCACCTCGTCCACGGACCGTTTCACCACGGCCGATATCTCAAGCATTACACGGACCCGTGACGCCGACGCTTAGCCACCCTAATCCAAATACTTATCGACGGAGATCGGCCTTGGATCTACGAAACAATCCGTGGCAGGGCTCCGTTCGATCGGAGAGAGTTGTAGATGCAACAAAGTCGATGAAGGTGGAGATAGCCACGGCCCTTCCGCCCGAACATCTAGATCCGCCACCACCCTACTCGGAGTACATGCCCCCGTATGACTTCACTCGTCGACATCGATCCTCTAGCTATCATGCATCGATGACAGGGTCAGCTCATCAATACGTACCTTATAACCCCGCGAGTTATCAGGCCGTCAACACGTCTACGTTGCCCACAATCGGCCGAACACTACCCCCAACTCCTATATCACCAATCAACAGTCTTGACGCAGAATATTTGGCATTGAGGAAAGCCAGACAGAGGCAACATAGGCGGAGTATGGGAGTGTGATCACATCATCGGTGGATCTAGATGAGAGGGCGATTCATGACGCTGGAGGGGGAGGGGGTGGGGTTAGATCGTTCCATTGATCTGGAACCAGCCTCGAATCTGAAACTTGAAACTCCTCGATCTGTCAAGCATGCGAATCTGATGCATGATGCGCGAGAGTTCGTCCATTGTCCCAGCCTCCCCATCCCGCTCCCCGCGTGCTATATACCAGCACCTCGACAAGGCTGGGAAGGAGATGTGCACGGACCAACTCGGGTCTAGGCCCATGGCTCGGGGCTTTCCACACGAGGGCAAAGACCACCCACCCTTTGGCCGCGTAAGGCGTGAATGTGGAAGGATATCAGGATCTGGGAACCCCTTGGCTGCACGAGCCTTGTAGTCCAACTTTGATAAATCATGGGCAACCTCCTCGTGGGTTGTATCTTACAATTCTCATTCTGTTTCATCTTTCTCAAGGCTTTACTGAATTGATCCATTGCTTCAGAACTGTGGCATTATCGCTCGCTCACCTACTCAAACGTGCTGTCATCCATCTACTTCCCATCCCAAACCTACCAGAATGGCACCAATGATCTTGGACACGACGACATCTCCACCACAAAACACCAGTCACGATCCTAGCTCTGGCCACTTTCTGTGGATGCAAGATGTACCGCCAGAAATGGTAGTAGTTGGAATCGTTGCCATCTCAATAGCCACCGCCCTGATATTTGCGGGGATAGCATATGTCATCGTTCGAGTCTGTCGGCGGGTAAATCCAGCCGATAGCCTCGAATCCGGAATGCAACAAGTCTGTCCGATGGAAGAAAGAAGGGAAAGCAACTGGCTTCAAAGGCACAGTGAAGGCCTGTGGAACGACTTTATTGGAGAAGACGATCTCAAGTCTCACTTCTCCAAGCCGTCAACAATGTCGAGAATGTTCTCCATTGCCTCGGTGTCCACCTTGGATGCCGGAAGATGTCCTTTGGATAGACGACCGTCTCCATTGCAAAGACATCCACTCACCCGAACCGATACGGCAACATCAAAAGACGCGCTTCTAGGATCGCCCGCAAAAATTCCCAGCCATGAATTCAGTGTCTGTAGACCAGCTTGGTGGGACCAGGAGCTGGATCTTATCCCAACTGATGACTCTCCTCGACCTCGAGCTGCATCGCAACCTCATCCATATACCGACAAGACTTCTTTTGAGGACCTCAAGTCCCGCAAACAGAGCTTGCCAGTATGGCAGATTCTTGGGACAAAGTGATGGAATGGTGACCATGGAAGCAGGAGACGTGGTCAATACGGGGAGGGAGAAAGGATTAGGAATATGCAAAGGTGATGCTCTGGAATGAATGGCCACGATAACGACGATAGCGATGATGCAAAGTGTGTACTGACCTGACCGTATTTGAATATGCTTTTGAGCAGACATGTATTTGTAGTGGAAACATACAATATTCACAGCTGAATGTTATGATTGAATCTCTTAAAGACAGCACCGACCATAGCCTCAGTCACGTGGTATAGTAAAATCACATGACCTCGCCTTCATTTTTATCACGTGATCTTATCAACTTCTCCTCTTCATCTTTCATCATCGCAAGTTAAGGTCCTCACTCCAGTTCCATCACGGACCATTCGTCGATCGGTCATGAAGAGCCATTCGAGCCTCATCTTGTCGGCCCAGAGACCAATCAGAATGTCCAACTTCAACCATGATATTGACCAAATACCTATTGAAATCGGCAGCAAAGCAAAGGTTGGTCTTAATGTCCTCAAACTCAGTTTGTCAAACACGTTTCTTCAATGTGTGTATGCATGACTACTTCTCTCTCAAGCCCCCCCTGTTCCTGTCCCTGTTCCTGATTTGAAACAACTCTTCGCTTCCTCAACTTTCTCCATACCCAGACCTTGAAATTGAATACATCTTGAACTAAAAGACCACCAAAAATCCTCAACCCAGCAATAAAATTGAAAATGCTTCTTAACCCTTCACATAAGGTGACATTCAGTGGCCTGCCGCCCGACATCCTCGATGCCTATGTCCGTTATAAAAAGGGCACACGAGCCTTAGTGGCCTGGTTCGTTTCATACAGCAATGCGCCGAATCGGAAGGTCAAGAGTTTACCCATCAAAGAGCTGGCATCTCTAGCACAAGTGATTGCCAGTTCATTGAAACAGCTTCCAGATGTCATTCATTTTCATTTTCGTGAGACGATCGCGGCTCGAAACAGACTCAGCAAGCATTTTCGTGGAACTATTGATGCTTCTGATGACGAGGTAGATACTGTCAATCATGAACATTTCACTTCGAGGTAAGTTGATGTCCCTGTGGCATCGGCATCATGCCTTTCAAGATGGTGGGAGTGAAGCTTACTTCGACAAGTCTTTCTCGAATCTATGCCGACCTATGTGTCTCCTGCGGGAAACCTGAACATCAGCCAAGAGACCTGCGGCGGACTCGCAAGTCGTCTTTGATCTCTGAAGGGGGCCTCATCAATCATTATGAAGCCTTGACTGTCCAAGACGTTGAAGACGTGGCAGATGACTCGTCCGAGACTTCGAATACTTCAGCTTCAGCTTCGACTTCACCTTCGGAGTGTTCAGAATGCATCGCAGTAGCTCCACCGCATTGCGATGGCTCAGGACTCGACGTCTTCTTGGCTGATGATGATCTCGGTAGAGCTATGGAAGTCACCGCAACAATTCAAGTGAGTTTAACTATTCCCCTCGATTACCCCTGACATGACTGACACCAGGATAAGCGTGCTCAAGACATAGTCAACTCTGTCGAACGATGCTGGGAGTCTGCGGGACAAGGTGAAATCTCTTTTGTCACCGCTGCGTTCATGACAAACGTTGGCTTCGCATCTCTTCGTCGACTGGGCCTCGAGTTACTCGAACAGGACATAAAACTCGACATATCAGACCTACATCAGATATGCTGCAGTATTGGCGGGAAAGACGGTCCTGAATCGAGTCACCGCTTACTTGACACCCTTCAAGAAGTCGAGAGATCACTAGGCCACTACCGAGATGGACATCAGCTTACACCCATCTCGTCATGCGCCTCCTGTGTACAAAAACCTGCTGATTACATCCAATCACCTTCCATCCATAACCACACCCGACCCAAACTCCTCGATGCCATCATCGACAACATCATCCATTTAGTCGTCACCCCATCCCCTCCATCCAACATTGTCCGAACCAGTACCCCCGTCTACGCCGACGTCGGCTATTTCCTCACCCACCGTGATCAAGAGCCCCAATCCTGGTCTGCTATCATGGGCCTCCACCTCTTGAACCAAGGCTACAAAACCTACCTCTCATCCACCCCGACTCCAAACCTCATATCCAAACATCGCATCACGGCCCTCCAACTCGCCCAACAAGCCCTCAGCCACGTCACATCCATTGTCAACGACAAAACCTGCTTCCCTTGCCGCTGCACCCAAACGCTAGGCTACCACCTCCAAACGCTCGAACACGACCTCCTCGACTTCAGCCGCCATAAATGCTGGGACCTATATTTCCAATCTCCCTGGGTGGCCGGCACCCACGTATTAGAAATCCTGGATCTATGCCACTATTACGGCATGCGACTGATTAATTATCGACATTACGTGGGCGCCGTGCTACATTCATATAATGTCTTGCAGAAACTCGGCGGTCTGGAACAGATTCCCGTGCTGGAAGATCTATGCGAATTGTTTCACGATGTGCTGTTCCCCGGTGGGGTCAGGCCCAGTTATAGTTACCGTTCCTGTTGGGGAAGATATGTGGGAGCGAGATTGAAGTTCAAAAAGGGCCATAAGAATAGGAATAGTAGAGATAGTTGGTGTATGGCTATCCCTGCGCATGCGGCGAGACGGGCGGCCGGGTTGGGATCGACTCGTGAGAGCGGACCGCAGCAAGGTCTGACGATGGATTGTTTGATTTTCCGGTTAATAAAGCAGGGGTATCATGTTGGTGATGAGGATTGGGGTTTACAGGAGGGTGAGATGAATGATGCGGCGCATGACTTGACGACGGTGGCGAGGAATATGCAGATTCTATCGTCGAGGGTGGAGGAGTCGATTACTTGGTCTTCGTCATCAGGAGGAGAAGGAGGAGGAGGATCTCGACTTCCCATGTCGCGACTCAATCTGTTGGCTGTCTTTCAGAAATGTGTCGATGTGGTGAAGCGGCTATCGGACGAAACGCATACGGGAAAGGATGAGCAAGGGATTAATTGCATTTGTTTCGCATCGGCCATTCTGACGGGCGCGGACCGTATCTCTGAGGCTCGTCGTCTCGGGAGGATGGAGGCCTGGACTAAGAATGAACGTGCCTGTATTACCCAGGCGAAGGCTGTCATCTCTGATGTCTTTGCTGGTCTTTCTCCTGATCATCTTCTGTGGAAGATATGAGTGAGGCCTGTGGGTGGCTGACATGGTCCATGGTCGATGGTGAATGTCTGTTTGATGGTTTGGAAATGTCGATGATCAACGAGCTATGGGTGTATGAGGTTTAGCATGACGTTTAGGATGACGTTGTCGATCGGGCATGGCGACGTACGTGGTAGTGTTGAATCAAGATCTCGTAACGATGTATGTAGGTGCTCCTATTTGGTTGAGCTACGTCGCGTATCTGTGAAGACATGGCACGGCTCTGGCCCATTTCAACTAAAGAATAAAACATGATTGACGATGCATCCTATAGATCAAACGGATATTCTGAAATGATTCCTTGTCTCGACGACTATGTCCATGTCATTGCCGTGAGACTGCTTTCTGGTGCTAAAAAGTAGAATCCGCGGCATCTTATCCACTGTAGCAACAACGAGCGCGAGAGCATCGTCTGAACTCTCGAGCATCAAGGACGTGATTAAACCCCGATAGACCCAACCACCCGACTCCAAAGCAAATCCACATAGGATTATTCTAGCAAGCACAGTTGTCACCTCCCTTCTGTTTTGTCCGATCGGCCAAATTGACTCTGGCCTCTTCAGCGCGGTTGGCGGCACCGCTCAAGGCAGCCTGGGTTCCGCCACCACTTGCGCCTCTTGATCCTTTCAGGCTAGTCTCAGGAATGGCATTGGCAATAGCACTGAACACATCCGCAACGTTGACACCAGTCTTGGCGCTTGTCTCGAAAAACAGGAGTGATTCCTCCTCAGCATATGACTTTGCTTCGCGAGTCGAGATCTTTCTTGCGTCACCGTCATCAGTAGGTTCGGCCTCGCCAGGCTCGCCGTCTCCTTCTGTGCCTGACTCGGCGTCCGAGGCAGCTGGTGTTTCTTCGGCATCGGATGATGAAGATTCCGCGCACAGATCTAGTTTGTTTCCAACCAGGGCAATGACGATTCCAGGGGAAGCTTGTCGCTGCAATTCTGCAACCCAATGTTTTGCCTTGGTCAAGGAGGTGGGCTTGGTCAGGTCGTACACGACAAGTGCGGCCTGGGCGTTGCGGTAGTACATGGGCGCCAACGACGCGAAACGTTCTTGGCCCGCGGTGTCCCAGATTTCGAACTTGATGATTCGATTGGGAAGAGAGATTTTCTGCGTCAGAAAAGCCGCTGTATCGTCATCTACGTCAGCATGGCGCGTTGCATTTGATGAGGCAGTCATTGAGGCTGGGGGGATCAACAGGACAGGCGACCGGGGACTCACCTCCAATGGTTGGTTCTTTATTTTCTTGGAAATCATTGTTAACGAAGCGGAGAACCAAAGATGACTGGTAAGTCAGACGTCAGCAAGGGCGGTAAAAGCATTGAGAACAAGTGTTTAGGACAAGTGATGTGGGGATAAGGTCTCGCGATGACATGGGTACAGCCAAAAGGACCCGATGAGAAATTGGTGTCCAAAAAATGGTAGGAGAAGAGGGAATGAAGAAGAGGCAGACAGAGGAGGCTATCGAATGCCGAACGTCGGTTTGTGTCGCCTAGGATGGATGTACGACCCACCTTTCCAACGGCAGCCTCGCCCAGTAGCACAAGCTTGACGCTGCTGCTAGGTTTGGGGGCTGATGAATTGTCTGCCATGCTCTTGAGATATAGGGTGTGTCAGGTGATAATTTGAGGCAGGCCTGGACAACAGTCGGCGTGTTCGCTGTTGGGATCAATGTCAAGTATGACTTTTAGTCAAGTGCTGACAGAGTAAGGGCCGCTCGAATCTGGGAGGAGAGAGGGATCGAGAACACCGACGCCGTGTCAATTGTGGAAGAGGAGGGAGGACAGGTTGAGCGACGAGTGGCAGCAGGCACCAGGTGTGGACTAGCGGGATTTACCACACAGTGCCGCGAAGGGGGATTGGGCCGATAGACAGGAAGACTGGTGACTGCTTGAGGGTCTAACAGATGCGATGGAGATGAAGTAAGGAGTCCACTGGAGGAGAGAGTTGGGTGGAATGCGAATGAAGATGTTGAGTTGTGTGTAGTTGTGCTGGAGGGACAAGAAGTTGGAGTTGGAGTTGACGACGACGGCGACCCGCTTGCATTTAAGACTAATATGCTTGACCATTGAATATTACGGTGGGATATTCAGACAGTTGTAGCATTGGGATTTTCCTTTGTCTGCGCCCTCATCCAGAACGAAGCGCCACCAAACACCCTCGCCTCGACAACACATCTCCTGCATGCATCCTTCAATCGCATTCTATTCTTCTGTGCATCTGCGACCCGGAGGTCTCATGCATTTGTCCAATCCCGTGATCTGCTGCAAAAGCCCCTCATGTTTGCGGAACTTTATCTACGCGAGGTGGTGAGGTGGTTAATTGGCACGGCTATCAATATCAGTCCAAGTCATCTTGCGAGTGTTTTTTTACTCTTTTCATCATATTAATCTCATACAGACTAGGTGCAACTAGGATGAATCACTGCTTTCAGTGCGTCGTCTATCGTGAGTCTTCAGTCCCACGGCAGACCAGCCGTCCACTCAGGCATCCGTCCTTCAGGCAGACATGACAGTCTGCGCCCGCTCTATTGAGTCGACGAGTGAAGAGCTCCGCCTCTTGACGATGCCCTTGATTGCTTCGTCCAGACCCACCCGACCATGGGCAAAGGCACTGCCACAGCCCGGCGCGCCCAGAAAAGCATGAACCAGAAAATGTGATGACCCGAGTCGTGGAAAAATCTATTGCATGTCCAATGAACCCTCGTACCAGATCGCTCTTTTTCCATTCCCGAACCCCAACCCAGATGTCCCCTCGAGTCTAGTTGAAACGCCGAACCCTAAATCGACTTTTGCGGCACCATAAAAGATGTGTTTGTTGAAAAGTGGTTGTACAAGAAAGGTCGTGTGGTTGGAAATGATCCCTGAAAAGATTCATGGTGCGCCGTACATGCAACAAGGGTGGTAATAACACGATTAATGTGTCGCCGAGAACGCTCAAATCTTGAAGCGAAGTATTTGTACAGGGTAATTCGAAAGAAACGCACGTAGGAGATTGCAATCTTGTTGTTTGCGCTGTTGGAACAATGTTGGTCAGCAGCACAGGCGAGTCGTGCTGACTGAATGCACGGCTGTGCTGTCAGAGCCGTTGTTGCCCGACTCGACATGGTCAGCAACCCATGTCATGAGCGGACCACAGGTAGGTCCATCACCCGTCTCCGCTTGTGCTCGGGGCTTGTTGTTGGAACCGAGAGGAGGATCAATGATGACGGGGTTTCGGTGGTGGCTTGGGCTTGGGCACGCCTGTGGTGTCATAGGCGCCACGACCCATGTCGCAGGGTGTCGTTGACTGTGTTGAAGTCATGGTGGAAATCTGTCTGGTGGAAAAATGTCAGTAAAGATTGTTGACCAGAATTGCATCCAGGGATGTAAAAGGTGGTGGATTATATAGCCTATTGACAAACGGGAATTCTGGGCATTGACTCACGTTCAAAACGACGTCGAGTGATGAGTGAGATGGTACCAGACTGCACCAGGGAACCGCAACAGTCACCACGCACGTTGTACAAGGGGATGTCTCTGACTGACGGAGGCGATTTCTCTTTGTAAGAGAATTATAGGGTTGTCAAGGGAGGAATGCGGGATCAAGAAAGGAGTGGTCGCGCGTGTCGACTATTTGAGTTTCCCAACTGTCAAAATCCGGACCCAGACGGTCGGGCAGAGAGGGCTGGCGCAGTGAGCCAAGGGGAGTTGATCCCGGGCAACAAGGTGGCCGTCGGGTGCAAAAGCTGTCGAGACTGGGACAAATATCACAGGTAGTTTTGGAGGTCTCGGGTATCTTGATTGCAGACAGATTGGATGCCAGACCGGACTGATCCAGGAGGACTCGAGATTGGGTGTATTGAGAGTCTGGTCGGGGTGGATCCAGCGTGTCCAAGTATCTGATGTATCGACTTTTTGGGGGGGCGTGATTTAGCGATCGGCTCAGCCAGGGCAGGTTTCTCGCTTGCAGACAAACTCAAAAGACCAGTAAATTCAATTATCAACCCAGGCAACGTAAAAAGTTCATGTAAAAAAGTGAGAGGAGAGGTGCGGCAAGCAAAAGTCGAACGTGTAACAAAAAGTTGCGTCGACTTTCTGGCGACATAAGGGGATTAAAAGTCAAGCTGCAGTTACCCCCTTTCGGTACCTCGGAATCTCAATGCTGAAGGTGGACTTTGCGCGGATGGATCCACAGGGCATCCTTTCTGGCACCAGGACCCTAAGCCTTCTCCCTGTGATCCATTTTCCAGCTTCCCGTACCGTGCCAGAAAACCGGATAGTGGAACCCGTGGTGAGGGCGACCGAGTCTAAATCTGTTAGCCTTGACACCCCTTCTCAACCACACGTCGCCCGGCCCAAGCTTGTCCAGGGTTGTGCGGATGGCCAGGGGAGGTGATTGGTTCCCTTGTCCTGTGACTACTCCGTAAGTCCAAGGTTGGCCATGCCTGTGTACTCCGTATGCGACTCCCGAAGACGCGCCTCGAGTCGAGTGTTCTCGTTTAAAGCGGTCCGACAACTCAGGGTCAGCCTCTCTGGTATTGCATGGTTGTCCAGGATGGTGCAAGAGAAGGGTGATCGCCCTAAAACGAGCAGGATCATTATCCGGAACAAGTTGTGCGTTTCCACGGTTCCAAGAGAGGGAGGCGTCCGGAACGCGTCTCAAGTCTCTCTTTGGCCCACGCTCTAAAACGTAGGGAAGGTGATCCGTGATCGTAGTGTGCACAAGAAGGCGCCTGCACAGTTCGAATCGAAGCGTGGAAAGCTAATGACGCATCCGGAGAGGTTCCAGGACCCAGGGGGTCCGAACCTGGGCGCCCTCGGCGGCTGAGCCTTGAGAAGAATGTTCACCCAGAGCAGCCTGTCACGCCTGTAGACACCTATACATCCAGCCTACCCACGCCACAGCCAGGTCCGCAGCACCACAGCTGGTGGGGTGGCAGCTCGTGTCCCAGATTACTGGATTGCTGGAAACCACCCGTCGGCCACTTGGACTAGGCCATGCTTGGGATGACGGCTCATTGGGAAGGCCATCAGACCCCCATCAAGCCACTCAGCCAACGACAAACCTGACAAACCTGACAAACCTGACACACCTTTCAACGATTGTGTCATTCAGCTTGATCAAGTATTGAAGGCACATCACTCTGCTTGTGGCGATAATGACGCGTGGAGGCGGCCGGGGAAGACGTTGAATGAGTAAATGCAGATACATAGAGTTTGCCCTGTCTTGCTGTGACTTGTGTCACATGTGGGCATTTAATCTAGAGTGAGAAGAGTAAAGAATGACGTGCCAGAAAAAACTTCTGCCATTTTGGGGAGATTTGCCGTCATTGTACACCTGTTTCAAGAAGCAAATGGACCACCCACGCTGTAGAAAAGTGGCCTATTACTGGGCACGGGATAATATGCATAGAAAACGGTGACTATCAATGGCAACAAGTGATAAGCAGATTGGGAGAGCAGGCTAAAGGTGGGATGAAATGGGATGAAGTTCTGTGGAAGAGTTCCTTCTGCCTGAGTTACAGTTCGTGATCGCGCCTTCCCTATGCAAATCTCTCTTTCCTCTACTCAATTCAATTCGTGGCAGGAGCGACCCCGAGTGGGAGTTGAGTGTGCTGCGCCTACCTTGATTTGAATCAATCACACATTTTTCACACATTTCAATTATTGGCTGCGATGTTGAAAATTCCAACCATTCGACCTCGTAGTCAATCGTCTAGAACGAATCGATAATGCACCCTCGAAGTTGGAAGCACCTATTTGTCCACCCCAGCAAACTCGCCTTACAGGCGTGGAGCCCCTCGGCCCTCGGGCCCACTTGGGCACGGAAAGGAAGCCCAGCAGCCTTCTTGTCTCGATGGAAAACTCAAGGTGCCACCCTCCCCTCCCTCAATCCTCGGTGCCTCGCTACGATGGCTGACACTCTCCAGACTAATATTCACACTTCACTTCGGGGAGCCAGTGTATTGGAGCCGCAGACCCATCGGGTTACCCACTGGCGTTCTTTTGACTCCCGGGAGCTGACATGGGCTGCTCCCATCGAGTCCACTGATACGCCGGTACCTGCGCAAGCGCCCTCACAAGCGTGATCAAGGCAGAGAGCCACAAAGGCCCCCCCGGCCCCATCCATGCGTTCGGGGATTTATTGCAGTACCGCAATATCCCATTCCCAATCGGTTCAAATTCTCCTTAGCCCGTGTCCAAAAAAAAATCACACCAGTCACAAAGATACCTTCAAATGCTCCGTTGACCGGTTGGTGTCACCTGTGGCCGATGTCTTCTTCGCTGTGGATGCAACCACCCCATCTTCATCGATTTCTGACACCTGTCAGGCTTCAAAGCATGTCTACACAAAGATAATAAAATATGGAGAAGCCTGGCCAACAAGCTTGGGCCATGGCCCTGTCCCGGGGCCGATGCAGCGATCACGGATCAAAAGTCTCGGAAACAACTCGATGAAAGTTCGGTTATCAGACCAAGACAAGCACCCAGACAGGTGTATTGGTACACATCCTCACAGATTATTGACATATGTCAGTTTGGCACCTTCCGAGATCTAGTCTGTGACTCATTCTGTTTTTGGTCGCTCTCATTCAGTATTCTCGGAACCACTCCTGTTGCTGCAGCCATCACATGGCTCCTCTGCCAACCATGAACCTGCTTTTGACGTTGTTTGAAACATCACCTTGTCTTCGTCCCAGCCTCCGCAAAAGCTGGTCCTCACATTTCGGCTTTAGAGATGGTTGCTGGCCGTCGACTTGGCGCCTGCAAACCAGAACAACCCGTCGCCCCGAACATTCATGTCGGCATGACAGACATACAAGACCTGGTTCAAACGACTAGAATACCCTAGAAGGTCGTGGGAGTGCGCTACTCATCTTCCCCGGCCCCAGGAAAGTCACTTCCAGAGCGCGTTAGTGGGCCTTACGCCCAAGGTTTGCCTAAATTACCGCCAACCACTTGGTGGTCAAGTCAAGCCTTCCGATGCGACCAGGGAGAAATTATCGCTTCCTTGCCAGTTCGTCGTAGGGTGCGGAGCCGCCGCAGTCCCAACACTTTTCAGACAATTTTCAGAGCCATTCACTAAATATTCCACGGCTCACGCAGTCCCTGATTCAGAACTTGGGAGCTTCGCAACTCTCTCAGATCTGGATCACGCCCACTGTCTCGAGTGTGGGCCTTGCCTTCATCAAACCCGTATGCCACAATTTAATCTTGAACACATTTCTCAGTACGTACTCGAATGTTTTTGATGTGAAACTTTCACACTTGGTCCTTCTGGCAGAACCTGATGGTTGCGATCATCCTTATCAGTTGGTCACTCAATCAATCTCACACCAATATGAGATCCCTGTCAGTCAAGTCTGCAAAGGGTGTGCATATCAGACTAAGCTCAAGGTTAGCCACATGGCGGTTGTGCCCCAGTCTCTGATATGGCTCCTATCCCTCCGATATGCCACTCTCAAATTTTTGTGTACTCGGACGAGTATGTGAACTCTATCAAGACTTAGCACACCTACATTAGGTACATGCAGTTCGGATCTGTCTCTAATTATGCATTCCAACGGCCTATTGGAATGATCATATTACAGCATTGATCCTCTTCAGCTTGTTGAGGCGTGCCAAGTCACCCGAACTTGTCTTGTCAAAAGTGATCGTCACGCAGGCTTCGATCGCTCGCAACTTAGTCCAACAAATTCACGATGCTTTCACTGCTATCGGAAACCATGTCACATCGGAGTCATGTACAGCACTGATGGTATGCGTAGTCCTTCTGACCAAGACCAGGCCTGCGATCGATCCCTGCGTTCGGATACTGTCGCAACTGATCCTCTCGAGACTGGGATGGTGCTTTGATTCAAACGAACACAAGGATACTCCACAGTGAGTGACCTTGCAGGCCTTGGCAAGTCAGCTTCCCTACCCCCTCCCTGGCCTGCACCCCTGTCCTGGCGTTCCTGGTCAAGGCTACCGCGCGTACGGAGTCCTCCGTATGTGTAGGGGGACCATGTGTGAGGCCCCAGGGCCCCTCGGGCTACCACATTAGCTCCAGATCCGCCAACTTGGTCTCGGAAATTATTTGGTCGGCCAAGGCATATGCCTAAAATGGCACGGCATTTGAGTCCCCCCCCCAATCATCTAGAATCCTGAACTACCGGTGGAATGTACCCTCGATCTGTACCATTTTCCTTTCACAGACACGACAGACTACTGCATAGATCGTGCAACATGCACAATTCCGAAAGGCCAGTTATTTGATCCCCTGAATACCTTGGTGCCTTGTCAGTCTTCCAGTGGTTTGCCGTTATCAATGAGGCAAGGCTGTCCGCTGGGAATATCCGACCGTTTTGGAATGTCGATTGCCCTTGGCAACTGTGGCGTGGAAGACTTGAAGCGAGCGTTGGATAAAGATTTGTGGAGCCTGTCAGTGTATACGTACGCACCGAGACTACGAAACCGCAATCCTCGTTGACTGGTCAAGTTTGCGAACGGGTTTCGGGCAGGCCTTTCCAGTCTTCCATCAACGCCACCTTATCATCATCGTCACACCAATGAAAAGTGTCATGTTCAGGCCTGTCTGAGATTCTCGGAGAGGACGGACGGTTGTGTTACAAAGGTTGGAAGCCACAGATCAAGAGTATCTGTTGGGACTTGCGAGCTGTCCTTGCAGCAAGGTGAGAGGCCGATGGGCGAAGAGAGGTCAAGTACATGTCTCATCCATTCCAACTGTTACTACACAGTGCTCCAAATGGTCTACATGTGGCAAGTCGATCCTGTCGAGTCCGCTTTACCAGGAAGTTTTTCCTCGTTCTAGTCAGACTGACGACTAGAGCTGTTCCAGCACGAGATTTGTTGCTGGGAGTCTTGAAGCTACTGACGGACTCGACATTGAGGCCGTGTTGCATATCTCTTTGATTCACCTAAGGCTACAAACGACAGTGTTCCCTTCAAGCTATTCATTAGCCGAACTACTGAGGGAACTGGAGCAAGTATCAACATCTTACTCCAGCGCCGAGATTTGGTCATACCAAAAACACTGATGCACCATAGTGTCGAAATGCCCAACGTTCAGTCGTTGGAACGACGAAGGAGAGTGTGGATACTCAAGGAAAGAACTGGTTCTTGGGTCGTGGAAGACCAAAATGTTCTCTCAGAGTCGTCCCTTCGTATTCTTTGCGGAATAGACCTCGGCGTTGTAATTCCGGCACCAAGCGTTGGGTCACATCGTCCAGACCTTGCGGCACAAAAGGAAATGTGATGGTAAAACCGTCGGCTCCCTCTTCCCGTAACCAGGTCTCAAACTCTAGGGCAATTTGATCTGGAGGCCCAACAAAGGCCAGTCCAGAGTAGCCACCATACCGTCCGGCCAGCTGTCGCACTGTGAGGCCCTCATCTTTAGCGAGCTTCAAGACTGAGGCACGGCCTGTCTTGCTGGCATTCGTGTCAGGCAAATCCTTAGGTAAGGGACCATCCGGATCGAATTTTGAAGCATCTACCCCAAGAGCGACTGACAGCGACGCAATGGCACTATCGTAATGTACCAAACTATCCAGCTGCAGTCTTTTTGCTTTGGCGTCTTCGACCGTGTCGCCAACAATGACCAGGGCGGCCGGCAAGATCTTGATATGATCTGGGTTTCTTCCAGCCTTGACTGCCCTCCCTTTGATGTCACTGTACAAGAGTTTTGCGGCAGCCAAATCCCTCGGCGAGCAAAAGACGGCTTCAGCGGTCTCTGCAGCCAACTGCTTCCCCGGCTCGGATTGACCAGCCTGAACAATCACAGGCCAGCCTTGGACTGGCCTGGCAATATTTAAGGGTCCTTTGACTTTCAAATCGTCGCCTCGATGATTCAAGGTATGGAGCTTTTCGGGATCAAAAAAGACGCCGGTTTCGGCATCCCTGATAAAGGCATCATCGGCAAAACTGTCCCAGAGGCCAGTGACGACGTCATAAAACTCCCTGGCGCGTTTATAACGATCGCTATGCTCCATATGCTCATCCAAACCGAAGTTCTTGGATGAATCGGGGTTCCCGGTGGTGACGATGTTCCAGGCAGCCCGGCCACCGCTGAGATGGTCCAAGGAAGCAAAGCGACGCGCAATGTGGTACGGCTCATCATACGTGGTGGAAGCTGTGGCTGCGAGACCGATTCTGTCGGTGACCTGAGACAAGGCTGAAAGTAAGGTAAATGGTTCGAACGACGTGACTGTGTGACTACGTTTGAGAGCCTCGGTTGGCATGTTGAGCACGGCGAGATGGTCTGCCATAAAAAAGGCATCGAATTTAGCAGCCTCGAGCTTCTGGATGAAGGACTTTAAATGAGGCAGAGAGAAGTTCGCCTCGGGGACCGCTCCTGGATACCTCCATGCGCCGGTGTGGAGTGACACAGGCCGCATGAAGGCCGTGAGATGAAGTTGTTTCGGGGTGTCTGTCATGATTGGTGGTGTGGAGTGTATATCATCTACACTATTGTGATGAATGACTTGAATGGGATCTGTGACCAACAGACTAGAACCAAGAGGAGACCAAATGCAAGAGTTGGGGAGGTGATGAAAGATCAACTTGATATATGCAGAGGATAAATGGTCAAAGTGACTGCTTGGACGAAACGCGATTACAAATGCAATATAACACCGAGGAGGGACAAGGAACAAGGTCGGTATGACACGAGAAAACACGAAAACACACAACTTGTTTCCATACCACATAGGAACTATGGAGTTAGGTAGCCAGGCTACACTACGCATGGTTGGGGCTGGCTACGTAGCTACCATCTGACGACCTCCCTCCATCCCTCAAGTACCTACCTACCTACTGAAAATGTGGGATGATTAGTATTAATTAGCAGTACCGGCCCTCATAGTACCTACTAGGTACCTACGTAATAATATAAAAGTCGTCATTTCGAACCAGTCGGTGACCCAGTACTAGTAACAAGGTAGTACCCATACATGGCACAAAGGAGGGGCATGAATCAGAACCAAGAGGGGGCACTCAGTTGACTTCAGTTCAGTCAGCCAGTAAGTCAGTCATCTTCTCAATCAATGTTGTAACGAACCAGTCCGAAGCCGCCAACAGCGATCACGACATCGATGTCGACACCCGGTGGATGGTGGATGGTGGATGGTGGAAAGTGGAGAAAGAGAGCACGAACATGGAGAAATACGGAGTCCGTATATTTAAGTAATGGGCAAATCATCAAATCATCAAATTCGAAGAGTGGGTCGGAGAGGCGTCAGGAGGGTGAACTCGGGGCTTTGTTTCCTTATCATGTCCCCAAGGTACTAACCTAGCACTCTTAGACCTTACCGGTAGGCTCCATGGGTCGATTCTTGGAGGTAGGACGGATATATATGTATTACAGTATGGGTAGGTACTAAGGTTAGTAGGCAATTGAGGTGAGGGATGGAGAGGGATGGAGAGGTCATTTGTGTGTGTGTGTGTGTGTATGTGACATTAATTCGTTTCTTTGGTTAGAGGGACAGTGGGCCAAGTGGAAAATAAATGACTCGCTTTTGACTTATTCAAGGATCAAGCTTCTAGCAAAGAATGATGAGCATTGTGCACATTGTGCACTCATAATGATGCTGTTATTCTGCTATCCATGTTCTGTTGGGTCGTTTCCCGTTTCCCGTACCACGGGGGTCCGAGTTTACGTCGAGTTTACCCAGCAAAGCATACTCATTCATCCTTCGTATCTCCTGTAACCAGTGTATATCTATATATATACATATCCGCCTATCAACCATGCCGGATGCCGTTCGATTGTCCAGGCTTGGGATACCAATCTTGTCCCTATAAACCGAGCGCTGGATATCAAGCAATCCTTCAAGCTCTACTAACAACATCCTTTGTAGCCCTTTCCATAGCAGATATCACGCATCTCAAGCCCATCAACTTGCAGGCGTTCCCTTGATACCGCGTCCCACTAACCCATTGGAAGTTTCCCCTCTGTGCAGCTTCTTGCGGTCTCCTGGGCAGTACCATTTGATAGTACGAGGAGGTAGCTCGTTGAGCTCAACACACTCCATGTGAAACCATTGTCCAAAGTCACACTGATCAACGGTTAGTACGCCTAATGGAGTGGACGATAACGCCCAACACGTGTCACGTACCTTGTCATCCAGCTCACAGCATATCATCTCCCCCCAAGAGACATCACCACAAATGCAATATCTCTCTTCCTCGGGATCAACAAGCTCCTGTCGTCCATCGACATCGACTCGAATCTGTGGCACGTTCTCCGCCTGCAACGCCGCAGAGGATCTCGGTGTCGTCTTGGTCTGTTTCATTGGCTTGGTTCGACGCTTGCTGACACTGACAGCAGCTCCGCCATCCTGACTGCTTTGCTTCAACGTCCCCGGGGCATCGCGCTTGCTGCGCCGACCGGCTGCCGTTGTCCTGGGACTCGCATCAATGCCCCCTGCTCCGGGAGTCCGCCGCCCGACAAAGGAAGGGGTCATGGATGGTCGTCGGCTACTACGCCGGGAGGCTTGTGGTTCCACGGAAGCGGCAGCTGAGCGACGTGAGGGTGGTCGGGAGGGTGCGGGAGGAGTAGACTCGGTTTTTGGAACGACACTGGCACGCTGGACGCTAGCCGCGCGGATCGTCGGCGCTGGAGTCGGAGTTTTCGAGTGGGGAGCTGCTGACGAGGATATAGTGAGCTTGAGCGGTATCTTAATGGTTCCGGCACTTTGAGTATCGGGGAGCGGCTGAGCTTGCTGAGGTGGTGCTTCACTGACGGAGCTGGTTGTCGTCGCCGAGACCGAGCCTGGTAGCGAAACTGGGCTCATGGCGAGTGGAGAGGGTTTGGGAGCCGTTTTTTGTTTCTTTCTCGAAGGGTCCGATTCCGCCGAAGGTGAAATTGATGCACTTGGTGTTTCCTCCGCCTTTCGTTTCCGCGATGGCCGACTGGTCGTTCTTTTGCCTGCCATCGGAGTGGCAGTCGGTGTGCTCGCACCTCTACCGAGCGAGGCTAGGGCAGAAGCAAACGGTGTGGTGAACAGAGTTCGAAACTTGGACCCGATATCGCCTAACCGACGCGCAGCAAGTTCAGCCTCCTGCGCTGCAAGTGCTGCTTGAGATTTGACGGGTGGGTCCTTGGGACCAGTCTGAGTCTTGTTGTCCTTTTGAGTCTTGTCTGTCTGGCGAGATCTGGTAGCTGGGGTGACAGTTGAAGTGATATTGCTCTGAGTTGGCGTGGCTTGCGACTTTTCCACTGGTTGCTCCACAGATGAGCCTACAGCAGATGAATCGTCATCTTCTTGCTCTTCATCGCTAGATTCGGGACTTGAGGAGTCTTCGGCGGATTCTGAATCGTCTGACGAATCAGACTCGGACTGAGGCTCAGACTCGTTGGCCTTTTCGCTCCTGTGGGGTTGACCGCCCTTGTCCGTGGTACCCTTGTCGTCGGAAGACGGCTTCAAGACCTTCTCAACAAAGTCCAGGTCAACAAATTTTGTTCCATTCGCCGTCGCAAGAGCTTTAGAGCGGTAGTAGTTTTCCCATCCGCGACCCCTGTCGGCGAGTTCTCGCTTGACCATGACCTCGCTCGGTTCCCAGTTCAGGTTCTTTTTCATCTTCTTTCGTAGTTTATACAATTCGTATTCGGTCAGGTAGGTCCACGGCTTGTACTTGCTGCCAATCGCCGCGTCCTCAGGTGGGGGAGTTGGTCTGTTCTGCGGCTCGGTTGTTTCTCGTGTGGTCCGAAGCTTTTCTTGAGCGACGACAGACCGGTCACGCTGGGAAGATGCCGACGCTTTAAGTGGCTTGAGCTTCAAGACTGGCTTAGGAGGGGAGGGTGGAGGTGGAGACGAGTCCCAATCCGACACTTCGGTACTAGCGATTGGGGAGTCGGGGTCGTAGGGCGGCATGACTTCACCAGGTACGGTGACCCGTCGTCCACGAGGTCTTTTAAGAAGGGCGGCCGCAACGGCGTTCCCTCGAGGGGGGTTCAGGGTGAGTCGCGAGGCCGTCTCGATCTTTCGGCCGCTTCTAGAGCGCTTGGTGCGGGTGGAGGGGGGTGGTTGAGGCGTGGGATCCCGCGAAGGAGGCTTTGGTATGGCCTTGAGTTTTGCAATGATGCTACGAAGCCGATTTTGGTGTCTGTCAACCTCATCATATAGACGGGAAGCCTCAGCAAAGGAGGAATCTCGGGCTCTGAGAGCGGCATCGAGCTGGGAGGAGATCTGGAGGCGCAGTTGTGCAGGATCTGGACGAGTGGCTGGATTTTGAGAGGGCCAGGTGCCATACGCCAAAGTCAGATCATGTATTAGACCGGTCGTTGTCTGATAGGCATCGTCAAGACCACGGATGAGGGTCAAGGAGCGCATCATGTCAGCGGGGAGATATTCGGTGTAGTCTAGGAAGTCGGTGACTGCAGCCTGCGCATCTGGGTCGACAGCGCGACTGCTGACAATGTCGGCCATGGTGACCATGGAGGCGGATTGTCACCGGATGTGTGACATGGGTGGGAAGTAGGTCCCTCACGGGAATGGGACTAGAGCGTCGATGGAGAGTATTCCAAACGAGAGTTGTTACAGAGCGTCGCCAGACAACGTCAGACGTCTGTTACTCTGGGGTGAAGTTGACTGCGCACGGCTCTAGTCTCGAGGTCTTGGATGATGTCGAAAGTGATGTATTGATATCGAACACAAGCTGGAGGGTTCAGAGTATAGAATGCTGTGCTGGCTGTCAATAAACCGCAGCCGCAATTGTCAGGCCCGTGTCTGTATCTCTGTTCGTGTTCGTGTCTTGAGATGCAAACATGCAAAGGCGGTGAGACGCGGGAAGAGGCCAACGCAAGCAGGCGCAATGCACGACCACGCGAGGAAGGTGGCAGAATTATTGGCACGTGATGAGCATTGCTGGTTGTCTCGGGCGAAAGTATATCCAGTGCCGGGAGTCGGTGATAAACCTCCAAGAAAGTAACAATCGACAGCAACAGTGGGATACAGCGTCTGGCAAGGCACAGGTGTGTATAGTGGATGATCAATAAATCAAAGAACTCAAAGTCAAAGCACAAGTCCTCCAAACAGGCATCTAAGGGCTCAACTGTACCGACAAACTGTGGCCATGTTTGTGGACTCCCACCTCGTCTTGCCTTGGAGTTCTACAATCTGGGACATCAAGAGATCCATTGAATCCTGGTAACCCCTCAGAGACAGCAGAGCAATTCTTCATGTACATGTCTGTTGTTGTCATTGCATGAGGCTCTGTGGTGGCTGGTCATTGGTCGCCTGGGATTCACAGTCTGAAGTGGAAGGTGCTCTGCTTGTGGACTTCACCTGCCTGCATCCTTCCTTCCTTCTTCCTTCTTCCCTGATCTTTCTTTGCTCGTCTTCTGTTCAAGGACCTCATGGAAAAAGCCCCTGCCTTCATCATCCACAGCCTTGATGTCTCTCCTGATCTCTATCGACTCTATCATCCTCGTGGCTGAATACCAAGTCATTCGTCGCATTATCTATTCTTGACCTTCAGAATGTCGACATCTCCCCAGAGCCGTCTCAATCAGTTGTTTGGCGAGATCGCCCTGCCAGCCACAAACCCTCCTGATCAAGTTCACTTCTCAGAGCAGGAGTTTATTGACCAAGCCATCAAGAACAATCCTCCCAAACAGCCACCACCTACTTCTCCTAAACCACCTACAGCACAACTGAACCAAACTGTACAAACCGCACTGAGCACCAACACCGCCCAGTATTCCGATGACGATGACTACACCAACGCCTGGGTCACCAAACCCTCAATGAGGCCCCCTCAAGTTTATCACCAGCCCATGCCCAAATACTTGCCGACGCAGCACAATGAGAACCACCATGTGCTGCGCGGTGAGCATGATGACAACGACACGGCATTCTCGTCCCAAAGAGAACAGGCACGCCCATTGCTTGGTAGATTCTGTCAATTCACCCTTGCCGCGAAATTCCCCTACAAATACATGGCAGACGTCGATGATCAAGTCTCCCGGCAGTTCTTTGCAAACAACCAGTTCTACAGTAGACCGTGGGATCTGTGAGCTTCCTCCTCGTCTATCCACCTCTAACCAATGACCACTGACATGGATTCCTAGGTATTACATTCATCCTCCCTCCAATCAGTACACATATAAGCCCATCATTCTCGTTCCATTTGCCCAGATGCAACAACTTGTAAACGAGATTAGTGACGCTTTTCAAATCGACGTCTCAGTCCCTGGATTTCCGTTAACCCTGAAGTTCCGCGACGATGGTACTCCTTATCCAAAACGTCTAGGCACTTCTACCTCACGGGAAATGGCTCGTCAGCTAGAAACTGAAATCCCGCAACCCCCGGTCGGTCACGGCCAAGCTCCACCAGATACATCAGCTTCAGTGCAAGAAGCATTTGAATGCTTTCAACAAATGTGCCACGAGGCGATAACAGCATGCAAGGGCAAGGGAAAAGCAGGACGTGCCCACAACAAATATGGCTCACCTGGTTTCTCCTCAGGCACCGGCCACGGGCTGCACAGTCTGCATCAAGCCCAAAGATACCTCGGCTTACGCCCTCCCAGCAAGAAACCGCAGTCCCCCAAAGAGAGTCTGCCATCCATCGAACAGGAGAAAGCGGCTGGAACACTCCTACACCGACTTGACATTACAAGCCCACCATCATATCCGTTTGATAAGGCGCCGGTCCTCATTTCACTGGACCTTGAGGCTTACGAGAGAGCTCACCATCTCATCACCGAGGTGGGAATCAGCACCCTTGACACTCTCGATCTTGAGGACCTTCCTCCCGGACCCGGTGCCATCAACTGGATTGATCAGATCCGATCCCGTCATTTTCGCATCAGCGGCCGAGAACACCTGGTAAACAAAGACTTTTGCCCCGGTCACCCAGATCATTTCCAGTTTGGAAAATCAGAATTTGTTGATGTGAATGCCGTTGGAGGCGAGATCGACAAATGTCTCCAGTGGCCCTTCTCAGTCCAATACAAACATGCTGCTATCAAAGACGACTGGAATGCAGCTTCTCCAGCTCGCAAGCACACTGAAGCCCTTCTGAATGACAACGCCTCAGATGACGAGGGATTCGGAGGAGTCAAGATTGGTCCTACCAATGATGAACAAGATACCGCCAGCAGAAGCGCGGCGACTAATGTATTAAAAGACATTGGCGCCACGAATTCAGTTCCCGATAAGTGGTCGATGCCGCCTGACCCTATCAGCCAACAGCGGGGAAACAGGCAGCGCAACATTGTGATTGTGGGCCACGCCATCAGCGCTGATTTTGACTTTCTCAAGAATCTCGGCAGTAAGACGTTCAACTCTTATCTGGGACATCAGTCGGTAATCGCAGTGGATGGTGACGATCTGTCGACCAATCCCCAGTCTCTGATTATCGATCAACCCTTGGATACAACCCAAATATACCGGGCCTGGAAACAGGAGAAATCTCCCCGAAAGTTAGCAACAGTCCTCAAAGAACTGGGCCGCCCATGCCATTACATGCACAATGGGGGCAATGACGCGAGATACACTTTGGAAGCTCTAGTGGTCATGGCTCTGGAGTCTAGACTGGAGGAAACCTTGAAGCTGCAAGACCAAATTACCTGTGAGGGAGGGGCTCGTGGTAGACGAGAAGATACACAGCCAGAGCCTATTCTTACGAGCAAGGAGGATGGGATGGTTTCATCGGATGTTGAGCGCGAGGACATCAACAGTCGTGCTATGGAGAGCACATTCCATGGGCGGGCGAAAGGATGGACCGATGAAGACAGCCAAAGACTTCCTGCTAGCGTTACTGGGCATGGCAAAGCCGTCTTTGCGACCAGCTTGCCCATCGTCATGAAGCCCAAGAAAGAGGATCTTGACGACTTTGAGGCCGCGCTCTATGCCACTTCCGACTCGGACTCGTGAGGATACCAAGATACGGTAAAGAGCTTGTCACCATTGGAAAGGAGAAACGTGGTCAAGCAAAAAGAAATGCTTGGAGCTTGGATGTAATCATCTTGAACACAGATTCCAACGCCACATGCTATGCTACACCAACTTGATATGCTGGCTTGATCCCAGGCATGTTCCCTCAGGTATGCCTGTAGTAATGTACAAATTCATGTTGTCCCCATCACCAATATTTTACCAACTAGCTTTCTTCACACCAGGCAAGCTCCCTTCCAGAGCCAATTCTCTGAATTGGTACTGTCGCACACCAATTGTTAGTGACCGCAGCTATAGAACCTAGTCCAGCTCGCAACATCAACGGGAAATAATGCTCACCCTGCCCAGTCTGAAGGCTCTGAAGACACCCCTCGCCACACCACCCATAACACAACGATTTTTGATCTGCGTCCGTCGAGTATAATTGCTCATTTGATTGAGCTCGAGCACGGCACGTTGGCGGATGGATTCTGGCAGCTTTGTGTTCCGGATCATGTACCGCAAGGCCTGTCGGTGTGGCTCGGCCTGCTCGAAAGCTTTGCGCTTGGTATGGTCCCGCAGGATGCGAATGTTGAGGAAGCCGCCCAGGTCGAGCTTGCGCGCCCGGGCCGATGCTGAGGCGGGTGCGGCCATTGTGGGAAATCTGATGTGAAATCACCAGAGGAGGTCGGAGGAGAGGGGAATGGGTTGGTTTGCGGCCTGATGGCGTTGTTGAGGGTGAGGTATTGGCGACGATGATGCTGTTGAATATGAATTTGAAGTCCAAAGTTCATCTCCCGAACCTCGACCTGAAAGCTGGAGTCACGTGAGTATCATTGCAGCGTTGGGCTTGGCATCAAACTTTATCCTTTACATCACGTGATATCAGTTAGCCGCTTTTTACTGCGTTGATCCTTCACTCATCACCAGTCTTTGCATTCACAAGCGATATGAACGATGCAAAGTGTATTGACGCCTTCCAAAGAGGCCAGTGTGTCGACCATTCTCTGTCGATTTACTGAGCCGCATATGAGGCATACATAGCCCAACGAATCGACGAGCAAGCCACAATTCTACACTCCCAGGTAGGCTCGAAAATGTCAACACGACAGTCAAAGCAGACATATCCACCTGGAAGTCACGAGGACGTTCAAACCGCTCCTGTAGCTATCGCAGCCAGCCTCTTCATCAATTGTTGCTGATGAAGAATTATGCGGCAGCTCTGGGCCTGAATCGACCTGAATGGTTGCTATACCACTTGAACATTGCCCGTCCAGCCATGGCACCCGATACACACGGTAGTTCATGATTGGCAGCCTGTAAGGGCATATCAACCCATTTTTATCTGTCCCTTCCGGCAACACCTTCTCTTCCTGGACTCTCCGCGGCCCTTAAGAGGCTCAATCCCCCGCAATGGATTGCCAACCTATCTTTTGACACCGCCTGGCTTTGATGGTGGCTGGCGCCAACAATGAGACGCCTCGCCCATGCATACGACCACATGTATCAGGTATGACTGGCTTGGTCTCCTATGCCAATGAATTCCAGGCTTGACTTCAACGGAACATATTGGCAATGGGAACCTTCCCTTGTACACCGACTGCTTGCCGACTGCTTGACACTGGGAACCTAGCTACCGAGCCCAGTTACATACTATGCAGAAGGAACCCTTCGGTGTGAGTGTCATACCCAGTACGTATGGTGCAGCACGCGCCGATGAACGGTGAGTCAAGATGCATCAGCATTTCAGACTTGCATCTCCCCTTCACTACCTGGTATGACCCCTGAGCCTAGACCGTGCATGTTGAATTTGGTTGACCCCATCTAATCCTATGTTCATCGTTGTCGCCAGCATCCTTGCCGTTATTCTCGAGCAGTGCTGAAACTAGGGTTCAGTCATTGCCAGCCTTGCAAATCTATTTGAGCAATTCGTGTCAACTAGTCAAGATCGAGTATAGGATACGTTATGCCACGCTTAACCCAAACAGATAACCGACGTCAGGCCAGTCCGCCAACCATCGGCTTTTGAACTTATTCTTTCCAATCATGATCCTAGGATCGACGTCGGTTGCAGGTAGGAACTGGGCGTGGCTTCTTACAGCCCATCTTCGACCCCTCCACAAATCGTTCTCAGCAAGCCACGATCAAACTGCCAGACAGCCGCGTGGCTTGCAGCCTCTCAACACATGTTCATAATCTACACCAGCCGTTTTGCATCCGTCGGCATGTCTTTTGTCGGTCTGCAGGACAGGCATCAGGCTCTATAGCCAAAATCCCCCTCCCAAAAAATCCCACTATAGGGAATGCTGTCGGATCTCCATGCCTAAAATGGCTTCTTGCTCCGTCTTTACAGATGGTTTGTTGTCTGCAGCTGAGCCACGACAAGCTCTAGCCGTCTCATCTTTCACACACCATTGGTACCATCAGGCCCAATCTAGGCCTCTAGGGAGCCTGGTTCTCTTTGTGAAATGGCATCCCCAGGTATGGGAATTGAATCTCCCACCCCCTTGAATAGATTGCCTACTGCCTCCACCCGCCCTATCGACGGTCACTCCGAAGGCTGACAAAGATCATGGCGATCATGATTGGGGATAGTCAAGGAACTCCATCAAAACATGGTGCCGCACATCGCATCGCTTGTTTCGCCGTTCAGCCAGCCTTGACTATGGACGGTGTATCCCAATTCTAGGTAATCTACCGTCTCAGGATGGTTGCTGGTTGAATGACTTGTTTGCTTGTGCTTAAATAACGATAAAGACCTCAGAGAAGCCAGCAATCTCGACGATCATCCTGCAAGCCTTCCTTTGCAATACGAGCTTTCTTTCTAGTTGCAGATTCACCAGGCATCATGCTTCAGAGCCTCAATTCTCTCCGGGAGACCCCGGCAGGCCAACTCCTTCGACTTTTGGGGTTACGCTCATGGCTTCTCTATCCAGAAGAAACACCCGAATATCAAATCTCCCCACCGACCCCCAGCACGACTGACGCCGAGACCCAGGACAAGACACACTTTGAAAAGGTTGTCTCTAACATTGCAGCTACAGAGCATGTTCCTCAGGGTCCTTTAGCCCGACGGCTCTCACAACGAGGCGTGTCGGACGTGATCCTAGTAACTTGGAAAGAGAATGACCCCGAAAACCCACGCAACTGGTCGAATGCCAAAAAGAACTGGATTCTGGGTGTGATTCTGATTTATACCTTTGTTGTCTACTGCGCTGCCTCGATCATCGCGCCGACGGTAGAATATGTCAAGGCCCGGTACAATGTCTCAGATGATCTTGCAAGCTTGGGCTTGTCTATGTATGTTGTGGGCTGTAAGTCTCTTATCCTCTTCTCTTACAACCTGTGGTCGACGATCTTACTGAACAATTCTAGATGGTATTGGCCCAATGTTCTTCTCTCCCATCAGCGAGATTCCATGGGTGGGCCGCAACCCACCGTACCTGATCTCGGTTGTCCTCTTCTTCATCGTGTCGATTATTATGGCAGTGGTGGACAACTTCCCTGCTTTGATCGTGCTTCGGTTCTTACAAGGGTTGTTTGGAAGTCCCGCCTTGGTCAGCGGAGCAGCTTCACTTGAAGACATCTACGACATGTACACCGCGCCCTACGGATATGTCTGGTGGATCGGTGCCATGTACTGCGGCCCATCGTTCGGTCCACTTCTAGCAGGATATGCCGTCGTTGACAACTGGAGATGGGCAGTGTGGGAGATGGTCATTATGGCAGGCATTGTCCTGATACTTGTCCCGTTTCTGCCAGAGACCTGGGGTCCCAAGATCCTGCTCGACAAGGCCAAGCGACTGTGCCAGAGGAGCGGCAACCCTGCCTACATGGCTCCATCTGAGCTCAGGGAACTGCATTTCGGAAGAACACTCGCCGAAGCACTGTCCAAACCCACCGAGATTGCGATCAAAGATCCCGCCATCGGCTATGCCTGCATCTACTGCGCCATCGTCTATGCCACATATTACTCCTTCTTCGAAGCCTTCCCAATCGTATACATCGAAATGTATGGCATGAGCTTGGGCGGATTGGGCCTGATCTTCACCGCACTGAGTGTCGGCTGCGTCGTCGGCGCTGCCGCATACACAACTTACATGCGGTGCTATTTCATCCCCCGCGCAAAGCGATACCACGAGAACAGCGGCAAGCCGATCGAACCTGAGATCTGGCTGGAGGCTGGGCTAGTCGGAGTCTGGGGTGTTCCCGCGGGACTACTCGTCTTCGCTTTCACCGCACGCCAGGACATCCATTGGATTGCACCCACCGCTGGTATCGCCATCTGGGCCGCCTTCTCCTTTGCCGTCTTCCAGAGCATCGTCTGCTGGCTGCCGCCGACATATCCGCGCTATGTCGCCTCACTCTTTGCCTCTAACGACTTTACCCGCTCGCTACTCGCTGCCGGCTTCGTTCAATTCACTCGTCCCATGTATATCCGACTCGGCATCGACCGTGGTGTGTCTATCCTGGCTGGCCTGTCTTTCCTTGGTGTCATCGGTCACTACGGCTTGTACTTCTATGGCGCAAAGTTGCGTGCCAGGAGCAAGTTCACAGACAAAGCAGCCCCATAGGGAAGGAAATAGTGTTTGCTTTGTGGGGAGCAGTGCATAAGACAGGATGGAGTCTATCAGGCATGTAATGACTAAGTAGGTTGGTTGTGGGCGTTCGCACGGGACAGGATGGACATGGGTCTTCTTCTTCTGATGATGATGATTTTTGCATTGTCTTACCATCACTCGTTTGTATATCATATTGCATAGCGCTTTTGACTGCTTAAATATTCACTTCCGCTGCTGGGGGTGGAGGCGCAGAAAGTTGTTTCAACAACACCGTTGGGCACTTCAATATAGCGCAGGATGAAGAAGGATAGGTAAGGAGTAAGTAAGCCGGAGGAACTTCTGCTTGAAACTTCTGCAATGATATACCAACATATAAATCACAATATTCCTCAGAGATTGCTCGGCTGTGCATCGCATCGACGTTAAATTATCGTCATCATGTGTATGCAAGCTTGTGAGTCATCCAGTGATTTGCGCTGGCTGCGACTTTGATAGTTTCCATCCAAGAGGCACAGTTGGTATCGGCGAAATCTAAGGACGAATTGATAGTCCTGGAGGGGTCTGGTCAAGCTTCCTGGTGAGTCACAGTGGATGTCGTGACACTCGCTGCCATGCCGTGTTAGTGGCAACGACCCGCAAGAGCAACCAGTTGGTGCATGGGCCGCCCCCAGAGATCCCTAAACCCTGAGAATCTGCAGGGTTACTTCTTGACATCTCATCTCTAGATTTTCATCAAGTTTCTTGGTGACATTGGTGATCGATTGACTTGATTGATCATTTACCTAAATAACAACAACTTTCCTAGGAGCATCCATGTGAGTCTGTGAGCAATGCTCTGTCAAAGACTCTAGCGACATCACAAATCCAACGTCTTTGCAATACACCAAACTTTTTCAGTTACAACAGAAGATCCCAACCCTGAAACTCCCAGGGCCGAGAGCTATGCCTAAAGCAAGCAAAGCTGCCACTAAATCCGCCATCGACCCCACCTCCACCACACTCGTTGTCACCAGCCAACAGTCGCGCTTCCATGTCGATGCAGTTGACGCTCCAACATCCAAAGACATTGATGTCAAGGACTTGACTTTATCCATTGGTGGTCGTGAATTGCTTGATCACGCCCATTTACGCATCGTGGAGGGCGTCCATTATGTCCTTGCAGGTCGTAATGGAACAGGCAAGAGTTCGCTGTTGAGAGCGCTCGCCGAGAGACGAGTGCCGGGTGTGCCGTCGAATCTCAGGATCTTGCTATTAGGACAAACTCGGATCGACGCCGGTGAGGAAGCGGATGCCAGTGTGGACAGAGAGGATGAAAGGGAGAGCACCAAAGAGAAGACCGTTCTGGAGCACGTTACGACAAGTGACAAAAGGAGAGAACGAGCCTTGAGGAATGCAACGCGTAAGTTTGCACGAGAGTGCCAGCCGTGAATATTATCTTTGTATGCTAATCAGAGTCAAAGGTCTATCAATGGCGATTGAGGAGAAGGCCGATGCAAAGAAGATCGTCAGAACCGTTCGCTCATTGCAGCTTGAACAGGCCAGGCAGGAACTATCAGAAGCGCAATTGATTGCTGCGAGGAGAAGTGGAGCGAGAGGACTCAAGGCCAGGCAGGTCTTGATTGAGAAAGAGAAGGCAGTGAATGACGCGGAGAAGCAGTAGGTTCCGAGACCTTGCGGATGCCATGATCTTTTAACATTCGACAGGTTTGAAGAATCAAATATCGAAGATGAACACGATGCGATGAAAGCGGGCATTGATATGCTCGAGGCTACGAGGTTGGCGTTGGAAGCAATGGACGCCGGTAGCACAGAGGCTCGTGCAAGGACGATTCTTCTAGGTCTGCGTTTCTCTGAGGAACAGATCGACAAGCCTGTCACATCATTGTCAGGAGGTTGGCGGACGCGATGCGATCTTGCATGTGCGCTCATTCAAAAGACAGACGTTCTCATGCTGGACGAACCGACCAATTTCCTCGATCTACCGGCCATTGTCTGGCTCCAAAGATACATCGAATCATCACTCACCGGCGTCTCCGTGGTTGTGGTTACCCATGACCGTGATTTTGCCGATGCTGTGGCTCAAGAGCTCTTGCTTGTACGAATGGCTCCCGCAAAGACTCTCGAGGTGTTCAAAGGAAACCTTTCAGAGTATGAAAACGAAAAGAGGAGGCAAATCAGGAGGATGACCAAAATGGCCGAGGCACAGGATCGCAAGACCAAGCATATCGAAGAAACCATCTCCAAGAACGTCAAGGCCGCGAAAAGGACAGGAGATGACAAGAAATTGAAACAAGCTGCGTCGAGGAAGAAGAAACTGGACGAAAGAATGGGCATGGAAGTCGGTCAGAATGGAGGAAGATTCAAGCTCAATCGAGACATGGTCGGCTTCTTCACAAATAACAGAAACGGCATCGAAATTCCCGAGTTTGATCCTCCTGTGTCGATTGCATTACCAGACCAGCCGACGCCACTTCGTCACGCAGGACCGCTGTTCAGTTTCGAGGACGTCTGGTATTCGTATCCGAAGTCTGGGATCTGGACCCTCAAGGAGATCAGTCTCGTTATGCATCCTGGTGAACGTATCGGTCTTGCTGGATTGAACGGAAGCGGCAAGTCGACTATGGTGAAATTGCTGATGGGTGCGGTGTCTGGTGGCGAGCCCCGGCCGAGAAAAGGGACTATCACCGTGCATTCCAAGGCGCGAGTTGCTTGCTATTCCCAGCATGCGGTGGAGGAGCTTGAATCAATTGGCAGAGACAACCCTGAGCGCACAGCGCTGGCTCACCTCATGCAGACTGAGGGTTGGACAGGAGACGAGCAGGAAGCGAGAGGAACACTTGCAAAACTTGGACTTCGTGGAAACCTTGCCTCAGACGTGCCGCTGATGGCATTGTCGGGTGGTCAACGAGTGCGGCTTGCTCTCGCACAGGTCTTCTTCTCGTCGCCTCATCTGGTGGTATTGGACGAGGTCACCACTCACCTTGATGCCGACACGATCGATGGGATGATCGAAGCCTTGAAGACATGGGAAGGTGGCCTACTCGTGATCACTCACGATCGCCACTTTATGCGGTGCGTGGTCGACCGTGAGAAACTTGTCCGTCATGGAGACGACGATGACAGCAGCTCCAGTGAGGATTCGGACGAAGAGACCCCGGGTACAGTATACCACGTGCGCAAGGCTGGTATCCGCAAGCTTGAAAGAGGCATGCAACAGTACGAGGATATTGTGGCCAAGTCGGTGGACAAGCTTCGGGTGTAAGAGTTAAAAGGGCCTTATTCTTCTCTATGGGAGACAGCCAATTAATTAAGCCCGTGCCCAGCCCGTGCTTCTATTTCCCCATCCGTGATGCTAGATCGATGGAAGACCGTTCGGCGTCACAGACTTTGAGCCGTGATCCAATACCCCGACTAATGTACCACGTGCGGATTCATTGGCTGAAACAGGCTCTCTTGGCGGAATCGTCTTATGCTTCCATGCGAGGTAACGTCATGGTCTGTGCTCGTCACTGAATATCAGATACCTAGTCACCGACTAAATCTCGAACATGGGCACGGGTGTCTCAATCGGATGGAAGGATTTATGGAACGATGTTACAGTGTATAAGGTCCGATGTAGGTACCTACGATGGAGTCTGGGATGACCACTCTCTTCCTCTCTCCCTCAACCAGTTTGATACATACCTACTGTCTCGAAGACGTGAGAGAGGGATCATTCTCTTACGTGTAGAGAGAGTATACAAACATGCATTGCCGTCAGTCTCTCCTGCTGTCTGCAATTAGCAGTTGCTCCATCCACTTTGTGAACAGTCAACAATCTCCGGTCAATCAAGTCTCTGCATACACGGTTCCACCAGGTTTTCCAACAGATCTCTTCTCTGCATACTATATTCCTCCTTCGCCGACGCAGCAGGTGAGAAGATATGCTTGATAAAATCAAGCCTGAGCTATTGAAACTAATTTCGCTAGCCTCAACCTATTATCTACGATGCTGCTCTTAACTACACCTACCCACTAGAGTTGACCGATCCAGCTTCAATCCCTGAGGAAAATGAAGACCCGATCTTCTTTCCAGAGGCACTCTACCCGGTATCTGATGCATCAGCTATCATCGCAAACGCTACGAAGCGAGTGACTGAAATCATTGCCGGGAGCGGGTCGAATTGTTCGAAATGCATATCAGCATTGGAAGTCGGCCAATACGTTGCTCATCGGGTTCCAGAGTTACTCCCTGACCTCTTGGTTGATCTTTGCATCAGTAACAAGTTCAAATCAAACGCCAGCTGCTTGGAGAGTTATGCGGCCCAGAACTATGGTGCGGTTTGGAGTCAAGTCCTTTCATTTGCTAACGTTACCGGCTCCGACGGTCAATATATTTGCAACTACCTGAGCAGCAATTTTTGTCCTCGACCTTACACCATAAGTTCGGACACCTCTGCATATTTCGGTCCAAAGCCCAAGTCCCTCACTGCTCCTAAGCCAAGTGGCAATCGAGTCAAAGTCTTGCACATGAGTGACATGCATATTGACCCCAGGTACCAAGTAGGCTCAGAGGCAAACTGTACAGATTCCATGTGTTGTCGGCCGAATGTCGAGAGTGCCTCGGGAGATCTGAATGTTGAAGCACCTCTGTACGGAGCCTTCAAATGCGACAGTCCATTCTTCCTTCTCACGGCTGCATTAAGATCCATCTCTCCTCTCACAGGAACCACTCACGATAACAAGTCCGAGAACGACCAGTTTGCCTTCGCCCTCTACACTGGTGACCTTGTCAGTCATGAAGGCCAGAATGAGCTTTCTAGGGACTATGTCATGTACTCTGAATGGTCAATCTACCACCTTCTCAAGTCTTATATACCAAGTGGTCCCATCTTCGCCGCGCTAGGGAACCACGATACTAACCCTGGTAAGTTGGTATCTTCCCGTGTACCCAGAATGCATATTGAGTTGACATCTACAGATGGCATCGACGCCCCACACAGCCTTCCTGGTAATCTTGGTCAGCAACAGTTGGTATAGCCCACACGCTTGTAGGCTCAAGCGCTAAGTTATGACAGATCTTGGAACTTTGAGCACGTTTCAGCTCTTTGGCGACAGAACAATTGGATTTCCGAGACCGCAGCGAACCAAGCTCGAATGCACTACGGCGCTTATAGTATCAATCACCCCAAATATCCCAAACTGCGTGTGATCACCCTCAACACAGACTTCTGGTACAGAAGCAATCTTTTCAACTACATGTATGTAGTCCTTTTCTTTGTCGTCCAACACTGACATTGTAACAGAAACACCACAAACCCCGATGTCAGCGGAAACTTGATGTTCCTGGCCAGCGAGCTCCAAGACGCTGAAGATAAAGGGGAAAGAGTATGGGTGGTTGGCCATGTCCTGACTGGCTGGGATGGCAGCAACCCCCTTCCAAATCCAACTGGTTTGTCCTCTCCATGACAAGTTTCGGACGTTGCTGATTCATTCACCTGACAGATCTTTTCTATCAAATCATTGATCGCTATTCTCCCCATGTCATCGCCGGTGTCTTCTTTGGTCATACTCACGAAGACCAGTTCATGATCTATTACGCCAACAATGGTACGACACTCGATGCTGCGAATGCACAGACCGTGGGCTGGATTGGGCCCAGTATAACTCCTTTGACCAATCTCAATTCCGGATACCGCATGTATGAGGTTGACACTGGAGATTTCAGCATCTACAACGCATACACATTTTATGCCAATGTCAGCACTTTTGGCTCGATCAATGCCACTGAGACAGGCCCGGTCTTCAAATATGAGTATTCGGCAAGGGATGCGTATCCGATTAACTGGCCTGTCGACGCACCCTTGAACGCCACCTTCTGGCATCTCGTGACAGAGGCAATGGCACTCAATCATACGCTTGTATCAAGATTCAATACTTTCCAAGGTAAAACAAGCATCAAGAGCCCAAATTGCACGAGTGATGCCTGTGCCGAGGCCAAGGTGTGCTATATGAGAAGTGCCAATGTTGCTCTAGGACGACTTTGTCCACAAGGGTGAGTGTCATGGTCCTGTGCGTCTGCAACCCGCTGACATGTTTTAGATTCGCCTCTGTGCAGAGCAAATATACTGGGACAAACTTTTAGGAGCCCTGGCAAAGTCATAGTGATCCGACTTGATGGGTGGAAGGATCGCCTATCCCCGTTTAACGATTTATGTCCTCTTAAGAGCCAAGCGAAGAATGACTTTAGATGGAATTTTGCGATCCATTGTGAGAAGGTGACCTCGACCGCGAGAGAAATCTTGTGAAGACACTCAAACGCCGAGACTATCGTGTGAATATCATGTCTAGAATGCGCAGGCAAATTTCCCTGACGCTCACGATTCAATTAGATCTCCATCACTCAATGTTTTGATCTTGATTATCTCGTTCTCCTCCTTCCACTCTCCCTCAAATCAGTCATCAACAGCCATCAAGTTTTTTATGCTATCCAGTCAAGGTACTGCCCAACTTGAGCCTCTGTTTGTCCTTCAACACCAGTAGGTTTGATCATGAGGCTCCTGTAGATGCTTACTGACTGAAACGCATAGATCCTCGCTGAAGATCAGATCCGACATCAACCGCCTCCTACTCCTTCAAGCCCCTTGGACCAGGGCCTGACCCCCTGACCCTCAGCCTCCCCAGTCACCTCCTTATCCGAACCGAAGAACGACCGACAGACCAGCCAACCAGCCAGCCAGTCAGCCAGTCAGAGCACCGATGTGTTACACTTGCTCGGCCGTGACGAAATGTGTCATTTGCAGCAATGACATTGCACTAGTGGCGCCATTCACGATCGCATGCTCTGCAGCCGGAGTGACTGGTCCCTGTGCCCGAAAAAAAAATGGAGCTCCAGTCTACTTAAAAGCTCTCTGTGGATCCTGCAGCTTGTCCATCGAGGCAAGAAAGGAGAGCGACAAGCAACTCGAGCATGCCAAGACAGAAGTCGCATTCGCTGCTCTAGACATGCTGCAAAAACAAGGGAACGTCAACGAAGCCCTCTCGATCCACGAGAAACTTTGTCTGGAGGGATCCGAGGCAGCAAGAAGTGCATTTGAAGCTCGCGAGAAGGTCAAGTTTCTCAAGATAGCAGGACTCGATGCCAAGAAGGGAGCACTCTACAAGGCGATCGAGAGATTCAAGAAGTTGCAGGAGGAAGCTGCTTTGGCAACGAAACGTCATGATCATGCGGAAAAGGTGTTGCGAGATACGATGGCTGAGAGAGATGGTGCCGAAGACAACGTCCTCGCTTGTCTTTCAGCACTGGCGAATGTGAGAGCGGATCGTGTTGCTCGTGGTTATGAGAGTGGATGAGCATGGCGGCGACCAAACCAAATTGTGCATGCCTTGTTGGATCAAAAGTGATGAGGGCGCCATGGACAACGTCTTCCCTTCTGGGAGACTTTCAATCCCAGATAGAGCAAGGCTGGGGCTGTCTTTGTGATGCCGATGTCATCATTGGTGAACTCTTGAGAAAGGGGTGGTGGCTGTGAGCAAACAAGGCCCTCGGTGTTAGGCCGTTCCTTCCCACGACTAGAACGACAACAACAACACAAACAAGGCAGGAGCCCGCTGCGCTGGCAATCCTACTTCATAGGCAGAGACAGCCCGCACATAGAGAGCTTTGTTCTTTTCAGGGGGTTACTACTGCCTGGCCAGTGGTGATGTTCCAAGCCAAACATACGTGGGCATGGGACTTGGGAGTATGTCGTCTCTGACCTTCATGACGGGCACCAGGGCTTTGGAGGAGAGATCCTTTGTATCTGGGCCTAGACATAAATGGCATGTCTAAGACATGGCCTCAATCAACGTCAATTAACAAAGGGCTTGCTTCATTTTCAGCTTAGAGTCAATAGGTTTTAGAACTGCCCGTGTCTCTCCTAGGTGCTAGAAACCTCTTTGTTTCAATGGAGCTATCCCACAGAAAAATGAAAGGTATAAACCATGATCGATACCACTCCTTTTCCATATGCCGTCTGCCCAGGACTATCTCCTCTTGAATACAAAGGCAGTACAAGGCACCACACCCCCAGGAGGTCAACGACAGTCAAAGTCAACTTGTTCAATACTTGACGGCCTCAATAACCCAGATTCCAACCTGACATCTTCGAACCAATCCACATTGCCTCCCGCCACACCCATATCATATCATATCCAATCCAATCCCCAACATCTCCTTGAAGATGTGTACATCCGGCCCCACACGAAAACACTGTCTCAACTGCAGTATCCAATTCTATACCGAACCAGCACGATTCCAGCCTTGCCAAGAATACCGAGCTCGCAAATCCTGCTCGCAAGGAGTCCATCCAAAGTTGACTTGGTCGGACTATTACAAGGACGAATGCGCGGCGTGTCAGGAAAAGGAGAAGATTAGGATTGAGAATGAGAGAATCATGCGTGATGTTATCGAGGGAAGGGGGTTAGAGGTGGTTTAGAAGGGTATGTTATAGAGGGAGGGAGGAAGGTTGATGAGGTATGTGAGTATATCTGGTGGGAGATGTCGGGGATATGAGTGGTAATAATGCGGTTGACCGTCCGCACGCTGCTTCTTCAATCAGTAACAAACGTCCTGTGTGCTCACCAGTCACCATGTATTCCTCCTGACGTAGAACGGATAACTTGCATCTTAATGATACAGGTTGCCGCGACCTGCCTCAACGAAGATATGCGTCATTTGGGAACAGACTTGACCGTCTGATCATTGTATCACTCGATGCTGCGGTTTGTGGAACGTGGGTGGTGTAAGTGTCAATGGTGTTTGATTTCCAGGGGAGATATCATAGATTTGCTCAAGGGATAATACCAACCTTGGAGCATAGTTGCACTGGATAGGGCATGTGACCTTCGGTAGAAGTCATGTCAGAAAAGAGCATATGGCAAACAAGAAGCGAGTTGAAGTCAAAGAAAGCCTGGAAGCGCAACTAGCTTGGATTTCGATTCCAGTTCCAGCCAGTACTTCCAGCAACAAAGGTTAGCAGCCTTGTGCGACGGAATGTGTCATGTTCTGTGGAAGATGTGCCATAAAGATCGATTAGTCTCGAGGCTGGAATAGATGAATTGAGTTTTTGCTTGATGACCTAGGATGTGTTCATTGGGCTGATAGAGGATCATATCAAGACTTTAAAATAAGATGTAAGTCGAGGCCGGAATTACCACAGAGGACCAGCAGATGTCACGTGAGGGAAGCTGTGGGGAGGTCGTTTCTGAGGAGAAGTCATCAACACTGAAAGGGGAACGGCGCATCAGCCAGCGCATCTGCGACATTCGATTACAACGGCTTATGTGTTAGCTGTCAGATTGAGTCACTCATCAGCAAGACGCTTGTAGCAAGGAGTCTTATGCTATAAGCGTTCCTATCCACAAAGATACCTATGAAAGAGATCTGGTCCTTTTCGCAGATACTCCCGCCTGAAGGCGGAGACTGGAAACTTGCTCGCCAAGGAACTCTGCTTATTGCCGAGAGAGTAGCGCCTTGGCTTTTGAGCTTGGCTCAGACGACGAGCACATTTCCAGATTCCCGCCTCCGACGCGTACGGAGTACTTTGATGTCCTCATTTTCCATACCTAGGTATCAAAGAAATGAAGAGGAATCTGTAAAGGGCAGAGACATCTCTCATCTCTCGATTGACAACGCCAGTATAGACAGGACAACTTCAGAAACACCTCTTCACCCCAAATATCGTAGCTGAGTTATGGAGACACCTCGAGAAGATCGATATGGTGGGGCCGCTGCTCATCATGCGCACTCTGAACCCCCTTGAAAGCTACGGAGTACCGAGTACATAGCGTGGCGGCTGATAGTGGAGATGGAGTCCAGCCCCAGCCATCACCTTGCACGACGGAGTACCTTGAGTGTTGCCACGAGGGTTCGTCCAATGTGAGTTTCTACGAGGACGGAGTACCCTTGGCTCACACGTCTACGGAGTACTGTAGCTACTTAGACCCAGTCGCGACGGCCATTGCCGAGGGTTCCTGCATAAACATGCTCACACAGGCCTTGCTCATAAAGAGAGCACATCCTTTGACTTTTCTCACAAACATTTCATTCCTCGATCAATCCAATTCAATCACCCAAGTCGTCAGGATAAAACAAAACCAGTTCACCCTATCAACATGATTGCTCAATCGCTCCTCGCGCTCCTCGCACTTCCCCTCCTCTCATCTGCTCATTTCGAGCTCTCTTTCCCCCCTGCGCGAGATGACGATGACACAAACCAAGGAACGTGGCCATGTGGTGGCCATGACTCTGTTTCCGAACGAACCAGTGTCTCACTGACTGGTTTCCCTGTCTCAGTCGAGCTCGGCCACACCGAGAACCTGTTCCAAATCGTACTTTCTATTGGCGACGAGGGGGACAACTTCCAACACGTTATCCTGCCCACGATTCAAGAATTTGGCCCTGGAGACTTCTGCTTGCCTAACGTGGAGATTCCTTCCGACCTCAACATCACTGATGGTACAAATGGAACCATTCAAGTCATCACCAACGCCCACAGCGGTGGCGGTCTTTACAACGTATGAGCCCGATATGTTCAATCTCTTCATTTCCCACACGATACTGACATTTCATTCTAGTGTGCCGATATTACTTTTACATCAACAGAGCCCGAAACTCCATCATCATGCACAAATGGAACAGGCATCTCTGCCGTCCCTCTAGCAGCTGATGTGTACACCAATGCCAACGAAACTACCGAAGACCACGATGGACACGGTGATTCCAGCGCCAGCGCATCTAGCACCGACTCTGCCCCTTCGTCCACGGCTTCGGCCACAGAAAGCGCTGCGCCCGCAGAAACTGGAAACTACGCCAATATGCTCACCGCTGGTTGGGGTGTTATCGGTGCTGCAGTTCTTGGCGCCGTTGCGCTTTTGTAAACTTGATGTCTGATCTGCCAAAAGTCATAGAGACGAATTATTTGCATGAAGATTAGCCTTTATGACAGTGTTAGCATGATTTATTCTAATTACACGCCGCCCATCCAGAATGCGGTGGTCTTGGAAGTCATGGGCAAGAGCCAGTGACATTGCACGTGGTTGATATTTGACTCTGATTCTTCCTCATCGATCGAGGCACAAATACAGCTGCCATGGTAGGCAAGCTCTGCTTATTTAGGCGACTCTCCTAGGTTGGGTGATATCCTTTCTATCAGCCTCGTGCATGACAACTTCTCTCTGGGATACTCCTCACTTCTAGAGGTATTTGTAGGGTAGACTCGGGCATTCCTATGGGGATGATTAGGCTATCATGTGACTTGACAGTGTAGAATTGTTAAGGAGTGGGATGGCGGGCATGTAGGTATACTGGACATGTCCCGATGTATTACTTGTATATTACTCCCTGCTGCCTGTCTTACTTCCGTATTACTTCCGTAATCGGAGACGAAGGATTGGAGCATATTCACGTATGAGGCGATCATTATTACACCCATCTGTCCCCCCTACGCATCATCCTGTTATCATCCTGTTTCTCCAAATGCCAACTCCAACTCCAAACGTGCTGAGGGGCAAGTTCGGTCGCTATTAACCCGCGATCGTGGGGTGAGAGAGGGGCCGAGAGGCGTTCATACTTCTCTAGCCCCGGTGTCGGTGTCATACCCCATGCTATTGGGGCAGTTGTCCGTGAATGCGTGAGGAGAAAGAAGAGAATAAATAGACTTGTTGTAAACGTAGATGATCAACCTTGAAGATATGAACAACATATCAAAGCCCACCAACTACGTACCTACTTGATTATTTGACATCTAAGGTCTATCTACGCAATTAGACGTTGAGAACGAAGACGGCTTGAATCCAAGGTTGAATGTACAACTAAACGTCGTCGAGACAACTTTCTGCAGACGCTGGCAGCTCCTCCTGTGTCTCTGGATATATCAATCGTTTTTGACGAGTAGGCCATTCAAATCAAACCTCAAACCAAAATACCAGCTCCAATCATGTCATCACCTCAAACATTCCGCGTCCTCGTCATCGCCGGCGACCATGTCGGGCCAGAAGTCATGACCGAAGCCCTGAAAGTCCTTGACATCGTCCAACAATTCTCCCCATCAAATGTCAGGTTCCAATATAATCATCAAATCGCCGGTGGCTCGAGTATCGATAAACACAAAACCCCTATCACCGATGAGGTCTTGAGAATTGCAAAGGAGGAAAGTGATGCTGTTTTGTTCGGTAGTGTAGGTGGACCTGAGTGGTGAGTCTGCTTGCTTGCTTGCTTGCTTGCTTCTTCTACTTCTCCTCGACTGAGCTCAGCTCACCTAAACCGGGGTTCGAGAGCATACATTGAATCTACGCAACTGACACAAACAACCCTATCTCCAAATATAGGGGCACTGCCTATCCCAACCCTGAATCCGGCCTCCTCCGACTCCGTCGCCATCTCGATGCCTTTGCCAACATCCGCCCTTGTACATTCTATTCACGATCCCTCGTGCCACTTTCACCACTTAAGCCCGAGATAGCCACCGGCACAAACTTCATCGTGCTTCGTGAAAACTGTGGTGGAGCGTATTTTGGCGAAAAGGTCGAACGGGACGACTATGCTTCTGATTCATGGGCCTATTCCCAGGACGAGATCGTGAGGGCATCTCGAGTTGCTGCAGCGTTGGCTCGCACAATGGGGAAAGATGGACTGGGTACTGGGAAATGTGCCGCTGGCCCAGCGACTGTTTGGTCGAGTGATAAGGCGAATGTATTGGCAAGTGGACGATTGTGGAGAAAAGTGACGAGTCAGGTCTTCAAAGATGAATTTCCTGATGTTGAATTGAAGCATCAATTGGCTGATTCCTTGTCGATGCTGATGGTCAAAGATCCTAAGATGTTCAATGGGGTGATTCATACTGACAATACATTCGGCGATATGCTTTCAGACCAAGCAGGTGGTGTGGTGGGTACTCTGGGAGTTCTTCCTAGTGCCTCTATCTGTGGAGTTCCAGATGGAGGGAAATGCAATGGAATCTATGAGCCAACCCATGGCTCAGCGCCAGATATATCTGGCAAAGGAATTGTGAATCCCACAGCCCAGATTCTATCCGCTGCATTGATGCTGAGATACAGTTTCGGGCTCGGAGAGGATGCTCTTGCTATTGAACAGGCGGTGGAAAAGGTTCTAGACGGCAAAGATATTGGAGGATTGGAAATCAGAACGGGGGATCTCGGTGGCAAGTCGACGACCAAACAAGTCGGTGATGCTGTGGCAGATGTATTGAGGGGCATCTTGACTGGTCGAGTGAATGCCGTTGGCAGTGGTGAAACGACGACGGACCCCTCTAAAAAGGAGCTTGCTGCGCGAGCCAAAGAGCACGCTGTCCATGCAAGTGAGAATAAACAGTGGGAGGCTAAGCTGAAGAAGGAGCATGTCCCTACTGGGCCAAATGAGGCTCTGGCATTGTGAGTTGCAAGTATAGAAAGAAAGGTCATGGGAGGTGAGATAAGGGGCACAAAAATCAACGGCAGCATATACGGCACATCCGTCATGATATTTCCATGCTCTAAGTCTATCTTGTTACGAAACCTATTAAGGAGTGAATACCTGAGACAGTAACCTTTGTGCTAGGGACCCTCCTGCTCTATATTCTATTCCTAATGGGAGCGCCATATGGAGAGTGCCCTGAAGAGAGAACCTTGAAGAGAAGTACTTGATGGTAGGTGCCTCGGAGAGAGTGCACTTAAGAGAAGTGCCATATGGAGGGTGCCTTGGTATTTCTCTGAGGTCATTCTCCCAAGGGTGCCGTCCATATATTAGTTCTCTCAATGGTCCTCTCTCTGTGTGAAGGGTGCCTTGGAGAGAGTCCCTCTACAAGTCCCTCTGGGAGTGCCTCAAGTACCCAAGTAGCCCTTAGAGAATTGCCTACGAAGGGGCCGAGGGGCCGTCGGGTTTACATAAGTAAATACCTATAGGGTCTATGATAAGGCGTAGGATGCATGTGTAGATGCCCTGATACGTTCCCGTGGCAAGGCTCAGTCAAGAAATCAATCCGCCCCTCTAGATATGGATGAGGTCTGGAATACACAGCAGACACCCACTGTGTATAGGTATTGTTGCTCTTGTCAAATCATGAATCATTCCTCATCCAAATTACATTTACATCGAGTTGTGGTCCCATGAAACCTCTATCGACTTACTGAGCCATGGACGCGGACCCAAGAAACAAATTCCTCACACGCCCTCAAGTCACCTCGTCATGGCTTCCAAAGGCCTTATTAGAGCATGATTTATGCGTGGCCATTTCATCTTCTTCTCACATTACAATGCAATCTCGGTCCTCTTTCCTCCTAGAAGGTCCGGGATATGCCATAGGTTGCTGTGCCACATTTAATCCATAAGTTCTCTGTGGCATCGAATACTGCTGCTGACTCTGCTCGTGATATGCACTTGTCCTTCGCCCCGTCGGACGACGACCTGCCCCGGAACTGGGTCCAGCAGTTGGAGGTGCATGCGGTCCAGGGGGATGTCCATCCGCGCCGGAGTGTGATGTATTGCTGATGGTTCCTGTGAGTTGCGCCTGTGAGTTCATCGGGCTTGGGTCCGCATGAGGGTGCAGTGGACTGCCAACCGGTGGAATATAAGGAGCTCCTTTGGCAGCCTCCTCGTACGCGGGAGGTGCATCCTCGCTATCAGCATCAGCTGGCCGATTTACCGCCGGGATGTTCGCCCTCGACACTCGCGGTGGGATCGAAGGCCGTGCTTCCGCTTGAGACCGGAGAGGAATTGGTATATTGCCTGACTGCCTTCGCGTATTACCCGGCGTGTTACCAGCGCCCGTATTGCTCGCTGGGGTCGTTCCACTTCTTCGTCGATTTCTCTCAGCACGTTGGCGTTGTTCTTCTTCCTCCTGCAGTTGCAGTGCCATGGCAAAATCAGCATCATGCTGTTCTTGTCGTTCCTGAGGGGACATTGGCCCTGGGGTCTGCTCGTTGGCCGACAAAAACTGTGAGGTCCGGCGAGCACTGGGATGTATGGATGAGGTGTCACCTCCTCCACTGTTGTGGCTGACGGGCATAAAGTCTCCGGAGAAAAATTCATTGCTACTGCCACTGATGTCGACCAAACTCTCCCAAATGATCTCGTCCCGGTCTGCATATCCAGCATCTGTGATGAGTGTAAATAGTTGTCCACTTTCTGGGTGCTTGTAAATGGTGCTGAAATGGTCATTGCGGAACATGATGGCAAAGGAGCCCGAGGGAATCGACGACTGGACGGCTTTCAGCCCGCTTGGAGTCAGTTGCGTAGGGTAACTGCTTAAAAATGCCTTGATGGATTGAATGTTCTGCCACATGTTTTGTTCATCAGCAGTCAAGCTCGAATTGGTGAGTTTGTATTCGAGCTCTTCTTCGCCGAATTGGAGGGCCTGGGCGTCTTCATAGGTCGGGGCTGAATGCCGGAAAGCCTTTTCAGCATCTGAGCCTGGGTCAGGCAGCCAGCCATGGACCAGTGGCACATTGAACGCGCCGTAGAGTTTCATGTCGATGGTGCTTTCGAAACCTCCTCGCTGGAGTTGTGCTCGCCGCTGCTGGGGCATGTTGATCATGGCATCATCTGCATCCATGAGGTTGACAGGAGGATCAACCGGAGCGACGAATCGTGGGTTGGCGTTCATGCCGGTCCGGAGACGCAGTAGGAAGGCGTTTAGCTCGTCGACATCGGGAAGTACCTCTCCGACTGACTCCATGCCTCGCGAGAGAAGTTCATCCATCAATGTTTCAATGATGAGACCCAGAGTGACTTGCTCTCGAGAACGAAGAGCATCGTCGAGAGACGCCTGGGATTCGTCTTTGGCTCCCAAGATCAAGGCGTTGACCAGCGCGAGTAAAGGACAGGGACCATTCTTATTCTGGGTCAACATGGATGAGGTTCGCAATCGACGAGAGTTGTGGTCAAACCAATTGAAATGCTTGACCTGGTATGTTTCGTTTCTCTGTTCGCGCATCTTGGCTAGGTCATCCGACGAGGGGCCAGTGGTCCTAATGGTTGGACGAGGGGGTTTTGGCGGCGGCGGCCCTTCTGGAGGTTCAAAGTATTCAGTATTGGGTCTCTGGTTGGGACGAATCGGTAGCGGAGGTCCGATGTCATCCTCATCCTCGAGCAAAGAAGGCTCATCCGGAAATGACGAAGCGGCAGTGGTAGTGGCAGCGTTGGGGATGGTGGAAAGTTCATTTTGAAGGGAGACTGTGCCGTTCTGCTGGCCTCGATCCAATAAGTTATCATTATACATAGAAGGTTGCTTCTGAGACGGGGCGAAGGGAATAGGGGATGGGGTTGAATCCTCGACCCGTGGAGGGACGGCCCAGGGACTTTCGGTCAAGTCCTGCTGGGGAGTGATGACGGGTATGAGTGGAGGTTGTTGGCTGAATGGTGATGGGGGCCCATTCATAGGCGGAGGCGGAGGAGGGGCGGCCTGAGGCATGGGAGGTGCGGGTTGAGCAGGTTGAGCAAGATGACTATCTGGGGCCAACTGGGAGAAGGAAGGATTGAAGGGCTGACTGACTCCAATATTGAGATCTTGAAAATGGTCAGTGAGTTGGGCATCGGAGTGCTGTCGAGCTGGTGCTTTGCCCTTGGTATCCTGTCCCCAGTCCGGTGCCTCGTGAACAAGATCTGTGGCACTGGTCTGGGATAGTCTGCGAAAGGGATTGTTGGATGCAAAGGCCGAGGGGGAAGGTTGGTCAAGTCTGGTCTCTGATAGCTGAGATTGCGAAAGGCCCACTGGCTTCCTCTTGATTCCGGGAGATTTTTCTGGTGGATCAATGGCTATCCAGGGCTCGCTGGGATTGCCGGTGGTTATCTCGGGCAGAAAGGAGCGCTGAGGGCTCCTATTCTTCTTTGGGCTTTTTTGGCCTTGTTCATCATCCGAGTCCTCCCAAAAGCCTCTCGAGCGATCACTTTCGAATGAAGATCTCGGGGTATCTCGACTTTGGCCGGTGTTCGCGGACCGTAGAACGTCTGGAACATTGCTTAGGGAGACGTGGGGTTGCGTGGGACGGGTCTCGGGAGTGCGTGAGCCAGGTCTTAGGATGTCTGGGACAGGACGATCGGAAGAGAGGTCATGGCTGGGAGCATCGGACCATGGATTTACTTGGTCCTGGTAGGGTTGGTGGTATGGGGGATGAGAGGAATTGGAGAAGAGATTCTGTTCATGGAGGGGATCGTAGTTGGCGAAAGCGGGTTGATCCGAGGTATTGGGGGAGAGAGGATGGTCGGTCTTTCGGGCGACCATGATTAGCCCTGAAGATGAGCTTTCAAAGGGAAATGATGGAGTGATGACAGCGTTCACTGGGCATGGTATCGATATGCCAGGTGGATGTGAGGTACACGTTTGAGATTATCAGTTGATCAAGCAAGGCGGTGGAGCGACCAAGGGTAAGATCAGAGCAAGATGGAAAGAGGATCTGGCTGAAGAAGATGTCGAGAGAGAAGAGAGGATGAGTCTCTATCACAAGAGGCTTACAGTAATGAGGCCAGAGTCATGGTTGAGATGGTGAAGTGGTATTGGTGTAGTGACACTGAGAATCATTAAATGGTCTGCCTGTCTGCACGTCGTCAGTCGTGGCAGGAACTTGGATTTGGAGTGAGGCGCAGACGGGATCTGGGTACGAATGAGGTACGAATGAGGCTCGAGGGACGTGGGGTGAGTGTGGCGCCCGCGGTTAACAGAGACCTAGCACGCCTAGAAAGCCTTACGGGCGAAGGGCCAAGATAAAGGGGAGATTTTAGTTGCGAGGCATGTGGCGGTGCATAAACTCTCTCTTGTAAGGCAGGACCAACCAACGTTTCTGGTCCTTCTTGAATCATGTACCAAGAGTCACTCCATATGTTTTGTCTCTCTCATTAAGGAGATACAGGGGACCTGAGGAATGGTCACATTGTGCTATGTAAGGGTTGGGTTTCAGGGCAAGCATACGTTGCAAGTGGCATTGTGGCTAATAGTTAACTGCCGCAACATGGCTTGTAGACTGATGTCTGCCCGGCAGAACTCAAAATTGTCGCTCATCAACGTCTGTATAGCCTAATTCTCTCTGAAGCTGAATGCGGACAGATGCCTCAGATCATTAGGCCACGTGAATTCTAAGCCCGGTGAGTTTCTTGTGTAGTGTATTGGCACGATTGGACAATTCATGTACATACTCCGCAGATGCCCTCGAGGTTGGCCACTCGGCAGTCAAGTTTTTCCGAGCCGCAATCACCACGAGACTGCGACTGAACACTCATCCAATCGAGACACATTGTTCACTCTCCAGGCGACCTCTGTTGACGACTTCCTGCACAACGAATCAATCTCGCCAATATTGCAGCAAATCCGACACAATCTGGTGTCTACGATAGCCATAATTCCCTCCTCAATCATTTCCTTCGGTGTTAGCCCTCCTCCGTTGCCTTCGTCGACCTCAAACCCGCAGTCTTCTAACAGCTGCTTCTGCTACTCCATCCCCCCTCATCACCAACATGTCTTCGACCGCGCCCATGAGCAAACTGCAACCTTCGGAGAACAATGAAGCCGACGTCTCACAGACATCCAAGACGACCGCAAATCAAGCCCCCGCTCTGCTGGAGGAGGATGATGAGTTTGAGGACTTTCCTGTTGAGGGTGCGTTCTATGCCTGCTACCCTAGGCTGACGAGAATCCCAAGATTGTGTACACATTGCTGACAGTGGCTCCGGTGCAGATTGGTCGCAAGAAGATACTGAAGTGCCCGGTGGCTCCTCACATCTATGGGAGGAGAGTTGGGACGATGATGACGAGAACGAAGACTTCAGCAAGCAATTAAAGTACCTCTCCCACACTCCGTTCCTAGCCACGACCACTGACCACGCATACCAGAGAGGAGCTTAAAAAGGTCGAAGGAAATAAATAGGCTTTCGTCTACATCACCAAAGGTCAAATCAAGTTGCATTGTGCACGGCGTTCTTGGGTTTATTGAGGCCATAGAGATATTGCACTAGTCAGGTCCGAAAGGTTTCCTGGGTCGGCAACTGCAACTCGTTAAAACTATCATACAGCGAGACTTATGTGACTTTCTTCTTGCTCGTCATAGGTTCGGGGTTTGGATACGCGCTCGCTTGACTGAATTTCACTCTTCCCGCATTGAAACACCAGGTTACAACTTGCTGGACAGAGCAGACACCCCCGGTAAGTCCTTGCCTTCAAGAAGCTCCAGGGAGGCACCGCCTCCAGTCGACACATGGCTCAACTTGTCCTCGACTCCATATTTGGCTGCCACTGTGGCCGTGTCTCCACCTCCGATGATGACCACCTTGCCGCTTTGCGCCGCTGCCACGGCAGCATCCAAAGTGTCCTTAGTGCCGCTGGCAAACTTTTCAATTTCAAAAACACCCGGAGGACCGTTCCAGAGGATGGTCTGGGCCTCGCCGATCGCCTCTTTATACAGCTCCACACTCTTCTTGCCCACGTCGAGACCCAACCAGCCATCAGGAATGCCATCGGCATCAGTAGCATAGCCCGTTTGCGCATCCGCGCCAAATTTGTCGGCAGTGATGTAGTCGACGGGGAGGATGATCTTGACATTGCTCTCTTTCGCCTTTGCCACAATGCCCTCAACCTTTTCACTTCCAGCCTGGTCGAACAAGCTGTTGCCAATCTTGACGCCTTCAAGGGTTTTCTTGAATGTGAAAGCCATGGCACCCGTGATGATCAGCATGTTTACCTTTCCGAGCAGGTTGTCAATGAGCTGAATCTTGTCCGAGACCTTGGCACCACCGAGGATGGCCAAAAATGGTCTCTTGGGGTTTTCGAGAGCTTGGGCGAAATAATCGAGCTCCTTCTTGACCAGGAAGCCGGCAGCCTTTTGGGGTAGATTGACACCGACCATGGAGCTGTGACCACGGTGAGCAGTCCCAAAAGCGTCGTTGACATAGACATCAGCCAAGGCAGTCAAGCCGGCACGGAACTTTTCCACATCTGCCTTGTCTGCCTTGACCTTCTTGCCCTCAGCATCTTTGCTACTGCCTTCCTCTTCAGCGTGGAAACGGAGGTTTTCAAGAAGGATGACCTGTCCGCCGGAAGCCTTGTTGACAATCTCCTCAACCTCGGGGCCCACACAATCGTTGGCAAATGTTACACTCTTTCCAAGAAGCTTCTCGAGCTCGGGGACAACGGGCTTCAAGCTATATTTGGGGTTGGCCTTGCCATCGGGCCTGCCGAGATGGGACGCCAGGACAACGGCCTTTGCACCGTTTTCGACAGCATACTTGATGGTGGGAATGGCGCCAGCTATTCTCTGGGTGTTGGTGACCTTCTTTTCCGAGTCTAGAGGGACATTGAAATCGACCTGGGAGAAGAGTCAGTGGAATGTGAACAGCGGCTCAGTCTCAACATTTGTTCGCACCCGGATAAAGACACGCTTGTCCTTGAGATCAAGGTCGCTGATGCTGAGTTTGTTGGAGAGAGACATGGTGAATTGTGAGTAGGAATATAGAGTGCGAAAGATTGGTTTCTAGAGAAGAAAATAGAAATAAATTGAGCAACGAAAAGAGATCGGGGTCTGTTGAGGCTTTGAATGCGTAACAAGGACTGCGGCTTGGGACTGTGTTATGGAGGGGTTGAATCGGGAGGATCTGGCAAAGCTTCACGCACGTTGGTGGGCTGGTGGGCAGGTGGGGCAGCAAGAGGAGCAACCGGAAGCAGGCGTGACTGACGTTGTTGGGGGAGGGAGGGGCGGCTTTTTTTTAGCCAAAGGAGGGGCGTCCGGGCCCCCTCGGCCCCAAAGATTCCCATTCGAGGCCCCTAAAAGCCTGAGAACATGGAGGGCATTTGCTGCATCGATGTCCATCGTGCTTCCGGTTGCTTGCACATGCAACTTGCTAAGAGACTTGTCTCAAGCAAAATCAATCAATCAATCATGCTCACCTCACTCAGCACGCTCATGAAAGTTGGGATGCAACAGTGGCATGACACGACTTTCTTTAGGGTATTGCTTTTTTGGCTGACCAGACAAATCTCTTGGAAAATTTGCAGCAGCTCACCTCGTTGGTCATAGGAATGGTTGGATGTTATCATGTACCTACCTACATGAATGGGCATGGAAAGCCGAGAAGGCATTTATCAACTTTGCTGTTCCCTGGTGCCTGCCCAGACATGTGAGATCTGAAAGGATGAGGTTGCACGGTGCGAGGTCGGAGTGAGCACTGGCTAGAGCCTGCAGGAGCCACCTAGGGGGACACCTAGAGAGCGACTAAAAGGAAGAGAGAACAATTATAGGTACCTGAGTTATGCACTCCATGGACAGATGGCCACCCTGAAACCCATGAGAGGAGCGCCTAGGAGGCTAGCCAATGTTGGCCCGAGAGGCCGCTCGTGGCCCTTTCAGGCATTCCCCGCCAATATATTTGCTGATCACGGGTTCCAGCCTCCTCCATCCAAGCCTTTTGTGCTCGCTTCATCCACTCGGTTGGCTGCTCCATGCCAATCATCATCCAAGCCGCCACGCCGCCGCAGCCTTTCTCTCTTTCTTACAGCCTATTGTCCTTCGATCTTCCACCTCACATCTTTGGCTTCAACTTCCACCTCAATGTATCGACGATCAGTGCTTCAACTACAACACATCTACCAGCGAGTGTGACACACGGTAGCATAGTTCCAATATATCAGTGACTGGCGACCAACCCTAGAAAGACGCTTCACTCCCAACGAACGCCCACCTGCCACTCCATGCCGCTTCTTGTTGCCTGCGCCTGATCCTCGCCTCTGTCGTCACCGACCCTCCATCACCTCAAAATCTCGACATCATCCTTCAACACTTACCGAGTTCTCATCCCCATCTTCACCTCAACATCCATTGACCATGCTTGAACCTTCAAGACGAAGTTATCTGGCCTGGCTCAACTGTACATTTATATATGGCAGAATTGTATGTCGTCTGTAGTGACCTTGTTTCAGGTCACTCGACCTCCCGCGTGGCATGTCCCAACACTGACCTTTGTCCTCAATAGCCCCTCCTACACGCCATCATCTTCTTCATTGAGCTCCTCATGGCCGCTCGACTCGTTGCAAAGTTCAACTCTTATTATGCCCAGAAACCCGTCTTAACCACTATGGTTACCAACGCTGTATGCCTACAATTCCCACCCCTCCCTGTCTCGCAGTCTGATGTCGTATAGGTTCTCGGAGGGATTGCCGATACCGTGGCTCAATCAATCACCGCTTTTCGTGCCCGACAGGCCCTCCTACCCGCCAACGATGATTCGAGGTCCTGGATATCCTCTGGCGTTGAGTTAGAAGATCTCAACGAAAAGCCTGCCAGGCTGTCTCCCACCCTGTCTCCTCGATCCGTCGGACCACAACCATTCGACTTTGAACGCCTGACCAGATTCATGTCTTACGGCTTTCTGATGGCTCCAGTCCAATTCGTATGGTTCGGCCGCCTGACCAAATGGTTTCCCTTAACCTCCAAGAGCGCCACCATTCCTGCCCTGAAGAGAGTCGCTATGGACCAATTGATATTCGCCCCCATCGGTCTCTCATGCTTCTTCACCTTTATGACTGTCGCAGAAGGAGGTGGACGAAGAGACGTCATAAGGAAATTTAAAGATGTCTATCTTCCAACCTTGAGGGCCAACTACATCCTCTGGCCTGCCGTTCAGATCCTCAACTTCCGCGTCATGCCACTCCAATTCCAGATCCCTTTTGTGAGTACTGTTGGAATTGCATGGACGGCTTACCTGAGCTTGACCAACTCTAGCGAAGAGGACTCATTCGAGGAGTCCTGAAACATGCGGAAGGTCTGGTCACCAATACCGCCATTCTTACGACTGTTACGAGATGCATAAATAGCCCATCGAGCGCAAGCTGATGACGAATATAACACAGTTTTCTACATGTCCAAGCCACATTCCTGCGACCGAAATTACTCACATTGTCGAAACGGTCCACCCTGAATAGTTTCCGGTTTCATACCATCCTGAGAACTGAGGTGCCACACCTTTCATGGCGAATTGCAAGTATCTATCATGGAATGAACCGGTATCTAATTTTCGATCCATGTCTGCACTGGTCATCTGTCTGGTGACAGGAGTGCGGTTCCCCGTGACACTCGTGCTGATGCGGTATCATTAACGAGGTCTTTCTGTTGTCTGCTACAGATCACGGAGAATCCACACCCGCTACGCATTTCCGGTCCTCCCAGTCGTTGTCAGGTGCTTGGCAAGGATCGGCAATATCGACCCTCATATGTCCTCTCAGAGAGGTCGTATAGTGCTCTCCGGGCCATATCTCTTCGTGGTCTGCGTCGCGTGAAGCATTTGTTGGAGGACATGAGCCTGCCAATCCACGCTACAGTCGTGGCCATCGACGGTCGGCGCTTCAGATGTGGGTTCTCCGACGTTAGCAAGCAACAAATGGTTGTCCTACAGGAGTCTGAAAAGATGAAGGATAGGCATGTTCTTGCGGCGGCTTCTCGAAGTCGCATGCTGTTGAACGCTTACATTTCTAAGCCACCTCCCTGGGAAGATCTTGTTGACACACCGCGAATCTGGGATGCAGCCTCAGGTACTTTCTGTCCCTTACTAGGAGGTCGGCATGACGCTGAAGCACCAAATGAGCCTATTCAAACCTGCGGATAGTGATTCATGAATAGGGTCGTTTTTGCCACAACGGGTACTCAAAACTCCATGCCTAGCATGTTTAAATGCTATAAGCTTGAGAGTTCAAACATATCCGAGGTTCATGTAGCCAGCTACTCGCCTACCTTCAAGTCGATCTATGGAGAGAGCTATGAAATCTCCGTTCTTGATATATTGTAGGAACTCGCAGCACGAGATCCATGCATCGTATCTCCCACTAACGAGCACGGGTGCTGACCCAAAGCAGAAATAACAGAAAGCCTTTTCAACGGACATGACCAAGCAACATTGTCATCTCTCTGAGGACCAAACCAAACGGCAAACGAGTAATTCCAGCAACAACGACCATTAATTGCGTGGCTAATAAATTATCTCCCATATTCTAAAGGCAGCACGAAAAAAGAAGCGAAGCTAGTGGCGTGCTACTGACGACACGACACGCACACGGAGGCATCGCTCTCGGCCGTAGCAGAACACATGCATGCAATCATTTCTCTGGCCAAACTCCAGCTTCGGCCGCAGCCCAAGTTCTAATCCTTATGCTAGTACTCTAGAGGTTTACTTCGGAGGATCTACCAGCCGCTGCAAGACACCATGGCAGACAAGGAAGTACGAAGGGCATACTACGAACCAGTACGAACCACACACCCGGACGTTATTCAGTAATCATGACGCCGACGCCGTCCCTTAAAGCCATTGAAACCATTGATGTGGCTCCATGCCCGTTGTCTCTGGATCATGGAGATTTCATGGTATATTATCCTCTGGTTCACTGCAGTTTGTCGAGGAGGGAGAGGGAGAGAGTTCTTGAGTTCATACGACAAAATTTAATTAATTGCACGAGCGAAACAATCAAGTCTTGAAATACTACCTACCTATTATTGATCGATATCCCATCCCGTCACCATAAGATGCAAGATTTCCAAGATGTCGAGGCTTCCACTGGAGCAGAGTCTCCAGTGACAGTACATGGAGCCTCTCAGTCGTTAAAGGGGTCCAAATATATCAACTTTGATGACAAGGATAGTCTGAATCCACGGACATGGCCTCTGAGTAAAAGGTAGGCTACCAACCTAACCCTTGCCCTTTCTCTTTTTCCACATCCCAACCCCCATCTGAGTCTAGTCTTCATGTGAACCCCAACTGACACAAAATGTCGATCATCGGTAGAGTCACAATCGCCGCATTAACGACATACGCAACCATGATTGTGACATTCGCCAGTGCCATCTTCGCAACAGCAGTTCCGTCATTGATGCGCATTTACCAAATCGACCGAGAGGTAGCAACCCTCGGAGTTTCTCTGTTTGTATTAGGCTTTGCCCTTGGTCCTATGGTATGGGCATCATTCTCGGAACTCAAAGGACGATACCTACCATTCATCATATCGGTATTTGGATTCACAGCCTTTTCATTCGGCACCGCAGTATCCAAAAACACTCCCTCAATCCTCATCTGTCGATACCTAGCGGGATTCTTCGGCGCTGGACCTTTAACTCTCGCTGGACCGATCAACGCCGACATGTTCGAGGGCAAGTCGTTCGGTATATCCATGGTCATGTTCGCGTTTACGGTCTTCATGGGCCCCGTGGTCGGTCAACCCGTCGGCGGCTTCATCGTCATGAATGAACACCTTGGTTGGAAATGGACACAGTATCTCTGTGGCATTCTCGGAGCTGCGGCCTTGGTGCCACTGATATTCGTTCTCAAGGAGACATATGCGCCGGTCATCCTGGCTAGAAAGGCCGCGTCGATACGAAAAGAGACGGGTAACATGTCAATCATCGCCGAGCATGAAGCTGTGCCACTCTCGTTGCGCGTCATACTTGTCGAATACGTCGGTCTTCCTATCACGATGCTCATTTCCGACCCAATCGTCCTGTTGATGAGTCTGTTTGGATCATTCGTCTATGGTCTCCTGTATCTGTTCCTCATTGGATACCCCGTGGTGTTTCAAATGATCCATGGCATGTCGCCAGGTGTGGGTGGTTTGCCCTACCTCGGCCTCATTGTCGGACAGGTACTTGCCGTTGTGGCCATCTTCCTCCAGCAGCCTTGGATGCTGCGTAAGACTAAAGAAAACAATGGAGTCCTAATGCCAGAGTGGAATCTCCCTGTCGCTGTGCCAGGCGCTGTGTCCTTTTCAATCGGTCTGTTCTGGTATGGTTGGACCGGTTATCGACGCGATATCCATTGGATTGTGCCCACATTGTCAGGCATCTTGACGGGTTTTGGCTTGGTGTGTACATTTGTACCGTCTATCGCGTATCTGATCCAAGCGCGTGCAGACAGGTATGTTTTCCCTTGTTGGTTGGCATTTCACACGCGCGCGCTCATTGACTGATCACCTACCTCGATAGGCCTGCGTCCGCGGTCGCTGCACATACTTTTCTTCGTTCCTTGTTTGGAAGCGTCTTTCCGCTTTTTGGGTTTTATATGGTAAGTGTCATTTCCACATACCTAACCTGGTCCAGTTGACGTGGCTGATTTTCTGTTTCATTAGTACAAGGGAATGGGAGTGCAATGGGCCAGCACACTTCTCGGCTGCTTGGCTGCTCTGATGATCCCAATTCCTATTGTCCTGTACAAATATGGGCCGGTTCTCCGGGCAAAGAACCAAGCCTATAGAGTCGGATGATTTTAGCGATGGCGACCTGGTTGCAGTGTGTACAATGATGTCTTGTATGGTCCCAGGCTGGTAGACGTAATGAGTTACATTTCATGATTTTATGGTCGACTGTATTTTATGGGGTGGAGTAGCTATGCAATCAAGAAACTTCATCAACTTAGCCACGTGATTTGTCCCAAGACAAAATCATTCCACCCATCCATCGTTCCTATTCCTATCGCAAGACTCCAAGCCCTTGATTCTTCCAGAATCCCTCATTACGTAGTAATAGCCACGGCCAGGTATAAGATTTGTCGTTTGGCTGAACGACAACATCTACAGCCTCTCACCCTTTTCTGCTTTGCTTTGGCCGTACTTCTTGAGTCGGATGGCTTGCACCTTGATGAAGCCACCGGTCTCGTTGGGCTCGAAGCTTCCAATCTCGTCCATGGAGCTTTCGCTCTCATCGTACAGCTTCTCAGTCTGGCTGCTTCGGCCAAGGATGATGGTATTACCCTTGTAGAGGCGGACTCGGACCTGTCCGTTGACGCTCTTTTGAGACTCGACAATGCTGGCCTCGAGGAACTCGCGTTCAGGCGAGAAGTAGAGTCCATTGTAGAGAACTCGGGAGTAGGAGATAGTGACGAATTGATCTCGTAGAGCACGAACTTCTCGGTCCAGAGTCAGACCCTCGAGATCAATGTGAGCGTTGCGGAGGACGGTCAAGCCGGGGGTTTCGTAGCATCCTCGTGACTTGATACCGATGAATCGGTTCTCCACAATGTCGATTCGGCCGACACCATGCTTGCGGGCGAGGGCGTTGGCAGCAAGGAAGATCTCAGTTGGAGTAGTCTTGGTGCCGGTGGAGGGCGAGGTGAGCTTGACGGGTCGACCCTTCTCGAACTCAATAACAAGGTCTTCAGGCTCGTTGGGCGCAGACAGAATGGGGTCGGCTGTCAACTTCCACATGTCGCTAGGAGGGGTGGTGTCTGGGTCTTCTAGAATACCAGCTTCGTAACTGCAGTGGGCCAGATTCTCATCCATGGACCAGGGCTTGGATTTGGTGGAGGTGACAGGGATTCCCATCTTTGCAGCATAGTCCAGCAGGTCATTTCGGCCCTTGAAGGTCTCGTAGAATTCTGGAATTCGCCATGGAGCAATGACCTGGATGGAGGGTTGAAGGGCGTAAAAGGCCAACTCGAATCGGACCTGATCGTTACCCTTGCCAGTGCAACCGTGAGAGATGAATTGACAACCTTCCTTTTGTGCAACGGCAACTTGGGCTCGGGCAATGACTGGTCGAGCGAGGGATGTACCAAGAAGGTAGATGTTTTCGTAGCTGGCATTGCACTGGATCGCAGGAAAGCACAGCTCCTTGACAAACTCGTCAACCACGTCCTCAACGTAGCACTCCTTTGCACCAATCTTCAAGGCCTTTGCTTTGGCAGCTTCAAAGTCCTCCTCTTGTCCAATATTGGCCATGAAGCAAATGACATCGTAGCCCTTTTCGATCAGCCATGCAAGAATACATGAGGTATCGAGGCCACCAGAGTAGGCCAGACAAACTCGCTGCTTTTCAGGCATGATTGGAGCTTGTGGATAGGTAAATTATGATTGAGTCAGGTGAATGAGGGAGGTTTGGGGGACGAAAGAGTAGGACCGGTGACAATCGATGGGGCTCGTTTTTTGCTGACGAGAAAAATATGGATTGGGAATGAAGGCGGTGACACAGATTGAGAACTTCCAGGACCAGGTTGTAGTAGTACTCGTAGTAGGGCGGTCACAAGAGGAAAATGACTCTTTTTGCGGGACGAAAAAAAAAGCTGCGGGCAGGGGAAAGGCTGGCGATAAGAGAAGCGGGGAGAGGAAAGAGGAGCTTATCTATTGGTCTGTCCCTGCATTTTTCACACGATCACTACTTCTTAAGCAACGACGTGGAGACGAGGGGACCTATAGGCTAGAGTTTAGTTAAGCCATCACAGGTGGCCAGCCGGGAGTCGCCCCCGGACCCCTACTTCTAGTTAAAGGGAACCCACTAAAATTTGCCCATGTAGGTAATCCTGCAGTCAAGCAGCAAATTTTCATCGTCATGTGCATTGCCATTGATCTACACAGGTAAAAACCATGTCTTGAGGACTAGTTGAATGGGTTTTCTGACATGTCATGGACAGCATCAAACCCACCTCTAGAGGCATCCAATTCAAGCCAATTGGTTGCCAGTAATGTGGTCTCTCCTAGGTGCCTAGAGGCCAACTCTCACTTCTTCGTCTCTAGCCATTCCCCAAACTTGTCCAGTCGACCGCTTTCTTCATCATCCTCATCTTCATCTAGGCCAATGCTCCTGTCGCTGGACTTTTTGTACTTCTCATTCCCTGTAGCAATTGAGGCGCTGAGCTGCCTCTCGTCGAACCACCGGCCGTCCATAACCTATTTTCAATTAGTTGCGCCCGTTCAATCCAAGATTCATGTAACTCACTCGGACACATGCTGCGGCGGCTGCGGCACTGGTGAAGCGAATACTGGCAATTCCTTCTTCTTCCTTGTCAAACAATACAACATTAGTCACTTCTCCCAATTTGGAACATTCTTCTCGGATATCTTCTTTGATCTCTAGCATTGCGGCTGGATCCTCCTACAACAGATCAGTATGACCTCTATGTCAATCTCGCTATACTTACCTCAAGTTCCTGCAAGGTAAACATGTGCTTTAACATGACAACCTTGTCCCATCGTGAACTTGTCTCTTGCAGTGTTCCAGGATCATCATCATCCCAGTCCGTCAGTTTGCTGCGACTGGTTAGCCCAGGCCCTGTTCGAGTGGGGACTCCATGCGTACTTCATCATCTTCTGCGTGCGTTTGATAATCTTCTTCTGGTCCTTCTTATTGGTCTTGACGGGAGCCTCTTGTTGACTCTTGTAAGAAAAGTCCGCAGCCTGGACCCTCATCTTGCCTGACGGGCCTTCCTGCCCCAGCCGAAAGTCGGTGTCATCCAGCATCTGAACCGCAAGATTGACAGACTCGGGTCTGAAATACACCACCAGCGCATCGCCTTTGAAGTCTCCTTTGTCATTTTCGTACATCTTGATCCGTGGTCGACCTGAATCAATCTCTTCTGCGATGACTCCACACTTGGAGAATGTAGAATTGATCTCGTCTTCATCGGCGTCTAGAGGAATCGAAGTTACGTACACCGCGGTGTTGACTCGGGCTTTCTTGGGCTTGCTGCCCGACTAGAATTCGGTAAGTACGAGTCCGCAAACGAGATCAAAGACACTAACCTCATCTCCGTTGGCCTGCTTCCTCTTCTTCTTAGGATTCGTGGTTGCATTCTCGTCCACACCTTCGACCTTGTAAATTTCGCCCTGTTGGTCCAGAAGTGACTGGTCCAGCTGTAGAAACAAAGACGATCCAGCGCGTTAGAATCTATCCTGACTGGCTACTCCATTGGACAAGAGCTTAAGGGTTGCAGAGGGCGAGGTAATATTCATGCATTGCGGTCAAGCCTACCACTGGTATCCACCGTCTTAATGCCGTATCCCATTCGAATTCGTTGCCCTCAGCCGTTTCGAGGATGAATTTGTCGTCGAGCGTGGAGAAGGAGACACGTTCGTCTGAATCAAACGCCGACGGCGACTGGGGAAACCCCGTCTGAATCCCTTCTTCAGGTCGCGTATCATCTGCCATTGTGACTGAGGTATGAATCTGGGACCTCAGGTGTGGATTGCTGACTGCTTTGAACTGCACACCGTCATAACCATGTGTTCCAGCCAACTTGGAAAACATGCCAAGCCATAACGCCAAGGATAGTTGTATGATCACATGACATCAGGATCTGCCTCACTAGCCTCATTTTTTTGGTGTTGAGGACTAGGTTCCATCGTCTTTTCTCAACTCAATCCTGCTTCTTAATGGTCAATCGAGATTCAGTCACCCTTTATATATATAAACCGCTCTGTTCTTCTTATAGGCAGACATAAAGGCGACGATATCGCAAGCAAACCCGCGAGACTTTGTAGGTACTTTTGGATCTCATGACCCATTCAACCACTGTTACAAGACTTCGCTTATTGGAAAAGCCTGCATTGTCACATGTGGTATGTCTGCAGAGTCGGGCTGAATGGCCCTCGTCACCTTTCCCGGCAGATTCGCCGGCATTACAGTATATCCCGTCGTGCCAGTTCCGTCGCCACCACGCGAAGTGGGGATAAGACAAGATTTTTATCTGATTGATCTAATCTAATCTTATTATTGGTTAGGTTGAACAAGCTTCCAAAGGTCCAGGCCGCATGTGGGCAAGCTAGAGTAAGCCTTCTTCAACTTCTATCCACACATGCTTGTCTGGCATTTCTTTCCCCCCACCCTCTCTAAGCGAATCAGATTCACTGGAGAAGTCGCTATAAGTGAATACATCTGATGAGAGGGGCCCGATTTCGGAAGCATTGCCCCAGAGGCTGATCTGGTGGACTTTCTCTCATGTAACGAAAACGAGACTCCAACAGAGACCCTGGTAGGATTTTGCTTCATACCAATGCAACATGATCCCACTCGTGTCCCAGCGACCTCCACAGGTTCGCACAGATATAAGGTCCAATGGGACCGCCATCTTTATCGCGCAGCTAGCTGCAATCTTTTGAAGTTATTCGTTGCCCAAGCTCTTGAATCTCTTCAAGCCTCCCAAAATGCCTACATTCTCCATCTCCAGGTTCCTACCGAATGCTCTTCGGTCCGTCCAGAGCACATCACCAGATCCAGCCAGTGATGTGGCAAATGAAAATGTCGCCGACAGTAAACCCAGCCCTGATGCAGATGTCGCTGCAGATGAGAAGGCCCAACAGGCCCTTGAGTTACCGGACGAAGATGCGCAACGAGGTGTTAGAATGGTGGAGGCCGTAACCCTGACATGGACCAAAACGTCTTTGATCTGGGTCTTTGTGAAGTACATAGCCTCCAACCTCCTACTCACCATTGCTGATCCTTGCTTAGCATGTGGCTACTGTACTTTGTCAATGCCTTTCAGTCATCGATTCTCAGTAACTTGACCCCATACGTGACGAGCAATTTCGAAGAACATTCCCTCCTCACTGTCATCTACATTGTGTCAAATTGTATGGCAGCCGCTACCTACATTCCCGTCGCCAAAATACTCGATCTCTGGGGACGAGCAGAAGGTTTCTTGATTATGGTCGCCTTTGCAACGCTAGGCTTGATCCTCATGGCATCTTGCAACAGCCTTTACACCTTTTGTGCGGCACAGGTCTTCTATACAATCGGTTTTGGAGGCATGACCTACTCCGTTGATGTCATCACTTCCGACGCTTCAAAGCTAAAGAATCGAGGGCTGGCATTTGCTTTCACCTCTTCCCCATATATCATTACGGCATTTGCTGGTCCAAAAGCTTCAGAAGGTTTTTACGACAACATCAGCTGGCGCTGGGGATTCGGTGCTTTCTCAATCATATTGCCATTCGTTGCAGCTCCCTTGTTCATCGTCCTCAAGTTGAATCTGCGGAAAGCAGAAAAGCAAGGGGTTTTGCTCAGGCGCAAGACTGATCGAACCATCGTACAGAGTATTTGGCACTACACGAAAGAATTCGATGGTAAGTGCTTCGTTTCTACATTCTAGATCACTAGCTCACTCAACAGCTCCTGGTGTTTTCTTGTTCGCAAGTGGCTTGGTTGTATTCCTGCTTCCATTTTCCCTAGCTGACGCGGCACCCAATGGATGGGCAACCGGATACATCATTGCCATGATTGTTGTCGGCTTTGTTGTGCTCGTGCTTTTTGGACTGTACGAAGCATACCTTGCCCCACAGCCATTCCTCACAGCCAGCCTACTCGCAAACCGGACCATCATTGGTGGCTGTCTCTTGTGTGGAACCTACCAGATCGGTTATTACTGTTGGGCCAGCTACTTTACCTCATTTCTTCAAGTGGTCAACGACCTGTCGATCTCTGAAGCTGGCTACGTGAGCAGCACATTTGATGTGGTTTCTGGGGTTCTTCTACTCGGTGTTGGCTTTGTCATCCGCAAAGTCGGTTACTTCCGATGGCTTTTGTTCATTGCCGTGCCACTATACATCTTTGGACAGGGGTTGATGATCTATTTCCGCCGTCCACACCAAAACATCGGCTTCCTTGTCATGTGTCAGATCTTCATCTCCATCGGTGGTAGTGTGATCATCATTTGCGAGCAGTTGGCAGTCCTGGCGGCGGCCGATCATCAACACGTTGCTGCAGTTCTTGCCTTGCTCTACGTCGTTGGTAACATTGGCGGGGCCATTGGCAATACAATTTCAGGCGCGATCTGGACAAATACCTTTGGCCAGGCACTGGCGAGATTTCTTCCCGAGGAGGAGCAAGCCAATCTGGAGGATATCTACAACAGTCTGGACGTCCAATTGAGCTATGAGTGGGGTTCTGCTGCAAGACTCGGCATTCAGGAAGCATACGCCTATGCACAACAGCGAATGTTGATCGCGGGCACCTGCATTATGGGTCTTGCCCTGGTCTGGGTGCTTCTGATCAAGAACATCAATCTCGCCAAGATTGATCAAGTCAAGGGCATGGTGTTCTAGAGAGATGTAGAGGGGACGATGGTCTGGATCAGTATTGAAGCAAGCCTTACCCGAATTTCACTCGAAATGTCAGTATAATAAGAAACAGCTTTTCAGATCATGAATACAAGCTCCAAGTTGAGCAGTCATGACAGGAGGCATGAATACCACGGAAGCTATAAGAGTAAGACAACTACTTCGCATCTCAGATGCTGTAGTGACGTGTAGGGCTTCTAAAGCGTGCAGTAATCCTCTCTGAGCTTAGAGAGTGTATCTGTAATCTGGGTGAAAGTCTCCAAGATCCTCAAAGGTCTTGCTTGACAACGGGTTGATCTCTCCGCGAGCCGCCCACTCCTGCCTAGTCTGCTCCCTCTTCCTATTCTCCCGGATGACGTGTCGGTATAGCCAATATGCTGTGCACATTGAAACTAGGTAGACCCCCAGGCTGAAGCCGTGTCCCAGAAAGAACCTTGGGGGGTGTCTGTAGACTTGAGAAGAAACCATACTGAGGCCTTGAATAACGATGCTCGACGCAGTGGTTGCGGTGGCCCGTTTCGTATAACCCCCGTGCAATGTGATGGTCCAAGCGACAGATATCACAAGACACGGGTAAGCACCGCCCGCAACAAAGCAGGAGCCAGCAACCAATGCGATCGTGTTCGTCGTAGAGAGAAGGATGATGAAGCCGGTAGCGGTGGTTCCGAGTAGCGCGATCACCATTGGTGCTCTTCGAGGCACCTTGTCAGAAAGGTAAGACAGACCGAAGAGACCAACAATGGCGAACGAGTAGGGGATAATAGTGATGAGTTGGGTCTGGAGACGACCGAAGCCAAATTCTCGAACAAAGGTAGGGAGGAAGACAGAAAAGGACCCGATCCCAACACCCTGAGCCCCTAAAATCATGGAGCCTGCGTAGATCTTCGGGTCTTTGAGAGCGAGAACAAACAGATGCCAGCGAGCCTTAGCGCCTTCGATGTTTTGTGCTAGCAGAAGACATGTCAGTACAATTCTGTCGTGTAAAATCAGGCAGGCCCGTTGCCTTCAAGCGGGGCCCCACGATGTATTGGTGCTCACACCCCTGCAACAAAGCCACAAACCGACCAAAATACTCGACACGGGGAGGCATAACTTACACAACTTGAACCTTGCCCGTATGATGTTACGTTCCCTTTGAGATCTGAACAGCCAGCTTCCTTCTCTAGCAACATCCTCGGGAAAGCCTTGGAATACCACCCAAACGACGATTCCGAAGCCGACTGTCATACAGCCTTCAACGATGAAAAGCCATTCCCAGGCGTTGAGTCCGTTCCTCCCCTCCATCGTAATACCAATGGCATAGGCGATGAGTCCGCTAAAAGCTCCTGCAATTGGAGTCATACAATACAAGAGTCCTGTCAAAGAATCAATGAGATAGTGAACATGGACGCCCGGAAACCTGGAACACCACGTACCGGCTCGGAGACCCATCTCGCTAGGCTTATACCACTGACTGGCAAATATCCAAGCAACGTTGACGAAGCACTCGCCCAATCCAATGCCGACTCGGATCACCATGATGGCTGCGTATGACTTGACCACTGCGAGCAATGCTGCCAGTGTGCCAAAAACGACCAAAGCAGTGCCTATGACGAATCGAGGTTTGATATATCGAAGGGCCAGTGCCGCAGGCAAGTCGAAAAGCATATAGCCAACATCTGGTCAAATCTGTCAGTACATACCCAGAGAAGCAAACCCAATATTTGCAAGACTGAGATACTCACAGAACATCATCACGCAGTTGTAGAACTGCTGAGGGGTGAAGTTCAACTCGTCCTGCATTCCTAGCACTCGAGCGTTCCCAATGGCTCCACGATCCTAGTTACACGTTTAGTGGGATGTCGGTCAAAGGACTAGGCGACAGACTTCAACTTACCAAATACGCGAAAAACAACCCAAGGGCAAGGCAAGGCATGATGACGAGATCCTGCTTTAGTACAACCTTCTTCTCCTCCTTGAGGAAGGTCGGGTCGTCGACGATCGACATGTCCACCTCCTGATTCGTGACGTCGGTGTGTTTGGTGGCATCTATGTGCGCAGCGGCAACAGGTTCCTTTTCGATATCAGTCATGGTGGCGCCCATCTTTGACTCTTTAGATGCTAAGGTTCTTTCTTCGACGAAAACTAGATGCTGGATTCTCGTGAGATTCATTGAAGAGTATTGGTGGTCTTATACCCTCGCACCGGCCGGCGAAGCAGAGCATGATTACCCCGAACATCAATGCCCCCTAGAAGTCGATGCGATCTCCGGAGACATGTTAGTTAGATCTCAATCTCATACCCCAGAGTTCTACCCCAGAGTATGTTGCCAAGAATAGACCCGAACTTCGCTCTGGGCAAATCTCAGGCCAAGTCCGTACCAATGCCCTTGGATCCAATTGTGGTCAGTCGAGGCTGGTCCAGCAATCCCCTCATCGGCATTGGCACTTATTTTCGGCCCTAAAGGCGGCGACCTAGGACGATTTTCGCTGACAACCTGAGTGAGTATAATTGTTGGCAAAGGGACACAAAAATCATTCAAGGCCGGGACTTTTCTTGGTGGTCTCGAGCACTTGGTTGACTCGCCGTTTCAGTCTGGGCATTACTTGGTTGAGGAGTTTGCCATACTCAGCTATGACCGACAGTCCCGCAAGTGTTGAATCTGTTGAATCACAACATTGGATCATATGTGGAAATTACGGGCCGCAAATACCAAGAAAGAAAAGCTTAATGAAATGCACTCCTACATTAACATGAACGTCTTAAGGAAGACCCCAACAATGTGACGGAGGTGGAAAATGTGGCAAAGCAGCAGAAGTCACTCGAAAAATGGTATAGGACTCTCTTGCAACTTTCCTGTGTTCTATGTGCGTTCTCTCTTCAACCTTATGGCACTTATTGATTGACACCCTGCAACCAAATCTGCTGCTCAATGCGGGTCGAGTAAGCCGACATGCCCATAATCCGCTGCATCTGCTTGTTGCTAACTGTCAAGACCTTGTCCGCTATGAAGAACCGAATGCCCTCGGAGCAAGGAGGAACAGTCAGGCCCCCCATATAAGTCCAGAAATTGTCAAATGAATCAACCTCATTCAGCGCTAGGTCGAGATCCTGGCTGACATTGGTTATCTGCTTCGTCTCATTGAAGCCAATATACCACGGCCACTGAGACACGAACGGGGAGTCCGTATCTCCAGCAGGATCGATGCGGAAGGCCAGGACACCGACATAGTTACTATCGGCGTCGGCATGCACGAAATGCATCTCCGCCATACTGCGTTTGCCGTTGACTGGGTGCTCGGCAGGAGTGTGTATGTGCCAGCCGACCATGTAGGCTGTGACCCCGTCGAACGTGATGCTGGGGAGTTCAGTCACGTTGTCTTTGTCATAATGAGGTGTGAACGCTGGGCCGTATCCCCAGTTGAAGTAGTTGCCCGAGACGTTCTGCGAATAGTTCCCGAACTCCGGTTTATGGACCGCGGAGAAGCCTTGAGTGGACGTCAGGCCGACGGGAGCTTGTTGAGTGCCGTTCTGGCAGAGGAAGTATTCTGTGCCGGTCGAATATCAGCATGGAGTTCTGACATACAACTCCAAGACGGAGATGACTTACTCGGATTGATATATCCCCAGTTTGAAGAGGCTTCATACGTCCAGTCGTTGGAGTCTCTGCCCGGATCCACTTCGGTGAATGGGACGTCTCGCCGCACATTCCGGTACACATAGTGGTTGGAGTGATCAGCGCATCCCAGTACACCTGTAGCCAAGGCACAGGCGAGGAAGATCTCGGAGAACATTTTTATTTTTCCTCAAGTACAGTATCTTCAACAAGGCGTCGAGAGAGCAGGATGGAGTGTAGAAGATATGGAACAACTATCTGTACTCTACTGGCTAATCATTATAGCGTACACGACCTAAGTTCTTGTATGTCCTCCCGTTCTACCATTCACTGCCTATTCGCCACCGGCTTCGTTGACTGTGACCTATAATTATCGCATCGAGGGATTGAGTTTGCTAATATCGAACGTGCATACAATTTGGTTCAGTATTGTGGCCATAGCTGTTGGTCGGTGCGCCGCTGAGTAAATCCAAATGATCGACTGAAACGGGCGGTCCAGGCATACGGGCTGGCTGGACGTTCTGGAACTTTATAACCTTCTAGAACTCTATAACGTTCTAGAACTCTATTCACCTCACAACTCCAATAGCAACATCGACTATCCACGACTAGTGGCCGATAGTATGACTTCTAATTGGAGTGTCCCGATAATAATAACAGGAGGTTCCATCATGTGAACCATGTCCCTCGTAGACAGCAATTGTGTTTTTGCAATGTTCCGATGCGAACCAGTCAGTGCCCAGCGCATCGACATCTCATACTGTCAAAGTCCAACGTTTTCCCAACGAGCTATCGTTTCATCAGTGTCTGCTCCGAGTGTCTTCTCACTCAAGCTCTAGATCTCGTTCAGATAGGACATAACCATCGATCAGGGCCACAACAGCTCGATGTTCCAGGTGATTAGAGATGTTGAACAACGTGGCTCGGTAGCATTAAACTTCAATTCCGGAGTCAGATCCAATTTCCTGGATCCCGACGAGGATAGGAAAATCCGGCCATGCGCCAGGATGTTTGGCTGCCGATTCCACCGCCTCACGATATTCATCATGGTCCATTTATTCGACCCTTTTAAGCCCTCGCCTTTCCGGGTGTCCCATAAGTGCCTCGAGCTCGTCAAAGTAGAAGAGTCGGCGACTGAGTAGCTCGCCGAGACATGCTTCCATCATTCGCCGACGTACTAAGAGTTCTTGGTATGCTTTGTCATCTATGAGGCTCTGATGAAAATTTTGAACCTCCTCGTTTGTGCTGTTCGTATGGGCAACACGAGCGACGTATTGCGTCTGATCCTGAGGTGTTGAGCCAAGGTGCACCGTATACGCTGCTGTGGCATTACTCTCTTGCTCCAGCCGGGCCTTCAGTGATCGATAGAGATCTGAATTGGGGAGATTGTGGGACAAAATCTCGTCAATCTGGCTCTTGACGCTGTCTAGCGCAGCTTGGAACCGATCAGTGTCCTCGTCCTCAACAGGGTCTGTACAACGTCGCCCGGGGGCGTTTTGGCATTCGATACACCGTTCGGAATCGTCTGAGAAGACACAGATCTTGCTCGTGGTTTGACGCTCAGAGCAGTTATTGATTGTGCGATGTTGTACTTGAGTGACAAGTTTAGCAAACAAATCTTCTTCGGGATTTCGTAGCTCAATATGAGTTGTAAGAGTTGTAGAGAGAGAAGAGAGCTCCCTCTGGTTGGAGATCTCTAGTGGTCTCCTGCCAAGCGCAAATAGAGCAAGGTGCGCCTCATGGCTTCATATCGTTGTCAAAGAAGCGTTGAAGTACTAGTAGATGAAGTAGATGTCAGAGAGGGGTCTGTGGTGTGAGTCATTAGTTTTCTCGTGTCAAAGCAATGACTGAACGAGGTAACTAAAAGGAGACTTGAAGTGAGTCGCTTTGAGGATGTAGGACTCTCATATGGATCGCCGTAATGTTTCGAACCGTCCTATACCAACTCTTCTATGCAACGATTGGTCTATCTGAGGTCCATAAATCTACACTCAGTTAGGTCTCTACTGCTGCGGCTATTCCAGAGGGGCAAATGATAATAGTATCATACCAATGGTCCTTTCGCAAGGTCCGGCAAGTCGCGACTGATGCTTGGACCCCACCGTAAACCCATTGCTGTGGTCATTAAGGTACCCGTCGCTACAGACCCACCGTTCAACAGCTAGGACATATTGAGCCTGTAACATTGACTTGGAAATCTATAAGAGCAAAGGTTTCAGAGACAGACGCTTTTTTCGTACTTCGTATGAGGATACCAGAGCCATTTGCGGCATGGTGGCCTAACTGGATGGAGTCCTTATCGCCAGGATATTCTCTCCGAGGTTCCAGCTCCCGGGGGCATTCCCGGTGAGGCCACGTTCTACTCCGTAGGCGCCCCCTCGGCCTACGTCAGATGCCCGAGAGCCTGTGACAGGCACGAGTAATAAGGCTCAGTTGCGCCCGGGGTGCTGGCTAACCGCAAAGGACAAAAGCTCCGATAGGGCCCAACAACTATTACCGTGGGCGGTATGGGCGCCATAAAGAAATCACGGTCGCTAATTGGTGAAGAGCATGCTCCCCTAACTGTGAGTCGCGACCCGTAGGTTCTAGAGATCTCATCTCCGACTAGCGAAGTGCTTGTTACTCAGAATGGTCATAGACCTGATCATACCACCACTGCACATGGAAATTTCTCAGCATGTGACAGTGTTGACCAAGGATTCTACGAATGTCCAAAGGACTTTTGTCTTGTGACCTCGGCATGTTGCAATGCACATATACTTCGCGAGACAACCCCCTTGATTGCAAGGAAAGCTAATCAGTAACAACCAACGACCAAAAAGCAACCCAATCAAGAATACCAACCAAATCATTCACCTGTCACTTTGTGGCACCAAAGTCAATCTACAAAACCTATCTATCACACAATACCAATAATGAAGGGCATTCACGTTCTTCACGCAGAAGAGACTTCGGTAAGTCATTGCTGAATGGTATCATAGAACGATGTTGGGCCGCGGCTTGCTAACTTTCATCAGCAGAAAGAAGCGCTCGAGCCTCGACCATTACCATCATCTGAGTCGACAGGAGCTCTGTTCTTGACCAACAACTCGAACTGTGGACAACTAGGGAACGAATACAACGAGCTAGACTTCGCTGGCCAGTTCTCATCATATAGCATCGAAAGTCCTGTTGAGTTGCTGCATGATGTTTGGGATGGTGTTTGGAAGAAAGTCACGCACATTTTATGAGTTTGGGATCAAATTGTACTATTTATACGTTGATATACCCCATACGTGCGCCATGAAATGCACGATCAGTCGCTAGTCTATTCTATTGAAGGATGTTGTACAAGTCCCCCCTCGGGACGCAACGCCATCGCCATGCAGCAGTATTCAAAATCATTAAGACCAACAGCGTAGACTGCTAGCCTCGTCGACCATGAGATCGGTTTGTCTTTGTTCTCGTAAGCTCAAGGCCAGCCACTGAAGTCGAGGTATAAACTCTGTCAATGTTGTAAGGGCTGGCATTGTATTGGGCAGCCTCTGGAATGCTCTCAGCACGCGATCTCGTGCGAGCCAATTGTGTTCGGGTAATTGTATCTGAGGTGGAATGTCTTGTCGCTCGAGACTTCAAAGACTCTCCGTCAGTGTCTTGTAAGACACCGTCAGCACCGACATTGCTGCCCCCCGTTGTGGTTCTGCTAAGATCGGGAGTCTCCTCTGCTTCAGCCTGCCTGATAGCATTGCCATTCTTGGCTCGTAATTGGTTCATAACGGCTTCGGCTTGCGCAGAATACAAGCATCGGGCACGGATTTGTGCTCCATATTTGTAGAAAATGAAAGGGAAGGGCACACATGCCAGGGCCAGGAAGGCAGGTACCGAACTAGCCCAATGAATTCCCAATGCACTATACATATCGGCGGTGAAAAGGGGGAATGCCGCACCAAACAGCGACCGAAGTACGGTGTTGGCTGCCAGGACGGATGCCGCGTAGATCGTGTAGGAGTCGATCAGATAGTTGGTGATGCCCAGGAAGACGATATTCAGCCCAAATCCAAAAGGTGCTCCAGCAAGGACTGGGGAGATCCAGTGGATAGAAGGAGAGTTGGTCCAAGCAAACCAGAACATGCCGATTGGAATGGCAAACGAGCCATAGAGGGTCGGTCGCAGTCTTGCCTCTGGGGGGGCAACTCCACCGTTCGCCTCGGCTGCGGCAATGTACCACTTGTTGGCCCATCCAATAAATACGATACCAATGATCATGCCGCCAGCAACTCCTAGAAATGGAAGACCCCCGATACCGGCCGACCAACCTCTAACTTGCTGGAAGACGATTGGATACGCCCCGAAAAGGAGATACAGAGTGCCGTAAACAATGGCAATGTAGATCGAAAGCAGGAGGACAATCGGCTCACGGAAGAGCAAGATCCATGGGCGAAGAAGAGCAGTGCTCAATACCGCGCCTAATGACGGAGTACCTTTCTCTTTATCGCCCTGCAATGCGTAGACCTTTCCGGTTTTTTGCGCGAGGATGGCGACTCTCTTTCGAAGAATAATGGGGCCATATGTCTCGGGGACGAAGACGGTGCCGAGAATCCAAAGGACACCTGAAAAGATTGTCAACAGGCCCATAACCCATCGCCAGCCCTCACTTTGTCCCAAGAAACCTGCAATCCAGGGCGAAAACGTGGGACCCATGGAAGGAGCAAGCGCAAAAATGCCCATGGCAAGGCCCCGTTGAGATGCAGGGAAAACATCAGCGATGACGCCTCCGGCATTGGTAAGAGGAGATGAACCAAAGGCTCCAGCGAAGAAACGGAGCACCAAGAGAGTTCCTATATTGTTGGCGGCGGCGCATCCCGCGTTGAACGCTGTGAATGCTCCGAAGCTGATGGTGAAAATGATTTGTCGGCCATAGATCTCGCTCAGTGGGGCAAAGATAAGTGGTCCAGTCGCGAAGCCCAGGACAAAAAGTGATATACCAGCAGTAATGAGTTGATTGCTCGCTCCTAGGTCGACTCGAAGTTCACGAATGGTGCCAGAGAAGGCAGAGGAGCAGAAGGCTGTGCACAGGGTTTCGAGAGCCACGATTCCAGTGACGAACCATCTCCGGCCCTGAGTCCAGGTGAAAGGATTGCCAGCGTCGTTAGGGATATATGTGACAATGTAAGGGTCTTCGGTCGTACCAGCTCCTTCGTACTCATGGGCGACGACTTCTTCTGTGACGCGAGCCTGGTCAAGAACCAGCCGGAACAGTGAAAGGGGCGGTGGTGGAGGGTCGAGTTTCTCGTCGTTGACTGCCATCTTTGAAGGAAAAGATGCTTTACGCGTAACATCAACTTTCTAGGAGTGTGTCGTGATAAAGACATAAAGTCCGTTGAGAAGAACTAGGCACAGGGCCCATGTTTTTATTGTCCACGTCGTTTGCAAAGTTAGATGAGGTTATGGGTCCGCACTTCAGGAGAGGCGACATCATCGGCATGGATACATGGCAACTGCCGGCGAACTCTTTTCCGGAAGTATAATAGTGCGTGCCGAGTGACACAAATCTGGACCTCCTGGGTAAACCACACTGTGCCGCAAAGCCGGATAAGAGAGGCTGCGCTCGGCCATGCCGATTGTTACTACTAATCTACGAGTGTGTTTTACACATGATCCAAACCTGCAACTCACGGAGATTTCTTTAACATGCTCTCGAGGCTGGTGGTCTGCCATCTGCCAATTCCACTTGGGTGGAGATGGTCAAGGATGGTGCACTTCGGGCCACAAATCGATCACATGCGCTCCTAGCCTGACTGATAAACCAAACACGCAAGTGACGTGTTCAATGTTGATCACTAAGAGTTTGCAGTTGGGCCGCAGTACTGGAACCTCCGAGGCTCGAGGCTCGAGGCTCGAGGCTTGCTCAAATCAAGACTTTTCATGGCAGTAAGTAACAGTCGTTGTGAGCGATTTACGCCGCGCATTGAACAAAGTAGGAAATTTTGGAAGAACGGCGATAAATCCATATCAGGACTAGCGTAGCCTGACTAACCTCGGCATAAAGCTTTGCGTCGGCCACTTCTTATCTTTGGAGCAAGGCTGTGGATATCCTCCTCCTATCAGATGGTTTTCATGATGGAGACCTGTTTAAGATCCACGTGTTCAGCTTGATAAGGGGGCAAACTTATAGCAGTATGAGAGGCGCATTGGTATGTTTACTACTGCACACTCGTACTCATGTGTCTGCATATGAGTGACACCAATTACCGACACTTTCCCGAAAGCAATGGTGGGTGCGTTGGTTGCTATCATCTTCTGACTAAGCATTCACAAACGACATCATTCAACAAATCGATGTTTACGTATATTCATGGAACGCAAAATTGGTATACGAAATACGAGGCAGTCATGTTGGTGACATGAAAAATCGTACAGGCCTATAGCATTGATCTCCTCTGGGTCTTGACTTCCTCGATGTCTGCCAGAAACCGCTCTGGTACCTCAATGACTTTATCACGAATATAATCCGCAAAGCCCTTGCCCAGAGCGTCCAAAAGGCGACAGCTGCTGACTCCTCGTCCGAGAGGCCCATAGATCACAAAATGGACTGCCCAGATGTTTGGAAATTCCATTCGTTCAACGAAGAAGTCGTCCCTCCAATCGTCACCGATCAGCTCTTGCATTCTGGATCTCGTCATGAAGCTTTGTAACCATGGATACTGGTCCGCCTTTCGCACAAACAATCCAAAGTTGATGTTGGCTCCTTTATCACCCGATCGGGCCAAACACACGTCCCCAAGCCGAGCTTTCTTGGTTGGTCCGAACGACGACAGATCGACGGGACTAGCAGTCTCGTAATTTTCTCTTGGTGCAAGTTTCTGGTATTTTGGAGGATGACCCGCATCTGCAGTCTCTGCAACCTGGCCATCTTTCGACAGAATTGCAACGCCTTCTTTGAGCTTGTCTTGAGGGTAAAGCGCCGGATAGAAGGCGAGGTAAGACCGTGGTAACGCCGTTCTTGTGTCCAACGACAGGTGGAACCCTGAAAAGTGATGCATCCCTATCTCGCTCCATGCTTTCAACAAGCCATACACCGCCATCTCGCTATCAGCTTGCACAAACACTCTCCCATATGTCGTGCTGGCGAACTGCGACCGTGGATTCTGTTCTGGAGTTCCCAAGACCTGGAAATCAAGCAATTGAAACTTGTCGATCAATCCCTTCTGGGTGAGTACAGTCCTCATTTGTGTTTCAAATAGCTGCCATTTTTCTGCCGTTGCGTATCCGGTAGCGTTGGTCAAGAGCTGTGCTTCATATCCACCGTGGTAGAAAATGGCCAGCTTGGTGGTTGGCGGAGGTGCATAGCCCTTAATGTTGGACAGCTTCACTCTGTTTTTCCCAACTTGTTCCACCTTGATCCCTGAGGTGTCAGCTGACACGTCGCTGTTGAGGTAGATGCCCCCCTGCAGCTCGTACAGGAATTGACATTTGATATTGTCTTCGTTGACCAGCCCTTTAGTATTTTCATGCTTGGTGATGACCGAAGTTCCATCTTCGGCAATCTCAGCAATGCCGTACGACAGGTCAACGAAGGTATCGAGTGGGTATTCATTAAACCCAGAGAAGTTGGACCCCGTTGCGTAAGCCGAGCATTCTATCAAATGGCCGGCCACCAACGCCCCAGCCAGGCGATCAAAATCTGTATCAGACCATTGATGCCAATACCAGGCTGCCCCGATAACAGGCGATGCATCAGCTACACGACCACAGATGATGACATCTGCGCCGAGCTCCAAGCCTCTGACAATGGCTCTTGCCCCTAGGTAAGCATTGGAGCTGACGATGGGCTTGCCTTTTGTGTCAAGAAGTGCTGCAGCGTTCTCTGCTAATGAAACTTTGTCGTTCTCACTGTCCAAGTGTGGAGGAAGTTTGCCTGTCTTCTCTAGCTCTGTCTTGACCTCTTCCATTAGATCGTCGCCATAGACATATGCAATCTTCAGGTCCAGTCCTTTCTCGTTAGCAAGCTTCTGCGTCTTTTGCGCCAGCCCCTTGGGGTTGAGGGCGCCGCCATTAATGATAATTTTGATGTTTTTGTTCTTGATGACATCAATTGTTTGCTCGAGACCATCCCAAGCCGTTGGCTCCCACCCATCATGCTGGCCCTTTGCCAGTTTCTCCGCATTTTCGGCAAGATTCATCTCCGCCAGGTAATCACCCGTAATAAAGTCGACAGGCCCATATGTTGCTTGACGGCGCATCTGATACCCAGGGTCCCCACGGGCCCCGGAGCAGTTAGCAATCCGGCATGGGCGCGTTGATGGCGGCGCTGCTGGTCCTGGGTCACCCATTTCGGATTACTGGTCGACCTGATTTGTTACTATGGATCTGCGTCCTCGCCTTATCTATGGCTCACGGTGCTTGCAAGATAGTATGCAGGATTTCGAGACAGGAGTGAGTTTGGAAAGTCCAAGAGTACATGATGCAGTCAAGACTCCCGTTAACTACATTCCCCGCGTGGCTAGGTTCGCATGACAAAAGTTCCCCGGGGTCTTCCCGAGGTAATCCAAATCGAAGCGAGTGACATCTTGGTCAACACCAAGGCTCAGACAGATTATCACCCAAACCGACCCGTTCTTTGTGCCTGGCTTTGGCAGCAGTCAGCCAAAATGTCTCGGTCTCGGATGTGCGGAGTGCATAACCGACTCGTGATCAATGACTGCGTGTGGTTGAGGTACGTAGATGCACAATTCCAGGCGAGACCAAAGACCCCTCGGCTCATGTCACATATGTTGACTCAGTCATGATGTGACCAATGATACGCCACAGACTCTTCCCGTCAGGATGTCATGCACTATCAATTACCCCACGCTGACTCTTCTGCCGTTACGACAATAGGGCGGTAGGAAATTGCCATGCAATTCGATGAGGAGGTTTTTAAGTTTCCGTTCTTGGACCGAGGTCTGTCTAGTGCGCTTTACACATTGGAGAATACCTACCTAGGTAGTGCTAATATTCAACGACCACGCAGAAGTAAATGCATTTGTAGAAGATCTCTGTGAAGCTGACCGTGACGAGAGATAGTTCCATTCCAATATTTCTTGCCCCTTAATACATCGGCCCCTTTGGACTACGTAGCCGACGATTTACAGCCAACGGTTCCCTAACCTGCGAAGATTCTGTGACAAGGGTATTGCGACCCTTCGTAGAGTGTCATATCAATCGTCAAGATGGGAAGCATTGGTGTCGCGGAATCGTACTCCATTCCCAAGGAATGCGAGAAACTTTTGACCACTGAACTACTAAAGAACCCCAAGATATCCAAAGACATTCCTAATGAGGCTGCTCAATATGCTTCCAAAATCAGCTTCACTGGTTCTGATCTACCATCTATCCCCATCAACTGGAGATTCGCCGAGTCTGCTGCATCCTTGAAAGCTTTTGAGGCATGCATCGTGGCTGCTCTCCTCAAACGCAAGTACAATACCGAGTTCGCTGGTGCGACCATCGATACCGATCATGCGCAACTCTTTTTCATGTCAACACTAGTCTGGTCCATCAAGAACGGAAGTGGTGAACCAATTACATATACCACGAACCCGGGAAAACTTGACGAGCTGATCCCCAACTATGACTTCCACAAGCAAAGTTCAAGTCTCTATCGCATTTGTGCCACCAACATCTACCGAACCAAGGATAACAGATTCTTCCACCTGCACGGGAGCATGAATCCCAATCCAACGTTGGAGAGCATTGGGTTTCCAGAAGACAGACCAGAACTCACCACCTGGGAGGCTGCTATGCAGCCTTTTATCGAAAAATTGGCCACCATCGAGTCCAAAGAAATTCAACGATTGGCGTCAGAGGAATACAAGCAAGCCGGCGTCATCGCTGAGACGGTTGACTCTTTCCGAGCGACCGAGCATGGCAAAGCTAATGCTCACGTCGGCCTCTTTGAGATTCATCCGGTATCCAATCCTAACCATAAACCATCGTGGTGGCCATCATCACCACAGACGTCGGCTCAACGCCCGCTTGCTGGTCTCAAGGTCGTCGATCTTACCCGCGTTATTGCAGCGCCGGCAATCACACGTGGGCTGGCAGAGTTGGGTGCTAGCGTAATGCGAGTGACATCCCCGAACCTTGTCGACTTCAGCCAGCTACACGTCGATTTGAGCTGGGGAAAGTGGCAATGTAGCATCGACTTAAAGAGCGAAGAGGGAAAGAAGAAGCTCAAAGAACTGATTCGAGATGCAGATGTGGTGGTTCAAGGCTATCGACCAGGCGTCCTCGATAAGTATGGATTCAGCCAAGATGCTATTATCGATCTGGTTAAAGATCGTGAACGCGGCATCGTCTCCGTACGTGAAAACTGCTATGGTTGGAACGGTCCTTGGTCCTATCGCTCAGGATGGTAAGTCTACGCCAATCTACTTTACGTCGGCTCCCCGTGCAAGTCATGGGTCGAGCAGAGCTAGAGGCCCTTTCGTTGTTGCATTGTTGAGTCAGGATGGATCTAACACACAGGCCAGGCAACAAATAAGTGATGCTTGCATCGGTATCTCGGCAGGATTCGGCAAGGCAATGGGACTGAAGGACAATGAAGCCGTGACACCTGTTTTCCCCAATAGCGATTACATGACCGGAATCGCCGGGGTGACAGGCATCTTGTCTGCATTGATGCAAATGGCCGAAAAGGGGGGTAGTTACAAGGTCGACGTGGCGCTAAACTACTACAACCAGTGGCTCGCCAACTCGGTGGGAGAGTATCCAGAGGAGGTATGGCAAGACGTGTGGAAACGGAACGGCAGTGAAGTATTCAGGTACGTTTCGTCGGAGCTGATTCTTACAATGACGTCTAATTTTTCCAAGGTCTTACCACAACATGCCTTACCTGATCCCACGATATATGTCCTACATTGCGAAGAACTCCAACCTCCTAGACCCCAAGTTTTTCGAGGACCGGGAGAGTAAGGCTATCGACTCGATCGTTAAAACAGTGAAACCGATTGTTCAATACAAGAATGATCAAGTGGTGCTGAAATACAATGTGGGAACTCGAGGAAATGGAAAGGATGCCGCAAAGTGGCCGGAGGATCTGATGACCGAGGTGGTCACATAGTTGTGCAGAGCTCTTGATGAATTCTAAGAATATGATGCTTCTATTCTGTTGCCTCTCTTGCCGCTGAAATTTTCGTTTCTTCAGCCCACGAGGACCGGAACCCAGCGCTCATCCTTGACAATCGAGAAATTCAAAGCAGTGGCTAACCCATACAGCATTTCTACCAAAGGCACGTCGATATTATGCTTCTGCGCAATTCGGAGTGTGTTCCCCAAGATTGCATCTACCTCAATGGGCCTTCCTGCCTTCACATCCATCAACATACTGGGATCTTTGCCTCCGGTCTTCGTCCGAGCCCGGTGGAATTTCATCCTCTCCTGGATGGACTCTTCGGTGATGTCGGTATAGCCCTCAGCCGCTGCGATCTGGCCAACTTGCCTCATCACTTTGACGATGATATCGTCGGCGACCTCGGAGGAGAGCAGGAAATTGGGCCCGTCACATCGGGTCAAAGCTGATATAGGGTTGAAGGCAAAATTAACGGAGAGTTTCAACCAGCGGCGGGCCTGAACATCATCGTACACTGGGGCATTTCCTCCGCCAGCTACCCACAGTTTCGACAGAGCATCAACTTTGGCTTTGGCCGAGGCTGGCGCGTTCGCAGGGTATGTTCCCAGGTCGATTCGTTCGTTTGGGCCCATCACCACGACGCCTGGTGCTACTTGTACGGTCGGTAGCCAGACGACGCCGGAAATGATGGTGTTGTTGGGATATCGCTGCAGATACTCTTCCTCAATGCCGATCCCATTCTGGGCGACCACGATGGAAGTCTCGGCGCCAACAGCTATCTCGATCTGGGTGCTGACGCCAGGGAAGGCCTTGCTGCAGACCAAAATGTAATCGAAGGGGCCATGAGAGTTGGCTTCTACCAAGTTGCGGACGGCAGTCGGCCTGTAATGAATGTTGCCGAAAAGCGCCGAACGAATGGTGATGCCGGCCTCGTTGACAGCTTCGTAGTTACTTCGACACGCTGTGACCACTTGGACACCGGCTTTGGACAAGATATATCCGTACACACATCCCACAGAACCCGTACCAAAGATCAGAGCCTTTGTCATATCGGGCAGTGTCTGCAGGATAACCCCAAGTGGTCATCAAGTGTGATAAGGCTATCTTGAGATCATCAGCGTGATGGATCCGACACTTCCTCGAGCTATGGCGATGATCCAAGCAGAGGCAGCGGAATCGTGATGAAGATGACACAATCAGGCACTCCGAATCCGCCGGAGTATTTCCGCAACGTTAATAGGTGGGATGAATTCGCTTAAGTCCGATCTAGATCTCGGGCCCTGACCACATGGCTAAAGTATCTTGACAATGTTCCAACACTAGAATAGCAATGTTCAATGCCATTGTGACACATTCTATATGCGCGCGAGCGTGGTTGGTTCCAGTAGTGAACAGCTGGTTGAAGCCCTCTTCGAGCGCCACAAAAAGTCTACAGTGAGGGAGTTCAGGGTCCTGCCAATCCTTTGGTGGGGAGGGGGGGTAGCGAGAGCATCGAACGAATAGCGCAGGTCGACGGCGGGTCCATCCCCACCATGGCCTTACCGAGGGCCTGGTATGTCCGAGGCGCTCATAGAAGAAAAAAGGTTCAAAAGGGCAAGCTCAGCTCGAGAGCCGCTTGGGAGCTATTCTGTGTGTATTCAAAGGCAATAACAAATATATCTCGGACAGATTCCGGCAACTCGTGGAGCAGACTGTTTGCCATGCCCTACCAGGGAGAGTGTAATTGCGGGGGCATCAAGGTCTCCATCGAAGATGAAGCAGCCGCAGAGAACAAGCCTATCTTCTGCCATTGCCTGAGCTGCAGACGCCAAAGCGGCGCTCGTGGGTTCACCTTTGCTTCAAAGATCGCCAAATATGAAGGCTAATCTGATGATAGTGGGTACATATGTCCTAGTGCTCCCGGAGGGCGACGTTACTGTCACCGGACCTCTCAAGGCATACTTGGACGACAAAACTGACTCTGGGACATCGCTCCATCGATGGTTTTGTGAAGTCTGCGGGTGGTGAGTTTCAGTTCCTTACATTTTTATCTGTTTGTTCTTTCGACCAAACGGCAGTCAAGATAGGGCTGAGTGAATCTTGAACAGTCCTGTAATGTCAACCTCGCCGCTATTTGCGGGAAAGAAGAGTAAGGCCGCCCTGGCTAGATTTCACCTTAAATCAACTGCTGACCCTGGGTCTCATTAGTTGTGAAACTTGGTCTGTTCGACAAGATTGAGAAACCTGTTGTAGAGGTCTACTGCAGGAACCGCCAGGAATGGGAACCGAAGCTTGATGGGGTGGTCTCTATCGAAGGTGCATCATGATGAGCGGCATAAGGGGATTTGCCCAGCGGTAGTAGTGCCCCTGAAGACGAAATTTTGATGTAGGCACGAAGGCTTGCCATACGCATGCCTTTCTAGCCAAAGTATTTTGTGCTATGAACTAAGGACACAGAACATGACGTCCACTGTAGTCGATTCCGCTGCTTACGAGGAGACAAAGCCAAGGAACATACCCCATACTCTATGCCCCAGGGATGGTCTCGTCCTCGTGCGTGATTTCGGCTGATGTAGGGACCCTCGGGGCTGGCCATTCAGGTGGTGGTCTGATCATACCCATCACATGACCTCCACAATTCCACTGCAGGATCGGCTACGGTACACGGGTATTGTGGCTCGTGTCAAGAGCTTGATTGTTTGACCATTTGCACCAGTGTCAGGCTTTACTGCTGACTATTGTGGTCAGTGTCCACATTATGGTCAGTTGCCAACCCCGTAAGTTCTTTGCTTCGTGCCCAGGTGAGAGTATAAGTAAGCTGCTGCCGCATCCCCATCGTATTGCACATCGTCATCAAGCTAAGCAAAGATTCACACAATACCTATACCACAGCATCACTGCATATTCAATCACCCAGACACAACCATAAAGCCAAAATGAGAAGACACAGCTCTGGTAACCTCACAGACTACCCCGAAACTCCAGAGACTCATTCATCATGGCTATCCTTCCTCAAAAAAAGCGGAGAACAAGATCAAGTCAACAAACGGCACTCTCACATGGGAGGTATCATATCCTCCATTCGACATGGTCTTGCCCATGAACATGAGCGTCTCCCTGAGAAATCTGGCGCCGCGACGACCTACCCAGACACCAACAGTTCCGAAGGATCCAGTCCCCGGGAACAAGTGGCCTGGAATGACGAAGAATCCATCAGTCCTGCCATTGAAGCACGCAGAATGTCCGAGAACAACGAGAACAACATGGGCGAGAAATCACATCAGGCGCCGTCCGCCTGGGGCTGGCCTGGATTAGGGTCGTGGCCAGAGCGCGAAAGGCCACGGACAAAGGTTGGAAAGATGAGCGAGAAAGAGCGAACCTTGGGCCTGGAGCCGAGACTCGAGGCTGCTACGCTGGAAGCCATTGATATGGCAGCAGAAACAGACACTTTTGGCTGGCCTGGCCTTGGTTATTGGCCCGAATCTAGGAAGTAGGGACTGCAAGGCGCTGTTCGTCTATCCACATTATATTGACGAGGCACCATCATCAGTCTCCTGTTTCTGGAGCATTTAAATGCCCGCTCTTCTCAGATGCTTCTCAACCTCTCACATTTGACCCAGCGGACGGATCATTTTTCTTCAGGTTGATCTATTTCCAAGGAGCAAGATTGCCACATACAGCATTTTACTCCACCAAACAACAACGGCAGGACTTGTCCACCAAAGTTCACAAGGGTCCCGCTTGATTGCCTCGACGCCGCAACCAGAGTCTTCGAGATACCCTCGGCATCGGTGTCTGCGGTCATGCAGCCCTGGTAATGGCAGACCGAATCAGAATGGATCGCGTCAAGGCTCTTCGACGTGAAGTCATTCTAGCAGTCGATTCAAGGTCGCTTTACACGCTCCACAGACGGGGAGTCGAGCTGGACAACAATGATCCTAGACCCAATACCAACGGGCAGTGCGGATAGTTCAAGGGTCGACTTTTCAACGTCACGAACCATATCAGCCACGGTCGTGGAGGGATTCGAGAGAACAAGAGAGACTGACTGTTTACCAAACTAGCAGTTGGCTCCAGTTGTAGTTAGATAGGTGCCGTTGGGCGCCATACTCTCCCGTATCGTATACGTTATGAAGGTTTACGTGAGGGTGGGCAGGATCTCTATAAATAGGATCACATCGTTGAAAGGTCGAGATTTAGTGACGAGATATTGCTGAGATATTGCTCTTTCCAATCTCAGAAGATATCACATGTATTTCACATACTCGAGATGATCTTTTATGACTGGTTAATTCTCCGACATTCCACAACAGATACTTGTCGGTAATGTTTTCACAAAGACCTCAATCCATTTCCGACAAATCGAGCATTTCCATGTCTCAATCACGAACATAACCTGCCCAAACTTGCCTAAATCCTAAGCACTCATAGAGCAGTCCGTAGGTCATGGGGTTGCTAATGGTATCAATCACATAGTGTCATTTGTTGACTGTGATTCGCTCAATCGGCTCTCCGTGCTTACTTTGCCATCTCCTGCGAGATACTGTACATCGATATCTGGTAACCGACTACCGCTTTCCCATGCTACCCAACAGAGACCAATCACGATTTAGAAGGTGGAAACCGAGCTCTTGGGTTTCCAAACATGAAATACTCGATGATAGGGGTGGAATGAGGCGTTTCTGAAAATGCTGAAGATGGCATACACATCTTCGATCTCGACGACCTGGTCTGATGCTCGAGAACATGGGAATGAAAACCAAACTATTGCAATCGACCCTGTGATCATCAGGGGTAAAATTTCAGATTTGCCAACCGAATCAATTGACGCATCCGGCTGTATTATCCAGTAAAACTGCCGTGGTCAGTGGTATCATCAATTGATGTGTGTGTTCTTTTTGGAAGCACACCTGATGCCGGCGCAATTTAGGTACAACACGAGAAGGTTGGTAATTTACAACACCACATTCTCAAGACGATGTGTCAGTCAGGACATGATCGCTTTGGTGACTTGATGCGCGACGTCATTAATTTAGCGACGAGATATGATGTGCCCATAGTTTCACATCGACGATCAGGACGACCTTGAGTACATGGTCGGTACACCTCGTATACTAAACAGGCTGTTTGGCACTGGGTGGGAGCGCGGGCGGGATACACAGAACTACTTGGCGGTTGAAACGGAACCCCAAATTGTTGGCATTACGGCACGATTACCTTCGTGATTTAGCCCCTGGAGGGTGCGAACATGGGCGGTCTGGGGTGATGTGTCTCCCAGCTCGGGCCTAGCCAAGTGCCCAGGTGGCGTGTTGCGGCTTTTCTTTACATAGTCTGAACCGCGAAAAACCTCGGCGGCCACCGAGCGCCTAAGGAAAGCCTCGAGCTCTAGCCTGCCCCCAGATACGGGAGGCCGTCTCGGGCTACTTACACCGAGTCAGCTGTGCGTAAACTACCTGTCAGTATCAACAGTAAACGCCCCCTTTCAGCCCGGTTTAGGTTAGGGTCAGCTGGCCCCCCGGCGGTCTTGCGCCCACGACCATCACCAGACCCATCCAGAAGTTTCACCCATTACCGATGTCCCATTGTTCGGCGGAGGCAGGAACATCAGCGGAGCGGAGACAGGCCTTGTCGTCCCAAAATGGACAGGAGTGTAGTCATACTCTCTATTCGCGCACAAGTGTGCCACGAAGGTGAAATCCATAAATTGGAAGGGAAGACGCGGCCAAACAGAACCATGAATCATCATCACTCAGCCAATACAAACAGCACCCTCACAACCAATACCATCTATCCTCTATAACAACTCAACAAGCCTCATCATGGTGCAGTACGACCCATTTGCTCCATTAATGGTTAACACCGAACTCCCAACGCGGAGTAAGAGTACCTCTGGCGGGACAACTCCCAGCCTTGTCGATAGCCCGATCACAATTGAAGGGGCTGATCTCTTCAACATCGGCGGACGACAAAGCAGTCCCAGCACACCACATTCACGAAAAGAAGGATCACCACATCAAGGTAAGCCCGAGAAATTCACAGATTTATCCAATGAGGACCGAGACTGACTCCGCTCGATTAGATGGCTCCCATCATCCAGTCAATCCGCATTTAAGGAGACTATCCAGCAGCCACGCACCATATGAGCACTACTGCTCCAGCTGCCACATGCGTCGGCCTTCTCAAGAGCTCCTCTCAATCACAACAGACACAGTCGATGACTTTTGTCCGGATATAGCGATGCCGAAATGCCAACGGCCTGCTATGCATCACACACGAAGACATTCTGGTCTCTGCCCTGAAAACTTGGTGGCACAAGAGTTCTCGGATGGGACGCACTCGCCAACACAGATGACGGTCAAGCCTAGAGCGTGCCGACACAACTCGTCCGGCTACCACCACGACTGCCACTGCGAAAGTGTCAAACCCGTGGACAATCTGAGTGCCCGGTACGGCATTGACGATCACTCTGGTCCAATCAAGGTGCGAAGGCAAAGCACCGAACAAGAAGCCATGGACCAAGTCAGTGAGATCATGCACGAGGAGATGCTGGCTGACATGGAAGCCAGACAGTCCCGGCTCTGAACATAGGATATGCAGCATGATGTCACGTCACGGATTATTTATGAATTGGATCATTGGGATGTCTTTTACAGACACTATAGCAACAGTCTCGGATTGGAGTTATGAATTGGACTCTGGGCGGCGGATCGATCCCATGGGACTGGCTTGTGTCAATTGATGAGTAGCGAAATAGCACAACTACTTACTTGTGCGAGACTGGGCCCTGTGCTGGTTAGCCAGGAGCCCCAGGCCACGCGATGAGAAAAGAATATATTGCTTCAAGCTTTATCTACAGTAATCAAACATGGCTCGGTATCTCGAGCATCTTGTAACTGTCACTGGAACGAAATAATGCTCCTGCTATCTATTCAGACGCCTTGTACATGAGAATCGCCGTGAGAAATCGTGTGTGATCTGATTTTGCCAATGATAGTACACCCTCTTGGTGCACTGCTGAACGTCGATCATCACTCAATCAACATTGCGTGTCCAATGCGCACGGAGGATGTGTTCTAGACCCAACGTTGGCCAGCTCCCCCTGTCCACCTCTGGGCCAATCAACTATTTCTGCCGCCATAACCAATTAGGACCCATTACGGAAGCAGCCGGTAAAATTTCCAGGATCTGATCTCTCTGAGTGGATTTCGGTTTCTAATATCACACCACCTTTGAAGGTTCTTAGCAACAAAATGACTCTTGACTTTCGAGCACCTGGCCTGATAGCCTGATTAAGCAGTAAGCTCTAGCGGGTCCCCCGAGCCTTATGCCGATCGATACTCCGTACTTGAGGCCTTTGCCAGATACTCAGTACTGTGACTTGGCTGGCGACGGTCTGAATTTCTTGCAGTGTCACACAGACGCGACAATCGGCTGTGCTGTGCTGGTTAAAGGTCCCGCCCTAGGCCATGATACTAGTTTGACCCGTTCCATTGGTTCTTCGGAGGATTATCGTCAGCATCGAAAACAGCCGCATGCCCGTAGAATGATATCCCTCTGCATATGGAAGCATGAGTAGAGACTTCTTCTGATTACACCTCTTTCTTCTAGTCCTCTTGCTCAGAAATGGAAAGTCCCCTGGGTACCTAAGTTGGTCACCCATTGATCCGGACACCATGTATGTAGCACCACCAATGTGGGAAATATGTCGCGATCTTCGAGACCAGCAGAATGGACGCGTGTTGGGGTGTTGGGACCAATGAGGACGATCCCTTTGGGCCTCACAGGCCAGGGGTCAAGCTACAAGCTTCGCAAGGGTCCGATTTCGCATAGCGACGAGACTCGCTTGTTCCATGGCTGCGGCTAATCTAGGAAATCCCCTCTCTAAAGTACCCCAGAATCTTGGTTGATAAGCCGCATATCTCATGATACTCGCAGCAAGGACTGGCACGTCACATCGGTGGATCTACACGCATCCGTGTTTCCGCTTCAATGACCTTGCTAGGTCTTGTCATGTGCCCGTCACATGTTTCGATCCGTGTGCAATGGTGACATTTATTAGCTTTTCATCATGAATGCCAAGTGGGCGAGGAGACAATCCGTCACGTTCTATGCATGAAGGAAGAGCGGAAGAGGAGTAACAGGAGTATCGGGAGTGAAATTGAGGACAATCATTCAACGATGGAATTTGTCGCGCATATCAACTGTGCATGGGTGTATTTGGTTCTGCTTTATAAAGATCGACCCTGTCCGTTGGACGACCATTGATGAAGCCTATCACCTCCTCTCAAAGATCATATTAAGTAAAGAACTTGTCATCATCTTCTAATCAGCATTACTATACTCTCACGAACACGACCACCTAACTCGCATTCATAAGCCTCATTTCCATTGACACCATTTATACTACTTCCACCACTACCACTTCCATAGACGAAGACATGGCGAATCTTCCATACGCCGTTCCTCCCAACTATGTGATCCGGCTAGTTGAAGAAGGATCACTGGCAGACGGGCCAGTTGGCCACCAGGAGCCAGTACAGCCACACCCACCACCACATCCATCATACCCACACCATTTCCAATTCCCACCGGTGTCGTTGCATAATTTGACGCTCAAGGCGCATTACCACGGCCCACACGCACCAGGAAGCATACGGACGTCGACGACCGGCAACTGGGCGCCGGCGACTGATATCCGCGAGACATTGAGATTGTATCACATTGAGATCGAGACAGCCGGCACTACGGACAAAGATAGCCTTTTGATCCAGTGGCTGAGCCCGCATACCTTGTTGGTACAGGGTGAAATCAAGCGACCGGGTCCATTGGGCCTCTTAGACCCGTCAGAGGGCGAAAAGGTCTGGGAAGGAGAGGATGATGGTTGGGCGAAGGAGACTGGTCATGCAAAGGTATGTTTATTGTTGGATTTGGCAATAAAAATTTGGTCCCTTCAGTTACACTGTTCCTCTAACGCGATGGTTCAAAATTCTTAGCCCGATACCACCGATGGCGGTCCAATCGAACGAACGCCCTCGCGCGAGACAGTTGAGGCTGAGCTTCGTAACGACACCAAACCCACGATCCTCCTGTCGGAGCGCAAAGTCGGACCTTGGAGACGCACGTTTACGTTGCCCGACGACGTCGAGATTAGGGAGTTGAAGGCCAGACTCGATGGCGGCCTGCTGAGAATCGATGTTCCCAAGCGTAGCGTCGAGGCAGAGGAGATCCAACAGCATGGCGGCGTAAGAATTGAGATTGAATGATTTGTATCGCAATCTCAATGATAAGTCCCACGAGTCATATGATGGAAATATTGGAAGAATCCCAGGCTCGGTTCGAGGCTAGAGACAGGAATTAGCCCCCCTCCCCTTTTGGTTCATAATGCATGGGCCCGCAAGAGCGTCGACTCATGTTCATACGGGTTTGTGCCAGAGGTCCCAAAAAAGCCCCTTGCAAGGATTTAATGCAGGAATGAGCGGGAAAAGGATTTAGTCAAAAGGGTAAAAATTGTGCGTTGAATTGTCATTGCATCAATGCGAATCGGTAGACTCGAACAAGGAGGAGAATGCCAAACATATCGACAGACGACTATTTTGAGCCGTGATCATAAACAACCATGCCTTTGCCTTTCTCATGCCCATAAGTAGTCTCTACAAGACTTTACTTGGCGGAAATCCCCGCGGGCCGAAATGTAGACCCAATATCCAGATTCGTGCCCGTCCCAAAACGCCAGCAAAAAAAAAAATGACACAAGAAGGGGGTGGGTTTTATGTGCCTGTATGTGGACCAGTGCCAATCCCACAGCGACAGACGTCTCTCGGCCCCGCGAGGATCAATGTCGTTACCACCGAGTGATTGCCTGTACAAACATGGAGATATGAGTTGGTCAATCGAGAGGTGTGACCCACGTCAGGTGTGACTTGGTTGAGGTTCAAACTGGTTGAACTTGCAGATTGACCATCTGCTTCAACAGGCTGCAATCCTCACACCTGACCAATTTTTCCAACACCCGGACTCTCTCGCTGAGCCGGTTGATCTCGTTCTCCATGTGGCGCATTTCGACTTCGGTTTGGTTGACGTAGTTCATGGCTTCGGTCAAGACGTCGCTCTTTCGGACCTTGCTCGCGGGAATGGCAGCCATCAGAGAGCTGGGATTGTCGCTGTCATCTTCAAGGCTAGCCTTGGGTCCGTAGTGTGATGATTGTAGGGTATTGTGAAGCTGTGCGATCTTGGCGTTGAGATTTTCACGGTACTTGCGCTCAACGAGGCTGTGGGCTTGTTTCGCCCGCTGCTTTGCATCAGCTTTGCTAGGAGCGCCGCCTTTGGGTTTCGAATCTTGCTCCTCATCGTCGGACAACATAGTGGCGGAGGTGGAAACGGTGGTGGTGGGGTTGGAGCGCTGGTTGGCGCGACGGCGAGCTGCTGCCGCCGTAGGTTTGCGAGGCGGCAAGGGGACCGACTGAACTTGGCTGTTATCGTTGGATGATGCTGAGGAGCGACGCATCGAGGCGGAACTGACTGTGCTGTTGCGTGTACTAGGAGTCGGCCGCGAGTGTAGAGAGACGGAAACACTGTCGCTGGTGATCATGGTCTCGTTGGGCGAGGCTGAGCCGGTGATACAGGGCACCGAAGTACATTCCTCGATGGGAGGCAGGGTGGTGAAATTCATGCACGGAGCGTCAGGGCCACAGCGTTGTGGTTGGCAGCTGTCAACTTGGCCTGCTATCAGCGGACACAGCTTCTCTGAGGAATCCGTTTTGGATGAGATGGAGATGGCAATGGGATCAAGAGTAGCGACGGGTGGTGAGGTGTTGATAGAGTCATTCGCAGACAGTGAGGCGGCAAGGTGGCTGTTGTTGGTGTCGAGCATCTTGGAGTCGTAATCGGCGCGTGAGCTGATGCTCGACTGATCCATGGACGACAGATCCGAGTCCATATTGAGAAGTTGGGAGTAGGAAAATGGTCCAGTGCTGTAGAGATCTCCTGAGAGAGAGTCCACCTCGGGAGACTGTTGCTGTTGGTTCAGGCGAGAGTCTGTCGAGTTGAGACGATTCGAGGGGCGTAGGTAAGACAGCGAATCACCATCGGTGTCCATGTTGGACGAGTACTTCTGGGAGTCGAGGGGCGAGGAAGTTGTGGAGGGATTGAGGGGTGCAGAGGTAAAGTCCATCTCATGCCACCGATTGTAATCACCAATATCCGGATCAACAATGGCTAGTCGGGACTGGTGACGTTGGAAATTGGGATTGTTATGAAAGTCATGAGAGCCATGTTGGTCTCGATAAAGGGAGCTGTACGGCATGACTTGAGCCGCCGCTGGGACTTCTTTCACTTCTCGACGGCTGGACCCCTGGGGATTCGCTGGGAGTATGACCCGTAGCGCGGTTTGATGTCGGCGTGGCTAGGACGATTCTGCTCGTCCGCCCGGGCAAAGTCCCGCAAGATTGCTGTCTGGCGTACGTGTATCAGAGTCAAGGGCCAACGGTGAGACGCAGCTATGCCAGAGAATGTACGGGCAAAACCAAGGCAGGGTCGGCACTAACAGGAGCTGGTAAGAAACGCAGTTGTTTTGGGGCGATGGTGAACAAAGAGATGAAGATGTCAGGCCACGGTGCTGAAGACTTGAGTGTAGTTTGTGGAGTTGACGCTTTTGTTGTAAGGTGATGAAGGCTCACGGGCCTTGGGATCGGTAAAACATGACGGAGGGGCGGGAGGATCCAAGAACGGCGGTGCAGCCTTGGTCCAGGATGTGGGAACAGCGCAAAGCATGAGTAAGAGGAGAAGATCAGAGATGATCAGAAGTTGTCACACCACGAGGAGGAGAGGCGGTATTGCCAAGAAATCACGTGAATGGCATTAACCAATAGTTGTGTTGAATTACGTTAAGCGAGTCACGTGGTGTATGATCGTTTCAATATTACAGTTTACAAGGGTTGTCTTAGGGTCCACCCCTGGACACGTCTAGATTTTCGAACAGGAGACACTTTTGCTGTGACGGTAAATACAACCGTACACCACCAAAACAGCCCGTAATGTCCTGTCAAATGACGTTTTGAGATTTCATCAAGTGGCCTGACTCGAGCCGTTGAGCCCGACTCAGTCCGCGAATAGCTGATTGGTCCGTTTAACTACCGCAGCCTCGTGCCTGGATCGAACGATCGGAGTCTGCCGTCCGCACCATGCGTCGATCATCCATCACACGATGTCGCGCAGCTCTGAGGGTCTAGAGGCTTCTGCGAGCTGGTGATGTGATCATGCCAACATCTGATCGAGTGATGTGTGCCTGTGCCACCACGAATTGACCTCTGCTGACGAAATCGCTCACAGGTCACCATGAGTGCACGTTTTGATACTGAAGCTTTCGGAAAATGCAGGACGTGCCTGGAAGGTAGGAGAGGTGCTGTATCAGTTTAAAAAGGATCAACTATACCCAGCATCGAGGTAGGTGGTACCATATTGACTCCAATCAGCAGTTCCAACATCAAAGAACACCAAACAAAAAGACACTCGACTCCTCAGCCTCGACAAGAACAACAGTCATCCAATCCCCGCTCAATTCAGACAAAACGATTAATTACATAATCAACTCACTCACTCACGCATTCAAAATGAACGCCGCTCAAACAATTACACGAAGAATGGTGACTGGTATGGGTCCAAGATTGACCGCACCCGTACGACACTCTTCGACATCCATGACGCCCAAGGATCGCAAAAATATGAGAATGGTCTTCACAGCGGGCACAGCAGCAACTCTCAGCGGTGTTGCATTCGCAGTAAGTATTGTCGAGCCTCGCATACAAAAGATGAATGGCCACTGACATGATCTTCCCTGATAGGCTGCACGATCAGGCAACCGAGTCGGCACCCGGTACCAGAAGAAGAACCTCAGCCTCGACTCTTCAAAATGGTTTTTGGAAGGCGCCGACGTCAACAAATGGCTAGCACCTAGACACTGATTACTGCTTGCACGTATGCATTGTCATGTCAATCATGCCATGTCTCGCCGCTTGAATCGCCTGTGATGGGTCAGAGCTCGTGGTGATTTATTTGTGGAGTTTATATTATATGGCGGGCGTTCTGATCCTCGGCGAAAAGAGCAAGCTTGTAGGGGGACACGGCGTTTGGAGGGATGTTTTTGTGGAAACTCTGCACAGCAGAAACGATTTGATCCAACAATTCAATTAACATACAACCCACTTTGGGATATATATACATGTTATACACAAAACGCCCCCTGGGGTATTATAAAAATCTCTTAAGATTCCCAACGTGGTGATGCACATGCACGTGACTCCACGTGACCTTTCCTCCACCAACTCCACGCTTTTATAACTTCAGTTTCAAACCATTCCATGGCGTGGTGAGGTTTTGTGTGTCCAAATTTCCTACGCATAGCGTATCGTAGACACCCCACATTGATAGTAACGAGTACTCGTAGTAGTGAGACGGTGGCTTGGCTGAAAGCAATACGAAGCTGAAACGTGGCCAAGACTGCCCATTGGTTCCGGCCCTACTCGTAAATACTTTTGACTCTTATGACCACGCCTGGCTATGAGCACTTAAGAGTTGCCCGACTGAGAAGGGTGGCGAGTGGGCGGACAGCCCAAAGGCCGGCATCGTCATCCTCTGAACACGAAGACAAGGGACTCGAAGGTTCTGCTGATTGGTCTTCAGAGCATTCAGCGTCTGTCAGGGAGCCATCGCTTTCGGCAGCAGTGTCATCGTCGCTCCAATCACCTTCATGACACAACTCGCCATCGCTGCTATCGTCGTCTTCACTGTCATCCTCATCGCTCTGGAATTCATCGACGATGGAGTAGGGAGGAGGAGATGCGAGGTCTGTCATAGCGGAGATTTGTTCTTGGATGGCGGCTTGGAATTGTCTGAACGAAGGGACATGGTCCTGCAGATATGAGGACAGTTCGTTGAGTTCTGATTCCGGATCGGCCGAACTTGACTCCATGCAAGAGCGACTGCTTTCAAAAATGGCAATGTGGCCGAGAAGTCTGCCTAATCGCGGTTCATTCTTGGCTGATTCTGAGTTGAGTTTCCAGTTGGAAACATAGAGTAATCTGGCGGCAACGACGGGTGCCATTTGTGCTAAAGGTTGAGGCTGAGAAGTGAACTCGAGGGGTTTGTGAGAGTTGAGAGGTCCAGTATGACGAAAATGAGGTGATGGAGAGCAAGGCCTTGACATGACCAGTCCTACCAGAACATGCCAGAGGAGTGAAGTTGAGAAGGATCGGGAAGCAAAAGGTCGAGTTGTCGACGGGAAAGTGGTTGATGTTTATTGTGAAGGTGGTCGGACTGTGCAGATCAGTGCTGCAAGTGGAAGGGGAAATATTGTGAGACTATTGTGTAGTTGTGTGTAGGCGTGTGTAGGCGTGGATTTGAATTTGGATAGAAAGTGTGGGGAGGCAGGGAGGATGGCCTGATTATCAAATAAATTATATTGTAATGGACAGTCAGAAGTACATCTACACCGTACGCATCCTCACGGTACTAAAGTACCTTGTATTGGGAAGTTCCACTGCTACAAAAAGCCAGAAGGGGCCGTAAAAGTGGCCCGAGAGCCGAATGATTGATGGTCAATCCAAAAGGGAAGCAGTTGATCAAGTCAGTCAGCCACCAAAGCAAAAAGCAACGAGAACAGAAGAGGGCTTTGACGGTCGAGACAGACGGATGCAGGAAGCATTACTCGGTAAGTGTCTGGAAAGAGTTTCCAACGGGTTACACGCTTCATCCTGATTCACGCATCCTGATTCCCATCTCGATCCATCCATTCCATCTACTCATCCATCATCCATCCATCGATCCATCTGCGGCTGAAGAAACCCGCCGAAAGCAGAGTTTGGGTCTCCTGGGCTGCTTGCATGGGTGAGTTCATGGGTGCATGGGTGCATGGGTGCAGGATTGGGCCGAGGGGGCTTACGAGCAAGATTCTCTGGGTATTGGATCCACCCCCCAGCACCCACAAAATCCACTACCCAGGAACCGAGTTAAGCCTTCGCTACTCAAGCACTCTAGGGTCGATCTTAGACGAATCATAGCCGTTATCCGAGATGCTTAGGGCTGGATTAGGCTGAATGCTGCCCATACCTGACAGGTGTGCAGTGCGTACTCCGTAGGTACCTACCTACTGTATGCGCATGCAAATGCCTGGAGAGAGCAGATTCTCGCACCAGCATTGGAACTGCACATAGTCATAGGCTGTTGGCAGCCTTCTGTTTTCATCATATCAACACAGCTGTGAACACATTCCAGTACATTGCATATGCATGTACGTACAGAACATACTCTTGCGGCCAGCCTTTTCTCTCCTGTCGATTAATGGAAAATGCAGAAACTATGGATTGTGGCGTCAATCGAGAATCCCAGAGGACCAGAGGTCTCCAGGGACCAGGGTGGACGATTTGGGTCCCTCGGCCCCCATCCAAGCTTCGGATCTAGGCTGATTAGGCATCACTCACTCGCTTAACCGGCCCCTGTCATCACCTACTACCACCAAAGTTACTGGGTCCTCGACGAATGCTATGCCCAAAGGAAACCCTTTCCCCCTCCTCTCCTGCATCTCTCTAACCTCTTCCGGCGGTCTGTTCTCTTGCCCTCTTGGTAATTACACCCGACAGATCGTTTTCTTCCTTTTGCCAGCTGTCGATTCTCGTGCTACTCAGACGTACCGAATGTCGTTCTCTTCCTCGTGGCAGCCCCATCATCTCAGCTGGCAGTGGACCCATTCCCTTTATCTTGCCTTTTGACCTCATCACCCTGGTGCTGGCGTTCTTTCCAAGGTGGAAATTCAAAATCGACGCCATGGGCACACAAACGTGACTGAACCTCGACACTAGTTATTTGGCCGTGGTTGGTGGATCTTGACTGAGTTGTCCAAGCCAACGCTGCCTACATTACGCATCATTGTGTAGACGTACTATTGAACTAAGTTATCTATGGATAAAAGTATAGCTAAGATGGATTGAGCCATCGAGGTTGCTCCAGGCGTTGTTTAGGGCCAGTGCACGGTCAACCATGCCTGGAGAGTGCCCGAGGGGCCCTAGAATGAACGCTTCACCCTCTCAACATCGAGCTCTCCTCTATCGACCCTCCCATTTACAATCCCAGCCAACCCAGCAATATGGTAATCAACATCTTGATCAAGTGAAATTGACATGTCGCATCAATTGCCATGACATTTCCTGACTTGAGTACTTAGTGCGCTATCACCCCTTGGCCAGCCATCAGAAGCTGTGACAAAGAGCCATGATTTCCCCTAAGCCATGCAACTCCTGTGGCCTCCTTGGGCACTGGGCCACCTCAAGTCAAAATCGGCTTGGATCTTGCTCATCCGGTGCCTGGGCCTGGCCAGATCACCCGTCAACCTGTCTGTCAAAAAGGCACATCCAAGCAAGACTCAGGTTTCCAAGGGTCCAATGACATTGCGCTTTGATCACTCCGCTGTCACCCATGCGGTTGGCGGGGTTGGGATGGTCCCCGTGCACGATACGGTGTCCAAGCGTAGAATTCCAAGCTTCAATAATCTCTCATTTATCGATGCTCATTGCATTATCCTGCCTCATTTACTGTGTCATGCCACCTTATATCATGTCAACGTTGATGTGAGAAAGAAAAATGCCCTGTTTCAGCGGTCACTCACTTCCAACACCCGCCCCTATCCAAGACCAAACGCCAATAGACCATCTTTGCTTGCTCACCACTTCACCTTCACACCAGACAAGCCCGTAGACACTAACAGGACAGACTAGTAGCCCAAGTGCTGAAAGCTCCACCTCTGATAGAATGACAGCCATATTCCATGTGGGAAGAGACCAAAGAATCAAGTAGATTGACTTGCATCCATCTCATCCTGAGAATCGCCAGCCCTTGTCCAACGCATAATTCCCATTCCAATGCTATTACCAGATGCTCGAGCCTTAGAATCAGGCAACACCAAGGCATCGGGGACCATTCCCTGGGCCTGAAATCCGCATTTTTCAAAGACCCGTCGGCTGGCATCGTTGCCTTCAAAGTAATACCCCGTCAAGATATGCACATTCATCAATGGGACCAGTACTTTACTCCTTAGAGTCTGTAGTGTTGCTGGCATGATCCCTCGTCCGTGATATTCGGATATCAGGTAGTACCCGACCTCCCAGACGATCCCAGGGTCTCCCAGAGGGAGAGAATCGTTGAACGCGACAGCGGCGGCTTGTTCCTGTCGATCTACGACCCCTGGAAATCCGCTCCGGCGCACGTCAATGGTCCCTATCATGACCTCTGTCCTGTCACTATTATTGCCAAAGACTGAAGCGTCGGATTTCGCGACCCTCACCCGGATCATCGAACCCCATCCCTTGGATCCGATCCATCTCGTGCTTCGGCTCGTCTCGACATCTCGCTTCTCGTCCGACGTTGCCATCGCCTGCCATTCCTCTCGCGTCCTGTCATTGATCTCTTTCACGTGCTTGAACCACGACTCCCAATCTGCTTCTGTATAGGGAAATGGCGGCTGGTCTAGATTCAGATGGACCCGTGGATCGTTGAGTGCTCGTATCACTGTCGGTCCATCCTCGTGTTTTGCTGCAGTCACAACCACATCCAATGATGCATGCGGGACATGTAGTTGAAAGGGATCGAAAGCCATGCTGGTCTCAGTATTGTGATCAAGACGGTCATGATTCTGCGCGCCTCATCTCGACTTCTTGTCTGACTTTCATACCCCTTTTTAGAGCATGACTCATACGATGCTTTATACCTCAATGATTCAATTATGCCCTGACTCATTCGTCTTTGGGTCATGCTGTGCATTCCCGGAGTGTACAACGAGACTATTGGCCCCAGCCAGGGACTACAGAGCCATCTTTGATGATCTGCAGGTGGCTGGGCTTGTGGTGTTGACAACCCATGTGTCACCTACGTTGATCTACCTCGGAGGCTAAAGGATAACCCCATAGTCTTAGCAACTTGGCGGATACTACTCTATCTTAGGTACCTACAAGAAACACTGGTCCTCGTAAACATGCAATTATCCACATTGAACCCAGACCGAAGCCCACCAGTGAATAACTATAATTCATCTGCTGACACTAGATAAGAGGGCATCACCCTAACAATCACGGACAGCCAATATCGAGGTCACAGGAAGATGCCTAAAGACTTACGTGTTCGAAGGTATGCCCATGGCTTATCAGGTAGGCAAACACCCACCACTACTGCATTCCATGGAACGAGACTGGATATCGGTCTTTGTGTACGCATCAGCGACGTACAATGCTAGATGCTAATGGAATCTTCTGCATTGGCCTTTAATCACCTCATCCAGCAAAATGTCGTGCAGCCTCACAGCGAGCATTCACCGTTGTGTTTTGGTTGTCCCCTCGCCAATTGCCCCATGACGCGAGATTGTTACGTGTCCCTTAGGCTCCAGAATGCCTTGCAGTAACAACAGGCCAGACTGCAACGATTGGGTCGCTAGCCACATTGACATCATGCGGGAGTATGCCGTGAAACTTCAGTTGTGCGACATCAAACAAGAAAAGTACCTACATAACAACATGTTAGACCGTTTGCCTTTCCCATACTTCTTTATATCATTCTGCCTTTCCTTCGTCCATCCCCAGGGCGATATTCTGCAACGATCTCAACCATGGCATCTTCTGCTGTATTCGAGATCCCTCGCCTGGATCTCCAGGAATGCGAGATCGATTCTTCAGCATCAATCAACCTCGTCGAAGACTTGACCTCATACAACTGGATCGAGGCACCCGAGACGACTCCAACAATCGCTGTTCCTGGCTGTCCCGCTCTGTGGGCACCTCCACCAACACCAACACGAGTTGACAAGGATTCCGGCCTCATTTATATCTCCCAGAATGCAGCACGACACCCCGAATATCCCCTTGAACCACTTTTTCGCGCATTGTACACTACACATCCTTTGTTCGATATCACACCTATTGATATTGTGACCGATCGAAACAACATGCGTAAGCTCCTTTCATTCGTCGACCCAGGCTCCTCCAGAAATGGCCTGGAGCCTTTCAAGATCAATGTCGAGATCATCAAGAACACCGCAATATTCTGTCGAGAGGAGGTCAACTCCATGGAATTCATTGGACCCAACGAATTCCGAGGGTTTGGCCATGAATTCGAGAAAGCTCATACTGCTAGCCAGATCTACGGTAGCACAGGACATCATAGAGTCATTTCGTACCATTTCGGTGGCTTGAAGTTTCTTGTGCGCTACGAAACAGATGGATATCTGGCGGAAAAAGAAGCCCCTTCAGACGAGTACCTGTCCAAATTGCTGGATGGACTGTCTCTGTCAGCATCCAAACCTGGTCCCGAATCCCTCCCGCCTCAGTTTGCTGTGTCCAAATTGAGAATCAAGAAGCTAGGACAGACAGTATCGCGGACGTCCACCATTGAAATCAAAACAAGAGTCATTCACAAGCCTCTTGATCTCCAACAAATTATCCCACAGCTCTGGATATCTCAAACCCCGAACCTGGTCCGAGCATATCACCAGAATGGCGTTTTTACGACTCCAATGGTGCAAAACGTTACCACAGAGATCCAAGATTGGGAAAAGCGCAACCACAAAGACCTCCAGAAACTAGCAATCTTGATTCGAAGGGTCATCAGCCTCGCAAGGCAGTGTGGAGGAACCGCTGTCGTCCAATCCGATGGCGATCCTGACAAACTGCTCATCTACAAGGTTGATAGGAAAAAGATGCTGCCTCAAGACTTGTATTCGAAATGGGATGAGGACCAAGAAGAAGGTGTAGGCATTGACGACCGGCACGAAGGCAGCCATGGACTTGAGGTGGCCGAAGCAGGACGACAAAGCACCGACACGGTATGCGACACTGGATGGACACTACTATGAACGGTGCTAATGGATGGAGTACAGCCCGCAACCTCGTCAGATGGAGTCAAGACACCAATCAGAACTGGCGTGGTCAGCAACAATGTTGATTTAGCCAAATTTCCCTATTTATCGTCCTTCGTGCAATGTCAGAAGACCCCTCACCCAGAAGGACAAGAGCCGTTTGACGACACCGTCGACCTCTCCATTGTAGCTCTCCAAGGGGTTAAATCTGGCTGCTCGCAATGTATTCAGTCCCTCCCAGCACTCGTCCATGAATACCGCATTCTTTTCCAAACGTAGTACCAATTCAATCAGATCGACGTTCTAGGGGAATTGTCTCTTGACGAGGTAATCGCCAATCTTGAATTCGACATCGGCAGAACGGACTACGACAACGACGACAACGACGACAACGACGACAACGACGACAACGACGACAACGACGACAACGACGACAACGACGACAACGACGACAACGACGAC
>NW_015622509.1:2153845-2225852 GCF_000836275.1 Exophiala mesophila
ACGACAACGACGACAACGACGACAACGACGACAACGACGACAACGACGACAACGACGACAACGACGACAACGACGACAACGACGACAACGACGACAACGGAGGAACACCGTCGTCATCAAGCGGCAACCGAGTCCTGGCACGCAGTTCGGCTTTGCAGCTTCTTTTTTCAATCTTAGACGCCCAGCCGGGAGTCGATGAGGAAGAGGACTTAAAGATGTTCCATGCAGTCATAAAAGTGGTGTCACATCTACACACCTTCAACTACCACACCAGACGTGTGATCCGTCTTGCGTACGATGAGACGTTTTCACCGACGCTTGAGCAACGAGCAAGACTTGACCAGTGGGAGAATTAGTTGGAAATGATGTGTATCGAGGCCCCTCAATATCAAAGCTACACACCCTGCATCACATCTCTCGTTGTGATTGATATAGATTCATAATATCTTGCTATTGATGTCATCGTCTTGACATCTCAACAGATTACAGTCGTAAAGGAGAGGGCGAGAGTTCCATAACGCTGATTGAACCCTCCTACAAACTCGTTCCCCCGTTCCTAATCTCCTTCATTCGTGCAAACAAAATGTCATACCACGCCAGTTCGGGCGCCAAAAAATGTTCCAGACACGCCTGGGCCACCGATATGGGAAATCCGATAAAGTCACATCCGGAGATGCCCATGTCTGGGTGAAGAAAGTATTCAGCTGACTGAACGATGAGAAGTGCTTGGGGAGGGATCGGTCGTGTGAATGGGGCGGGCAAGGGACTGTCCCGCCTCCCATCGGTCTTTGGGGACGCATCCCAGGGAAGTGAGGCATCGAATCCTGCCTCGAGAAGTCGACGCTTGGCCAGCCACAGATTGCTGTGAACAAGTAGTGATCCTGTCCAGAACATGACTACTTGCTGCGCAATCTCGGCATCGGGAAAACAGAAAAAGTACCCGAATGCTAGATCCCTGATCGGACTGAATGTAGGTAGTCGAGAGTACACCGTTGAGCGCTCCGGCCAATACAGCTGACCTTGGTGATGGTGTTGGTTTTCCGATTCCAGGCTAACTAGCCAGTCCTCGAGCTCACATCTCAATTGGTGTGAGTCCTCGACCAGGCGTGCGAGGAGAGTTGTGTAATGGGCTTGCATCGCCTCCGTCACGCCCTCGCCTTGACCAGGGTACATTCGGTCAGTGAGCTCCATCAGGCCTGGGAGACGTTGTAGAATCTCAAAAAGTCGAATGTGAGTGGATGCTCGCTTCTTGTTGTGAATTGATGGCCATGGTGTATCGTCGATAATGGCTCTGCGGGCTCCGATTGCGGATATAAACTGGATACATATCAGTATTAGTCTGAGGGGGCCAAAGCTCGATTGTGTGAGGTTTTAGACAGCAGGCTTACTCACCTGGGCAGACCTTGAGCCTAGAAACAGCTTCTCGCTCAAAGGGTTGGAGAAGTTTCGCTTCCCGCGTAGCTTGATCAATGCCTGTGCGCCTCGAACATGAGAAAACCATCCATCTGCCTGTGTAGTAATGCCCTCCTGCGTCTCACCACGGAAATCCTGCCAGCCGATGAAGTATGGTTTCTCGAGGTTGCCGGCCTCGTACATCGTCAAGACCATTACAGCAGCGAGTGTTTGATCGTCGAGACGATGATCGATGTTCACAAGAGCTTTATTGATTCTTTGAATTGTTTTCACATAGAGCAGCCGGCCTTCCTGCAGAAAGCCTGGTCGGTGTTGGGACTGTGCAATGTGATTCAGAGTAAGTGCGGCTAGAGCATCGCCGAGTAGCGTACCCGTGGTCGGGGAACAAGCGGCTACATTCAGCCAAGTTGTCGCTGGTAATACAGCAAGGTCTGTCTCCAGGTGCAGCCATGTGCCAGACTCATGTGGCAAGTATTGCTCGAAGAATACTTCATATACTTGGTCTCGAAATGCGCTTTTCTGGAGAGAATGTGGTAGAACCTGTAGATGATATATCACTTCGGTCTCCCGGCTGGTGCTCCTCGGCCGGGGTGATTTGTTCGCTCTGCTGGTCAGGACACCCCGATTTTTAGCCCCAGGATCTTCAAAGCGTATGTTGAGCTCGGTAGAATATCCTTGACACTGGACGCCTCTTCGCAGGCATTGGCTACATGAGGGTCGTTTTTCGTCGCACTGTACATTGGTCTTAGTACATTTGACCACCAAAATTCCGCCATTGTCGTTAAACTTACTCCTTTGCGTCTAGCCTTGCAGTTGGCGCATGCCTTGGATCGAGGAACTCCAACCATCTCGTGTGCAACAGTGGTAAGTAGTCAGAGCCTGGCCACGACACTTCCGGATTCGTGCCATACCGCGACTATTTGCAGAGTCAAGGACACCACGATGGTGGAGAGTAACTGGGGAGCAATCCAAAGTTTGATAACAAGAGTTGTCGATCTTGTCCGAAATAGGTTCCATTCTTCGACAGTTGTGATTCGTGGTTTGTACCAACTACCCATGGGGTGGATCCTGCGATTGAATCAGTGATTGGCTGATTGAACTGCAACTAGGCTAACATCCAGTCATGACGACAAATGTACTCCCCTTGACTGGACTTGGTGGGAGTCTCCATGGTCGATGCTGCATCGAAGATTGCCGATTCCAACGTCTTCGCCTCACGTGCGATTGTATCTGACTTACATCACCACGAGTGTAAGGTCGAGATCTGCGTTTCCTACACCCCAGGCTTGAGATAACTTATTCATGAAGATGGGTCTTGCTCGTCAGCGATGGCGCGTTACCGCTTTTGGTTGTATCCAGCGCCGCAAGAATTGTTGCCTCGTCGGCCAGGTCTGAGAGGCAGTTGGAAAGGCATAAAAGCGAGCGATGCTTGCTCAAAATCCGACAATGCTTCGACCGTATGAGCAGCATTTCCTCATAACCTCATAAACAACTTGGAAACATGTCGAGCCCCACCACAATTCATAAAGAACCTGAACAAGGCTCTGTCCACTCTACCAGCTCCATCAAAAAGTCCTCTTCACAAACCGAACACCAGGGACGATTTCGAAAATTGTTTTCGTGGCTCGGATTCCAGAAAAACTACAATGTGCCATTGTGTAGGTGTAATGTGGCCACGATGATCGAAGGTCTGCTAACAAGTCATAAGTCATCATATTTGCTGGAGCGATGTTGGGATTCAGTCTGGCGAGGCTAGAATATCTTGACATAGGTGGCCGTTTCCGCAAAGGTTCAGCACCAGGAGAGTGGTATTGGTACCGAGGAGGTATTGGTCGCATTGGCATCACACTTCACCTTGCTGGCGTACTCCCTGCCGGTATTCTCATGATCTGGCAGTTTGTGCCTGCGATCCGACGGCGCTGGATCGCCTTCCACAGAATCAATGGCTATGTTGTGATCATGTTGTTGCTCCTGGGCAATGTCGGGGCTTTCATGATCATGCGTCATGCCTTTGGTGGCGATTTGTCTACCCAGGCGGCATCAGGATTTTTGGGAATATATACCACCGTTGGGATGGGACTGGCATATTACAACATCAAGGTGCTTCAAGTCGATCAACATCGAGCGTGGATGCTCAGAACAATGATCATGTTCGGCGTCATCATCACCACTAGAATCATAGCCATCATCACGGCGCAGATTACCACGGTGATCGGGTCTTACCATGTCATCATGAATTGCGGCGAGCTTGCTGTCATGAACGACTTTTCCTACCTATCGACCAACTATCCTCAATGTCTAGCAAATTCCACGATTGTGGAGGGAGTTCTCAATGTTGTCAAGGCCAAGTTTGGCGAGAATGTGGAAACGACTGGCGCGTCTTTACGGATTGGGTTTGGAATGGCATTGTGGTTGTCAATTGCGCTACATGGCATTGGAGCGGAGGTTTACCTCGCCCTCACCCCCCGAGAAGCGCATAGACTTAGGATGACGTCGTATGAGAAACAACTGGAGGCGGGAATGGCAAACCCAGGATCGGCTGGCCTGGTGGTTGAGAAATTTGGGGATGCCCAAGCCTGGATTCCACGTTGAAGGCGAATGAGGAAAGTAAACTGAGCATGTATCTTCTATGTCGACGTGAACATTTCATTTACACATGTGACAAAGATCCACACGTGACGGTTCAACACACGTGACTGGCTTCTGCCTGGCACGTGCCTGCAGATCTGCGGGGGAAGCCGGACCCTGAATCCGATTCTGTGTGGCAAACACAACATACAAGATACGTCGTCTGCGCCTCCAAGGTCATCATCGACCTCTATTCAGTCCCTTCTGTCCTCATCTCCATTTTCTAGATTTCTTTTCCATCTGCCTGGTGGGTAAACATCATGGCAAGCTCCGGAGGTCACCTCCTCGTCCCCAAGGCGTTGAGGTTGATCAGATTCGCCGTCGAGAAGGCTGGCAGGGTCATCCGTGACAAACTCCCAGAGGCTACTCGTACGATCGAGGTAGAGGCTCAACCAGCCTATGCTCGAGTCCAGAGACAACCTACCAGTCGTCTCACTCAAATCCGTCAAAGTCAAAGCCGTTATTACAGCACCAATCATGCATCCAAAGACACTGTTCGACATTACTCCTCTCGATCAGGCGCCAGTGGACCGATCTCCAGAACGTCCTTCCCTTCCTCCCGTACTGCAACGGCCGTTGGCAGATCCACCGGCCGGGTTCCCTTTGCATCTACCCTTCGACCAAGCCTGACTGGTGGCACGCTCTCCCGTTCCGCAGGCGGCTACGGTCTTGGAAGTGGCCGAGTGGGAGGTGCTCGATACTTCTCCCATGGACCAGCTGCTCCTGCACAAGTCGTCCAGAACGTGTCTCAAGCCGTACGGGCATTCTGGCTGTCTGGTCAAAAGGTTCGCTTTGATGGACACAATCAACGCACAGGCGAGAAGCGCTTCCGTGCTGTTTCTACCGCTCAAGAAGATGCAAGATACGCGATGGAATCTTGCCCCGCCGATGCTCTCGGCTCTTACATTGATTTCAAGGTCAATCCCACCATCACCGCTATTGGTCCTTTGGCTTCGGTCCCACGATCACCCTCTCCAGTCACCTGTGACTATGAGGCGGAAAAGGAGACTCTCAATAACCCCACGGTCATGTCCAACCTTGCCGTTGACTTTGCCCGTGCTCTCAAAGAACTGGCCGCCATCATGAACGATCTCAAGCACCTGGCAACTCTCGGAGATCTACCTCTTTCGCTACACAACAGTACCACGTTGCGGGTTCGCTTTCCCGGATGTGACGCGGACACTGTGGAGAGTCTCTGCCGTGAGCTGAACATCAAACGAGGGATTGTGGGACAAGACGAAGGCTTCGATGCCCATAACGGCACAGAAATGGCTCTCTTGTTCCCCTACGCATCAAGCAAGACACCGAGCGAACTTTGTCCCGAAGACGGTTATTATGGAAGACCCACGAAGCGAACCAAGCGTGATCGAGTCGAATGGCACGAGATGCTCACACCCCCTCGGCAACTCTCAGCGGGTTACTCTCACATTTCGGCAACCAGCAAATCTTCTCACCCATTCGAGATGATTGACGACGCCATGGGTCAGAACCCATGGATATCCTCTCCTTCTGGTTATTCGAGCCTTCATGAGAGTGAGCTTAATGGAGACGATAGCTATCAGGAAGATGCTGCCATGTACTTCTTTCAGCCACAGAGGGCATCATTATACGAACATGGGCCTTTGCCGGATGACGTGATTGAATATCAAGGTTTGGAAGGGGTGTATCGCTTTATCGAGGAATGCGATCGGGCACGGTCTTGAGTTTGTGCCTTTGGCTCGAATTCGACCTGTCTTGAATGACCAATGACGCCATGGTCGCGTGGAAAGCAGATGACACAGGAGGACAGGCACCTTCATTTCTGTCCCGAATGAATATCACACCAGTTATTGTTTCATTTGTCTTTTGATATTTTGCAGAAAGAGCATCATCAGCGAGCCTCAGAATGAATGACATCCACTTATCACAAATGCCATAATGATTCATGCCTAATATTGTGTTGCTCTCGTTGATCTCCTTCAGGCAAATCCTGTACATGAACTCTCTTGGGGTGATTTAGCGACCCGAGTCGTGTGAATTAGCATCATCGATGCTGGTTGTCCTCGCGGCAGTCTGCACTTTCGCTCGTAGGTCATGATTCTCCTTGAGAACCTCTTCGTTCTTGTGCTTGAGCTTCTCGATTTGTTTTTGTAGGGCAGTCATCTCCTCTTCTGCACCAGCGGAAATCTCCCCAACTATCTTGAAGACACGCCACAGGCGGAGGATGATCACCAAGGACCCCGCCTGTTCCATGGGATCAGTGATGGTGAGTTCAATGACGAAAGCGCCGATGACGACAATAGCATCAAAGGCGTGAAACCATGATAGAAAGTAGCTGATTGTCCGCGAATTAGCCAACGAATGATAAATATCTTGGAGAATTGGGAGCCGAAGAGCTACAACCTGAACTCACCGTGGTCCAAAAGCAATCAGACGAGCCAGTAACTCCGCCATAAACAACGAACAAAATGCTAAACTAAGATGGGCCAGGCCTTCGATGGCCTGGGTCCATGTCTCGACATCGAAGCCTTCATCGTATCTGTGCTCGCAGAGATGCAGTTCTAGCAGGAATGTTGCAAAGATGGAGCAAATGTCGAGGATCACGAGAACGAGGACAGAGTAGTGGCACCATTTACTGCTTAGAAATCGTTGTGAATAGCTCCGGACTTGCGCCAGCCGGTTGTTTTCATGTGCCTGGTGATTGATGAATGGGAATAGTCGTTGCCGCCATCTGGTGCCTGGCTTCGAAGGCGACTCGTGGGCGACAGGATCGGATTCAATATCCCCCATGGAGGTCACCACGACGCTGTTAATGGGAGTTCTCGAGATTCAGTTCCATGAGGAAGGCGCATGACTTAGTGTGCTATATAAGTGTTGTTTCAAATAATTTACATAATAGACAATGCATCTAGAATGACCACTTTCAACGAGGCCAAGGCAGCCAGTGGGATTATGGAATCTGAGCATGGGCCCATAACACGAATTGAGGAGACCAAGAACCCAACCATAGGTAAGACGCCTCATCTTTTGCCCGAAGTATCCGTGTCAGGGAGCTCTCCAACCGCCGTTGGTCTCGGCGCAATGTCCATTGTTCTCAGACTAGTCAAAACCATCTTGATTGCCACTCTTCCACCCATTAAATCAAAAGAAAACACAAGCTGCTGCTCGCTGTCGCTTGCTCTAAGCCATGGTTCGTGTGGCAGTCGCTGGTGGCACATCCCCGACATTGGGAAGGAGCATTGTAACTGCCATTCTTGAAAATGGCAGGCACGACGTGGTCATTCTTTCCAGGAAGGTGCCAGATCGAGAGGTAAGAGACACACCAAACTGCACAAATCTTCCTTTTCCTGTTCTCTTTTCTCTCCTCTTCCTCATTTCGGGCCTTCATCAGACCCAAAAGGCACTGCTTCATCCCAATGTTCCTGGACTGCTCCTCCGTCCTGCCCCTTGCCATTTCGATCCTCAAACCACCCTTAACTGCCTTCAGGCAGCCGAAGCAAGAAAGGCAGTCTCAGATGGTTGATACCTGGCACCGGTGACAACGAGGCGGGCACATCAAAGGCCGTACAATGGTTGATAACGAGGCCTGGATTATCCTCATTGTGGTTTTTACAGTCGCCATCATTCTTACCTTCATTTGGTGCTTGAATGGTTACACTTTTCGCTTCAGCAACCATTTCTCTGCTCAGCGATTTACTTCTCTTACTCCCCGACCCACGTCATCCGAGCTTCCGAGACAATCTGATGATTTCCGCCCACCATCCTCACCGTCTACAGCTGTGGCACCTACATCCACCGCCACTCCCTTCGCTCTCCAGCGTCCTCCTCCTGTCTAGTACGGCAGTCCTTGGTTCCTTTGACCTCAAGACGATGGATCCCCTGGATTTTCAGTTGGCGCCCCATGTTTGGCTACTCCATGTTGAAATTTTTTCTCTCAAACTGACAAAAGACTGCAGTCTGCTCCTACCGAAGCGTACGGTGCTCCAATTGCCTATGTCGATTACTCGTCCGGACCATCCCTCACTGCTGCTCTTCAAGGGTGCCAAATTGTCATTTCAGTGTTGAAGATTCTCGACCCTCAAGCGATGATCGACACCCATTTGGCACTCCTAGCAGCATGCGTCACAGCAAAAATATCCCGTTTCTCCCCATCCGACTGGTCACTGGGCCCTCTCTCCCACAGCCAGGTGGATCTACTAGAAAGCAGGAACCAGCTCTGGAAATCGTGCTCGGAATTGGCTGCTGAACATGGAATTTATTGTGCCGATTTCCAGAATGGAGCATTCATGAACTATTTTGCCCAAGGAAAGAAGTTTCCCAACGATAAAGAGGGTCAAGCCGAGGAAGCCTATGCTCTCGGGGGACTGAAAGATGGCATGATGCTCAAGTACATCAACCTACCCTCTCAGAAACTGATCATTCCACTTACGAGTGACGGGACACCTAGCCTGATAACAATGACCCTCCTGGACGACATTGGAAAGTTTGTTGCCGCAGCCATCGATTTACCCCCCGAACAATGGCAAGGCCATCTCAGCATGGCGGGCGATACCTTTACGTATGAACATGTATACAGCCTAATGCAGGACCAGGGCTTAGTGCTTCCGCATGAAACTACGACCATCGACCAATGTCAAACACTCATTGACGACCTGGACAAAGCACTCACCCATCACTTCAGCCTCGAAACCCTGATTGAGAAAATGGTTGCGCAGATGATTCAAGTGCATTGTAGAGGCGAAATCGGGGGTGGGCAACTGCAACCAACTTTGAACCAGCTCTGCCCAGAGGTTAAATCGACCACCATTGCTGAGTATCTTCAACGGGTGTATCGATCAAGAACTTGAAGTCTGACCAGGCGTGTATACATACTGACATTCATGGATTCATTTTCATTATCAGCTTTGCAGACCAGAAAAGAAAACTTTACATCCACATTAGTTCGTTCTTCATCCAGCAGATGGCGAGCTCATGTCGTTCTGATCACCAATTTGCCCGGATACGCAAGGAGGCCTTGGTAATATCCGCAATGGCCGGACAACCAGCCAAACCCATACAGGTCTTGAGTTCCACCCTGAGAATGCCCAACACAGCTTCTACACCCTGCTGTCCGTTACATGAGAGGCCCCATAGGGCAGGTCGCCCTGTCCATACAAAGTTGGCTCCCAAAGCCAGCGCTGGAAAGACGTCAACTCCGCGCCGGATCCTACTATCCATGTGAACAGGGATTACTCCATGAACAGCAGCCACGACCTCAGCCAGTGCATCAATGGTTGCCACGGCCCCATCAAGCTGTCGCCCACCGTGATTGCTCACAATGATGCCGTCGACTTGATGCTCGACAGCCAGCTTTGCATCTTGGTGGTTTGTCGCAACCAAGGACTGATTTCTCCCCATTCCAGACTTGAGTCCACGACGAGTCTTGATTCCTCTCCCATCCAGGTGCAATCGGTTTGCTGCTGCCCTGAGGTTGCAGTATTTGGGACCCCATCGAGATGGCCTCCATGAAATCCGGCGCCAGAGGCCGATTCCTGATCTCCGTCATCCGTCGAACGTATACTGTGTCGACGGTGAGCATGATTGCTTCATATCCTTCTTGTTCTACGCTGTGCAACAGCCTCTTGGTGACATCTCGGTCCTCGAACACGTCAAGTTGGAAAAACCTTGACGCTATTTCCTCCCGCCGACTTAACCTCCTCTGGAGAGCAGGCTACATCCGAGGACGCCATGGTAGTTGCCATAGACACACCCATGGTGGTGCCGCAACTATTCGCCACTCTCGCTGTTGCAGCCTCTCCATCGACGTAGGCCAGGGCAGTTTATGCCACCCTGATGGTGCTATACCGACCGGAAGACTCAGCTTTTGACCCAACATTGTCACTGATCTGTCAACCTTTTCTACATTTCGCAGTGCCCTTGGCCGCAGTCGATATTGCTCATACGCCGCAAGGTTCTCTCGCACTGTGGAATCATCTCCTGCACCATGTTCTCAATAGTCCCAGGTCACCTTATCAACTCTTTTTTCCGCCGCGGCCTTCAAACTCGGCCAACGATAGGAGGAGTGGATCTCAAGGCATGAATGCTTAAAATGAGTGAGTGACTGAGTTTCCTTTGCTAAGGTACTTAATTACCTACACAGGGTTCCGTGGATGGACTTTGGAGAACGATTCAGTGGAAATACTTTGGAGAACTAGGTATTCAGTGGAAGTCTTAATTGTACTACTTCAAACTTCTATTATGTTGGGTACTTAGGGGGACCTCTAGTAATCGAGGCAAACGATAGTTCCAAATCCTCAATATATCCGATGGTCGTCGGAAGTAGACGTTCTTGGCATCGGATGTATCGAGGCGCGTTGGGGGTATAACTAGTACGATATTGATTGGGTGAAACGAGAATGGGTCAAGAAGACCCCTCTCGAATCTATCACAACGGTGAGCTTATTTGAGATTGTGAATGATCCGCAAGTGTCCGTGATTTACGCGACACCATTGCCTCTTACGCAAATCGTACCCGAAACGGTTGCGATTCGTACAGTGGGGGTGTCTGGCACCTAGGTCTCTATCCCACATGAATAGGTAAGTACCAGGATATGAGTGATGTGTTTAATGAAAATGACACTGCATCGGCAACGTTGCGGGGGAGAGTCACAGCGACATTGGCTGCCGCGTTTTGTATATGCAGAACTGAGGAACTTGGAGGCTCGCTTAAGGTTGGCGACGGAGCGGGGAGGTAGATCATCATCGAGTGACAACTAGGTATCTACTAAGTAGTCATCAATGAGTTCGTCGGCAGCTTGGTGGCAGGAAGAAGGGACCTATATTATCATCACAAAGGAGCGCAGCACTACGTTCCGGGTACGCTGACCGGACGATAATGATCCCTTGACACGTCTGCAACGACCACATCTCAAATGGCCTGACTCAGTGTGGCAGACGGCAGCATCATCCCGAACACCAATCGCCCGAACACAAACAGTATGTAAGTAGGTACCTACCTAGGTAAGTACCTTATGTACCCGAACAAATCCAGCGGCATGCAAAGGCTGAGTGAGGAGGGACGAAGGGGCCAGCCACAGGAGGAGCCGTACCATGCAAGGCACCCTTGCAATTGCTTCTGAGTCAACTCCTCTTCGTGCCGTTGGCCAATTTCTGGACTGCCTTTGGAATTGACGATTGGCCTGCCACCGCCGCAGCAACCGAGGACATGTTGGTGAAGTCACAGCACACTGCAGTGGGTAGGTAGGTAAAGTAAGTAGTACCTAAGCGGGCAAGATAAACAGTATTTGCATAAACTGGAACCAAAGTGGTAGGGTTCATACTTTATTTGCTCGCGTCCCAGTCAGGCAAACATCGTATCGTCGCTGCTGGGATTGACAGCTTGCAGCCATGGGGCAGTAGGTAGGTACCTAGTAGGTATGTATGTTCGTACGTTGTTGACTATACAATGTAGACACTAGCGTTGTTGTGAAGAAGAGAGAGTCTGTGTTGTGTAAAAAAGAGAGAGTCTTCTGGAGGGGCAGATCTCCAGCCAGATCAATAAATGGAGAGAGGAAGGTGCACCTACACTTTCCTCAGTACTCGAAGTTTTTTCTCTTGTTCATGGAAGGCGCGCGTCCCTCGACGGTCGCTCCTTCCTTGCTCAAAAACCGCACCTTCTTCATCTATTTCCATAAGATACCACGTCTCCTACCTTGTTGAGTCTAGTGTGGATGTGAATTTAAAGTTTGCCGAGGTTGTTCCGTTGGGTTACCAGAAATCCGTTGTAGGCATGTTCTGAGGGCCAGTTCTTTGTTTCTGAGCGGAGGTGCTTCACTCCTATTATTCAACCGTGAGTGACTGGCCAACTTGATTCTCTATACCCGAGGGCCTGCCCGGTTTCCCGCCGGTTTCCCGCTTCCTTGGACGGGGGCGGATCGATGAAACAACCCAATGACATCTCTTCTGGAGGTTCAGGCCAGCCTTAGTAAGGTAGGTAGGTAAGTACTTTAGTATTTGAGTACCTCCCCTTATCAATTAGCACCTCTGGCTCACTGCTACCATTGAATTCCATCTTGACCTTCAGCCGAGCGTCGTGGCTCATACCGGCAACCTATGGTGTAGTCTTGATCTCGAGGGCGCGGAGAATGGCGACAAGTTGACTAGGAATGTGTTAGGACTTAGGTAGTTGAACCAGGCTGACACCTATAGCCTCATGACGCTACCTGTATAAAATAAAGTTGCAATTGCCGTGGGAAAACAGAACTCGAACATGGTGGGAAAAGGGACCTTCTCTCCTTAGTTCTCTAGGTAGGGTACTTACTTAAGGTAGTACCTACCTGCCTCCATACCTATAGGTGTTACTAAGTCCACCCGGATCAAAGCGATTTCATGAGGTTCAGCTCAGACTTAAACGAAGTCAACGTGTTCTCCGCTGGGCAGCTTATCCTTAGTCGTCGTAAGTACTTTCACATGGATGTTCACACATGTGGGAGTACGGAGAGTATGGAACATCCACCATAGTCGGTATACGAGTAAAGTACCCGTAAGTAAAGTGTAGGTCACGCACGTCACATGTGATGCGGCAGAAAAAAATGAATCAAGGTGGTGTCCAAAATGATACCAAATGCTACTGAAAAATAATGTTTTGGCGCTCAGAGTCATCCCTACTGACTTTGTTGAAAAGAGGAAAACGGAGCTGGCTGGTGAATGGCAAGCTGGAGTGCGATTCTGTGGCACCTAGAGTTGATCCGCTTGGAGCGTGTGTCGCATTGTTGGCATCGTCAGTCTATTATAGGGGGGGCGATGTGTTACGTCCATGTCATGTCCATTGCCATGGTCAGTCGACGACAGACGGACGGACCGAGGGACATGGATCTCAGAAGAATGACTTAACCAGATCAGGTCATTCTTCTGCCCATCTTCTTTCACGAAGAGGCATTTCCTCGCCTTCCTGGGCGCGGCTTCCAGACTCCTCTGCCCGCCAGGCAAAGTACTCGTCTAAGCGGACTTCGGCATATGAAGCATAATCGAAGTCGATCTGGGAAATGGTGGCCTGGATGAGGGCCCAGATGCCCCAGTACAGGCCGGGCATACCACGCCAACGATCAATCTCGTCAAAGAGAATCTGGTGCATGTTTTCGGGGACGGGCTTGTCGCTGTGGGCATTGTACGAGGCGAGGTATTGTTGGATGAATCCACGACGGACAGACCTGGTGGGGAGCATGTTATAATCACAATCATAACCACCCCATTCGGCAAAGTGGTTGGCAATGTCGAAGCTTGCAGGGCATGGCGTGGCATACTCGTAGTCGATGAAGGAAACTCTCAGGTTGCTATCCGACTGACTATCGTGGGCATCAAGCGGCAACATGATCACATTGGCACTCAACAGGTCACAATGCCCAAACACAAACCCGTCAGCGCCCGGACCTCGTTGATTGTCCAGATCTTTGAATGATCGATCAAGTTCCTTCTGGAGGATTTGTTTCCTGGCCTTCTTTTTTAGGGTGTCTTGCGGCAAGGCACTAACCCATTTTTGCATGACCGACCAGCAGTTCGGCACTGGCTTTCTGGAGAGAAGAGCAGATTGTCCATTGACGCCGTTGAGAGCGGGGTTATGGGATCCATTGGTGCCATTGCTCCCGTTTTGGACGGTGGATTTGGAGGCGACAGCGTGGATGGGCAGTCGAGAATGCCACTCTCCTAATCGTTCGGCGACGGCACGCCAGACGGGTTCTCGAATGAGATCTTTGGGCGTGCAGACTTTTCCAATGATGTATCTGTATAGCAGGCCGTTGTTGAATCGAGCGAGCAAAGTCGGAGCGAGGCCAAACTGGGCACACAAGGCGTGGGATGTGGCCTCGCGGTCTCGATCGATGATGATATCTGTGTTGTTGCCGTAGGCGCGCAGGAGGACGGAGTCTTCGTCGATTTCAGTGCTCGTCAGGCCCGGGATATGTTTGGAGATCTTGAGTAACTGCGGATCGAATATAAGGGTGAGCACGTGCCCGCACAGGGCGGCTTTGTGGTTGTGGGAAAGGTAAACTCACATTATTGGTGATGCCATCGGTGAATTTGATAATTTCAATCTTTCCAGGAGCGTCCCGCCATTTAGACTGTATTCTATACACGAGGTCGAGGGCAGAGGACTCTGAATCTTGGGGGTTGAATGATGCGTCAATGTGTAGTAGCTGCGGGCTGTGGCCGTTGGAATTAGTGGTGGTAGACACCATGGTCAAGCATGATCTGATGGAGGGTAAATTGCATGCAGGGTTAGGGGTAGCAGAGCAAGCGCATGAACATGAATTGAGAGGAGGGATATTGTTAGGAGGGAGAATAGTGAGGATCTATGAGGTGTCCAGATCGAAGGAGAAATGGAAAACAGGATAATGGGGAATTGGAATGGAGGGTGGAAGGAAATGGGACATGTGCGTTGATTTGGTGTGGTTTGGGACTGACGTTGGCCCTGGGTGGTCGCTTTGACGCCAAACCCCAACAAGGATGATGGGGGACGACGAGGGCATGGATGGGCATGGATGGGGGAGGACACGAGGGGACTCTGTGCTGCTTGGACAGCTTTGGAAAGGATCAGAGGCTCCGACCCCTCTATTCGGTACTACATCCACCGATCTATTCTTATTATATTTGTTGGATACATACTATCAGGGACTGTGGTATGAAACTCTTAACTTGGATCAGATATTCACAAGTCCAAGAACCTGCAGTAGGTAGAAATCTTTGTTGATGTTGCACAGTGTCCCAGCTGTGAAGATTGGGTGAGGATACCTGAATTCATGCCTAGACGGGTACCTGCCTTCCCTTAGGTGCTCGGACACGAGCGGGTGGCGCCCCAAGTTGGTACCTGTCTATGCCTCTGAGGAACCCAGCATCCAGCCTATCTATTCATCAGCTATCGCAATACCTTGAGAAGTCCAAATTCAACAATCTATTCCGAGGCAGAGAATGGCACTTGATACCTTGCCTCTTTTACTTCCTCACCGCCCTTACTCTTCTTAAACTTTAGATGGATCAGTACTTTGGTCCAGGGACATTACCCCTCTACCCTCTACGGTCAGGTGGGTGGGTTTCCCCATTTGCATGGCGTGGGGCCCCTCGGCCGTAGTTCTGGGCTTCCATTCCCGCCCATCAACGGGAGCACCAGGAACCCGCAAGCCCCTCTTCCACCTTTCTTGGGTCTTGTCAGTAGGTACCTACTAGGTAGGAGGTAGGTAAACAACTGTGTAACTGCTGTCGGAATTGTCCAACACGCCTAGGTACTGAGGTAGACACCCACGCACCCTGTTTGTAGGGGTCCTCTCGGTACTGAATGCTAGCACTGCTAGGGTGCGCTGGTGACGTGCCAGCGTGCCACGGCATATGCGCCAGCGCCACTTGCCAGGTACCGTGTGCCAGGTCATGTTAGCTAGGAGCACCCAGGCGATTTTCAAGCTTTACACGTCATCCACCTCTTGGCTTGCCAGGTACCTGACAACTGACCAGTACGGGTGAACCACTCGTGACCATTCTTATTGACTGCCGACACACCTCCGCATAGAAAGACGTATGATATACGGGTTACTCACCTTGGCCCCGCCACATCTAACTGGAAGCAGACAGCCCCCTACGACTCGATACGTATGTACATCAGCGGCATTTACATACTGTATCGGTCAATTGATTCAAGTCATATGTAATACTGGGTCGATTTCGGCATTTCATTGTATGTCGTGAAAAGACCTGCGTCCACTGCCAGGCACCCTCGGTCCCTCAGCCTGGTTGGATGTCCATGGGACATATACAAAACATTTATACCTTGATATCGAAGGAAGGTACTTATGCAAAATGAAATTGCTCTCATGATCCCTTTAGACCGTTGACCTTTTCCTCTTCTCTATCCGCCTCCCAGAGAGTTTTAATCTAGGAGATCTTCTCGAGAATAATCTTCGAGCCCACCTTCTCGCTGTCCAACTTGCTCTTGTCTTTTCTCAATCGATCCACCACTTCTTGCTTTCTTGCAAATCCTTCCGTCTCCAACAGGGCCACCACAACAAACGAGTTCGCTCCATTGGCCCAGTTGACCAGTTCGTCCTCTCCTTGAGATACGATTGCATCGTACAGAATGTTGTGGAAATCTACAGGTGGGTCATATTTGACGATCGTTTTTGTGCTCTTGTCGAATCGGCCCCCTTGAACCAGTGCTTTCAGCATACGCCCAACCGCAGGGCTTGAAAGAAGAGGCTTTCCAGCTTCTGCACCTTCCTTGACAATCTTGGACTCTGCGTCGTCGGTTGTATTGCTGAGCTGAGCGACCGCTTCGAGAGCTGCCTGCTTATCACCGATAGCTCCAAACAATGTCTCGGTAATGAATTGACAACCCAAGTTTGATGATGCTAGAAACTTCGCATGACTTGCAATAAGATCGAGCAGCGGTTGCGAAATCTGTTTGACAAGTTCTTTTCGTCGAGTCTCAGCGTCCTTCTTGGATGTCTCTGCACGAATCTTGTGAACGTCTTCACGTAGGCGGATAACGTCGTCATTGACGAACAACCATTTCGGTGGGTCTGCGCTCATGAGATAAAGGAGAGAAACACGGCCCGTCAAATGTTCCGTCAATGCCACGAGAGCTTCATCTGCTGCTTCGCCGAGGTCCCGAGAAAGAAGCTCCGCAAAGATAGCTTTGCCAGTCATGACCGTGTCATCGATGACATCGTACGCGGTCATCAGCACGGTGTGGCCGTAAAGGTCTTCCGCCAGCAGTCGAATGTGGGTCTTAAAGAACCGCAGGATTGTTCGTCGGCCTTTAGAACTTTCATGTGCCAGAGCAAGGCAAACCAGGCGAGATCCAGATTTGGTAAATGCCAGGTTTTTGTAGCAATCTCCCTCTTCATCATCCCGCAGCATCTCGAGAAACTCGGTGATCTCAGGGCTTGCAGGCTTGCAATTCAAAAAGTACTGCAGAAGGGCGTCATGGAGGATGGTGAAACCGGTGGTCTTTTTCTGGACCAGCTGGTTCGTCATTTCTTTGAGATGCTGCATGATCGGACCACGCTTCTCGGGGTTTTGTGCTAGGATATCGGACAGGTCGCCCGTCACCTCTCCGTCCGATTTGCTCTTTCGGTTGTCGGTAAATACAACAAACTCTGGTCCATACCATTCTCGAAGTAGCACGGCCTTCTGCGACTTGGTAGCAATGCTTCGATAGATATCATCCACGATCCAGCTAGCCTCTGGATGGCGAATGAGGCGTTTGACATGTCCGTAGAACTCTTCCACAACGGCATTCTTCACCTCGTCGTCGTTGACAACCATCTTGGCAATCAGAAATTTGGCATACTTGGATTCCGCCAACTCTCGATAGCTGCCCCTCAATTCCCCGGCGATCTGTTTTCGCTGTTCAGGTGTGGCGTATTTCAGCGCACACTGAATCACTCGTACCGAGTCATGCTTGAACACAAAGTCCTTGACTCGTCCAGATATTATCTCAAAGAGTTCCTTGACTAGGGTCTCACGCTCTTCTTTGGGGACATGGGACTTTCGGCGTAGTCGTTCCCAGATTTTCTTCGATCGGAGAATCAAGTCGGCGTTTGGTTTGGCCGCCTTTCGTTCTTGTGCGAGGGCTTTCTGCTTGACGTGAGATTCGCGAGAGGTGGTTCCTCCTGCGCCTGGTAAAAGGTCAGCGACTCTGGGTTGAAGGCTGATGAGGGTAGAAGAATCTTACCACCTAGATAGGGCTCAGAAGGCGCTGAAAATTTCTTATTCGGGGGCCCATGGCCCTCCTTGTTTCCCCCATAATTTTGTTTGGGATACTTGTGCCCTTTGCTTTTGTCAAAGGGAACAAAGTCGTCCTGTGTACCAAGTGATGGGGCCTTGCCGGAACCATTAGCGAATTTGGCCTTCTTTGAAGACTGACCGTCGCCGATATCGCTCGGTCGTTTTGTCCCAGCCATCTTAGACATGGCAGATTTTCATGTGGTAAAGCTGGAAACACTGGTGATCTCAACTGGCATGTACTGACATATAAGCAGAAATCATCCGTGCCAGCAGCCAAACTTTTTTTCCAGGTTGGAGACGCAGTCGGCGGTGGAGTCTCTGAATCTGCCGCTCCAACTTCTTTAGCGTCTTGGCATATATGATACGGCGGAGTATATGGCCTTCTACGTAGCACTTCCACAAGCATCAGAATCACGCCTACGACTACGGGATACAGATGATCCATCGCTATAATAGGTACCTATAGGTAGGCTGAGAAGCAATCGAATTGCTTAGTCGCTCAATAACGCAACGCTAAAACGCTCTAACACAAATACAGGAGCCATATAATCGCCTGAGCAACATCATACCTGGCCTGTGGTGCCTGCTGAGATGAGTTCTGCTCGATTCCTATCCTGACGATGAAGTATTTGTCTCGGCGATGGCGTCGTCCGGCATCTGACTTCGATCATGATCCTCTAGTGGGCTTTGAGTCTGGCGAGTCGGAGGCGACTTGGTTGGCCCGGCAGGAGGTGCAGGCGCTGGGCCCGATGGAAATCCAGGTTGCGGATGGGCAGGGAAAGGTCCGGGGGGTGGCGGGGGCCTTGCCCCGGCTGGAGCAGGTTGAGGCCATTGAGGAGGAGGGGGCGGATACTGATACTGAACCGAAGCCATCTGCGGATAGAAAGTATATCCAGCTTGTGGTGCGTTTGGCGGCCGCTGCAGCTGCTGATGCGCAGGAGAATAATTCCCTGGTGGGTATGATGGACGTTGGGTAGACGTATCCCATCTGATAGGAGTAGAAGAAGATTGAGTCTTCTCCCTCTCCAGATCTTGTATCCTGGAATGCGCAGCTTCGAGTTGCGCCCGAAGAGCTTCGAGTTGCGAAGCCGCGTCAAGAAAAGGAGGGACCTCATGGGGTGCAGCAGGTGGTGCAGCAGGCGGTGCAGCAAATGGTTCGGCAGGACTAGAGAGATAAGACAGCATGGCGGCCCGAGGAAGAACAGGTCCAGAGGGTTCGTGAGAGCCTGGAGTAAGGCGCTCCCGCCGCTGAGATCGCTTTTTCGGTCTGTCAGGCGGCGGACCCCAGTTCAACGAGTTGCCAGACATGAATCCAGACATCATCCCAGGGTAGAGATGCTTTTGGGGTTTAGATCGCGCCGCATCCGTCGACGAATCATTCTCGACTCCGATAGATGGCTCCTCAGTGGCTGTATCTGTTGGTGGATTATTCAAGGCTTCGGGCGACGACTCGTTAGCAACGCGGTCTGCGGAACCAAGAAAATCAAACAGAGGCTGCAGGCTGCTCTCTCGTGGCTGTGGCTGCACGTCGTCGCTCTCGCTCTGAGGCTGAGGCTGAGGCAGAGGCTCTGTAGCGCGTCGTTTCTTAGCTGGTGCTGCTTTGGTCTTTGGCGTGGAAGTCTTGGACTTGTAACCCCTAACTTTGGTCAGAAGCCCGGGCTGATAGATCTCCATCAATTTTCTCCTCTTGCTGTCCCTTCTTGGTGGCGGTGCTCGTTCATCATAGGTTTTATGCAACGGTATATGCTTGTAATGAACCTCGAGGCTCATTTTGGTGACGGAGAACTTAATACAGGCGTTACCTTGGCAGTCATAGACCTGCTTGCGGATTTTGACACTGTTTCGAACCATGGCTGCCCCTTCGTTGGCTGCTCTTCCCTTGTTCAAGATCGAGTCGTTACAATAGTAACTGAATCGATTGGCCTTGTCTTCGCGGCTCAGCCAGCTATTGTGGAAACTGTACCGATATCCGTCCGCTTGTTGAACCGCCTCAGCGAGGGCTTTGGAAATCAGTCGTTGAACTTCGGCCTGTTCCTTTGGCTCTTTGGACTCATGCAGTGCATCCATGGCGCTTACCGCGGTCTTCTTGAATGGACTGTAGATGTGCTGGATCCGCTTCCCTGGCTCGTGAGGCGGAATCTCTTCCCGTTGCGGCACCAAAAAGGCGGCAGTCATGGGGAAAGACATGACAACCGTAGTATGCTCTGGCTGCTCAACTGGCTGGGCTAAGTAATCCTTCAATTGACTGATCATGTCCTCGACTTTTTGGCATTGAATATTGACAGACTTGCCAAGTGGGTCCTTCGCGTGGCGCCCTCGACGAACAGATGAAGTCCTCACAGGCACTTGAGGCTGTGAATCTTTTTCATGCTGGTCGGCACCTGGGACAATCTCGCTACTTGCAGGAAGAGATGTGTTGTCCACAGACTCTGCGTCCGGAGTCTCCATGGGAATGTTGAGACGTCGATGGGGTGGACTCGCATTAGATGGGTTTTGCAGGAAACAAGAAATACGCATGGGGCGAAGGTCGTGACGCGACGATTATAACTTATTAGGCCCCTCGGCCGCGTACAAGCTTAAAGAGCGGATGCCCCTGCCAAGCTAATAATAGGCGGCGCCTCGGGCCCCTCAGGCTTCTCGGCCTTCGCCGTGGGGATTAATCTGAGATGCTGCTGCTCCACCGCTTGTACTTTATTGTTGCTCTATCACAACGCCATTTCACCAGTCTCGTCTCAATTCAGGTCTTTCCCACGCTCCACGGCCATTCCTTTGATGAACACAAAACATCTTAGAATTCCTCCCTCGATCAGCAAGCATTTAGCGTCTCGAACGGCTAGATCTTTCTCCTCTCACCGGCCAACCATGACTGACATAACCGCCCTCCGACCCATCGTCCTCTCAGGCCCTTCTGGCACTGGAAAATCCACACTCCTCAAACGCCTTTTCTCTCAGCACCCCGATCTGTTCGGTTTCAGCGTTTCCCACACGACGCGGAAGCCTCGCCCAGGCGAAGAAGATGGCGTCCACTACCACTTCACCACTACGGATGCCTTTGAGAAGTTGATCGAGGAGAATGCGTTCGTGGAACACGCTAAATTCGGAGGAAACTACTATGGCTCATCGAAAGCGGCGGTTCAGGATGTTGCCGATGGCAAAGGCAAGAGCATCGACGGAACTACAGCTGAAGGCAAGAGAATATGCATCTTTGACATTGAGATGGAGGGTGTCAAGCAACTCAAGAAAAGCCCGCTGAACCCTAGAATCTGTTTCATTCAGCCCCCAAGCGTCGCTGAGCTAGAACGTCGACTGCGTGGCCGTGGAGATACCAGTGAAGATTCAATCCAGAAGCGGTTGGCACAGGCCAAGAACGAGATGGAGTACTGCAAGACAGAAGGCAAGAACGACAAGGTCATCATCAATGATGATTTGGATGCCACTTTCAAGGAACTGGATGAGTGGGTCATGAAAGACATTTCTGCTCCTTGAGGGCAGGCTGGCCGACAGAGGTCGTGTCCTCCAGAGATACGAATGATGAGTACAGCAATGCGATAGACGAGTCTAGTTAGACATTTTTTAGACACAGCAAGATAGAAAGAATTGTCATGAGAAATATTATACCACACCTTGTCAAGGACGAAAGACCCGCTCTCAATAGACGCTACATCAGAAATTGCCCCGTCATGGGAAATGGACATCAAGATCCTCAGCGAGGCTCATTCTTCACCGCAAGACCTTGAATTTTGCCACCACTCGCTTTTGCTCGTCACATCCAACCACACAGATCAGTCAGACTTAGTATCCATTCATGGTCATCCGCTGCGAGCCCCTGCTCAGCTCCCGGTCAGCTGCTGGGCTGATGGGTCTGCTCCCGGACAGGCCTGCGCTGCTTTCCTTGAGTGCCAACAGCTGCTTAGCTCGGAAGGTTTCGTAGTGGATCTGGCTGGTGGTTTCGATCAAGTCCTGGAGATGGGTACGAGTGAGGAAGTTTCGAAGGTAGACGAATTCAGAGTGGTTCTCATCTTCGACGTTGATGACGCCCCACTTGTTCTGTCGTCCACGGACTTGCTTGCCGTTAACAATGATTGTCTTCTCGCTGCCCACCACAGCAAATGGGATGATATCCTTGATAGTCGTGTTTGTGGCTCTTTCCTCGTCATCCAACTCTTCGTTGTCATATGGATACATCTTCAAGTTGTGGAAGGCAAACTCCTCCTTGATGCGCTCCTTGAACGCACGGCGCTCTTCAAGGGTGAGCGAGTCGGCCTTGGCGATGACAGGAACCACGTTGACCACATCAGACAGTTTCTTGAGAACGACAATGTCAATGGGTTTGAGGGCGTGGCCTGAAGGCTGAATGAAGAAGAGGCAGCAGTGAATGCGAGTGTCTTGGATGTATCGTTCTCTTTGAGCGGTCAATTCTTTCCGCAGATAGGCCGAATGTTGGTCTTTGATGTATTTGACGATGGGATCCCAGCTGAAGAGTATTAGACGGCGCAATCCTTGCGTTTTGCGAGAGCTGACTTACCATCGATCGTTGTTGACCAAGTCTCCGTAGCCTGGGGTATCGACAATGTTCAGTCTTAATCGGACGCCATTCTCCTCGATCACTAAGGACAGTCAGAAAATAGGTGATGCATGGTAAGGAAGAGTCTCAACGGACCATGGGACACTGTCTGAATCTCAGTGGTCGAACGGCTTTGCTCATCAGGACGCAAGCGGCCCTTGGAATCGATAAGGTGGGATGCGAAGATGGTGTTAATCAAAGTCGACTTTCCCAATCCTGTTTGACCTGCAATTTCAGTTAGATCAAATACATATCCTCCCGAGATCACATCCTTACCAACGCAGATGACATTGAATTGGAAACCTCTCTTCAACAGCTTCTTCTCGATTTGCTGGGTGATGGAGTCGAAACCGACGTGGCTTCGTGGAAAGACTGCGTTCCCTGCAGGCAACGCCATTGTCATTCTGGTTTCGAGAAGATCAAGGCGGACGGAGTCGTGGGCGGGCGAGGTTGACAAATTCTTGCAGTTTAACAAGCGAGGTCAATGATGCCGACAGTGACAGGTTGAGAATCGGAAAGTATGGGTCATACGAGGAAGTTGCGACAGCGATAAATTTCCCCAGATGGACAGGAGTTTGACACGAAGGCACTGTTGAGTCTCTCAAGTCAGGGAACGTCCCCTATTTTTTGGCTGGTGGGTTCGCATTGGTCTGAAGTGCATCCAAAGCCCGTTTAGTGCAAGCGGCCACTAACCCATTCGTGCCCATTCTCCCTATCGTCAGGTTCAGGAACAACCTTAGGCTACCCCAGCACGCCTAGCTCACGGTACTAGAGTTAGGCTCAGGACCAATTAAGTGACGTTACGGCTCCAATTCCCCTTCTACGGCGCAATTTGGGGGCCCCTCAGGTCTTGTTCAAGCGCGGAGCAGTGACCCAGTGCCGCAGACTCAGGTGCCGCATTATACTTCATAGTGCAGTATCACAGATGCTGCTGCACATCCTAATAATTTCGGATTCCGTTCAAGGATTGTACAAATTTGTTCTGAACGCCTCTCCCACTCCACACCCTCTCATTTATCCTGCTGGAGCCTTCGCCGTCCTGAGCCATTGACCAAGATGGCTCTGACCGCAGCAGGGACAGGCGCTCGTCTAGCCCAATTCCTACAGCGACCTTTTCTCTCATCAGTCTCTCCCTCATGGGCAACTCGGACACTTGTATCAGCCTCTATCACCATCCCAGCCATTTCGATAAACCTTCCAGGACTGATTTCGGACATCTGGGATGGAATTCTCAAGGCGGTACCCAAGAAAAAGACATCTCACATGAAGCGCCGCCATCGGCAATTAGCTGGAAAGGCTTTGAAAGATGTGACCGCGGTCAATACTTGCCCGGGATGTGGCCAGCCGAAGCGGGCCCATTTGTTATGTCCATATTGTGTTAAGAGTATGTCATAATCAATGCGAGCTGCTGCTGTTCGTCTCTAACATTTTGTGCAGATATCAAGGCGAAATGGATCGGTGACTCTCAAAGAGCTATTGAACGTGGAGAAAGTCTGGCACGCGCGGAGCTCGAAAGACAATTAGAGGCAGAAATGCAGAACAAATCTACGACGGAGAGTAAGCAAGAGGTCGCATCAACAACAGAAAAGACAGTATAATCCGTGGGTGCGCATTTACGACAATGGGCAGCCATCTAGAGAACCGTTTTCGCAACTCACAAGCAGTAGCATACACATCCAGCTGTCCTTGGCCCGGTGCCGATCTATCGCATACATCCCAACCACTCCAATCGCTTGTCGGAGGTCGCAAATCACTGGCGGCCTGTGGAATGGGAATGGATTATGTTGTCCGCCTCCGCGTCACTTGACTCGAGCGGTACGGAAGTTTCCAGGCCCTTACTGTCAGAGAAGGACATGCGGAGAATAGCCTCATGACCTTTATGCATGCCACTGGGTTCCATGACATTTGGGGACATTGTCTGACACTTCTGTGTCACTACCGAAAGCTAGGAATCGAAATGGGGAAGTGGTCCACGATTTGGCGGGAGGCTTTCCATTACAGAATCATGTAAAATTACGTCATGTGTACAGTAATTTTGAGTCCAAAGAATAAATGTTTAAAGAACGTCGTTGCATTCATTCCTCTAATCCTCTTGACCCTCGACCCCGACTGACCATTTGTCAATCGCCGTGTACTTCTCGGGTGATCCTTACAGCGTGTACTGAGATGCATCTCAACCGCTACGACAATGGTTAGTCACCATCGGCGTCGCATCCACCAAGTTTCCAGCTAACTAATTGCCCTGTTTACAGTCCAAACAGTATCTCGCTCAACATACGATTGACGAGGGTAATACCACAGACCCTTCACTCCGATCTCTCCAACCAAGTTACTAATATCTCCTTTCCAGCCCACCCTAGCGACATCTTCTCTCTCGCAACCACACCTACCCAAATTCTCACCGGCTCAGGTCAACCATCCATCAAGATCTTCTCTACCAACAAGGACGATTTCCCGATCGACCAAAGCCTCAGCGACGCGCACAAATTAGGTGTCCACCACCTCGCGACCAGCAAGAATGGCACGCGGGCCGTGAGTGCGGGGTTCGGAGGCGAAGCCAAAGTCTGGAATTTCACAGAGGGTATATGGAAGCAAGACTCGGAAATCACGAGCGACAAAAAAGCGGGTGAAGTCTGGGCTATTGCCTTGTCGGCCGACGGACAATATCTTGCGGCGACGACATATGATGGGCGAGTGGGTGTATATGACTTGGCCGACAAGAATAAAAAGATCAGGGACTACGAGACTAAAGGCAGTTTTGGCATGGCAGTCGACTTGGTACGTGTCATTGCCGCACAGAACGCCTGCTCCTCGACGCAACCGATCCGAAAGACTCAAGCTAATCTTCATATGTCATCCTAGTCTCCCGATGGTCGCTTCGTTGCCAGCGGGCACGAATCCGGAAACATCTACGTGTTTTCCACCGCCACAAACCGTCTCCTTCACTCATTGCCAGGTCTCATCAAACCCGTCCGGGCCGTTACTTTCTCTCCCATGTCAACTCTTCTCGCCGCCGCTGGAGACGCCCGCATCATCTCGCTGTACGATCCGAGTTCAGGCGAGCAGGTCGCCAATCTCACCGGTCATGCTGCCTGGATCACCAGCTTGGACTGGAGTCATACAGGTCAGTATCTTTTAAGCGGGGCTTTGGACGGAAAGGTCAAAGTGTGGGATATTGAGAGACGGACTTGTGTGGCCACGCACAGTGAAAGTGACCAGGGCTTGTGGTGCGTCAAGTGGTTACCAAAGGGCGATTCTGGCGTCGAGAGACAAAAGGCCGAGAAGTTTGTGACGGTGGGTGCGAATAGGGCGGTTTCTGTCTACCGTGAGGCGACGGGTGGATGAGGACTTGCTAAAGAAGGAAAACAACCACAAACTCGACGACGAGCGTCGTTGTCGTCATATTCAACGACAGTTATAGGCTCTGTTCCGGTTCCAAAGCATGAATTGGAAGGTGGAGGCTGCCGAACATCCAACTCGACTATGAATGGGCGACCATGTAATTGCCTATGTGTCTCTAAACCCGAAAGAGGCGAGGCAGTCTTTGTCCGACCAGTGGTCTGCGTCCAAGGGTCGTCGCCATTCCAAAAGATCGGTTGAATATGCCCAGTGTCGGCTTCAATAGAGCATGATGATCAAATAGCCATACGGGCCATATGATGCTGAGTCCTGCCAGCAGACAGAGTGAGTCTCTACCTTGGGCCTAAACAAATGGCATGTGGATGCAAGTACCGATCAGTGGTGATGTCTTATATGTACTCGCGGCTGGGCTATTGCGAGATACGGCTACAGACTTTCCCATCGAGGATCCCATGAGTGTCCTAGCATACAGAAAAGAATTTAGAGCATCCATAGAACGACAAATATGAACCCAAATTTGTATCTCCAAAAAATAGACACACAACATCCACACGTAAGAAGAATGCTGTGCAACACGATCAGAGAAGCATACGATCATTTTACTGAAAGTTATGCATGGGGATCTATCTTGGCTAGCAATTTGACAACATCAATCACGGAAGAAACGGGATTGATGAAGCTTCGAATCTGCCGTTGAATCTAAGGTAATGGAGAGGGCGGGTACGATTAAGCAGATGAAAGAACGAAGTGCGTGCATCGAGGTATTGGACGCTCGATATAACCTAGGATATGGAGCAGAATGGAGGCAAGAGAGGAAAGAGAGTATCGAACCTACCTCACTGTGCACGGCATTCATTTGCCAGATTGAACACAGACACAGATCATCAAGTCCAGGCAGTCAGGCAGCAAAATAGAGCAGCGCCCGAGGCATATGTAATGCCCGTGACCATCCTGGTCCTGCCTGGGTTTGTTGTATGAGAAGAGCGTGATGTGAGGAGGAGTCACGGTTAGCAGTCCAGTAGCACTGAGGTTGTTCGTTCAACACCTGAAACATAGCCCATGATCCATCTTGACTGGCGTGAATACGAGCCGATAATCAATTGACAATGGTAATGGACCATCAAGACTGATTTGTCTGTCTCATCATAGGACTGTAAACCAAAAGCGAACCGCACTCTCCACGATCGAAAAAACCCCAGAGGGGAAAAATTCTCAACGAGGCAAGGTTTAGAATCGGTTTGTTGATTTGATCTCGGCAACTCGGGAATGTGTGGACGCAATTAAAAACACTGTAGTGAGCAGTGTGTGGTGCATTCAACAAGGGTATAATAGAGTGCCTTTGACAATATATGTATAAAAGAAAAGAAGAAGATGGGGAGAGAGATGAGATGGAGGATAAAATATGATACTCCGCCAAGCCGCTAACATTTTCCAGGTTGCGCCTTCCCTAACTCATAACAACCAAACACGCCGACTAAGATAATCAGGCATGCCTATGAATGGTTTCTTCCCTTCTTGCCTCGACTTGTACGTGTATATGGCGATGTTACTAACTTGGCATACGAGGTTTAGAAGGTGTTCAATTTGGTTTTGGTAGACTTAGAGCTGTGTTGTGGACAACTGGAGACATGAGGCTGTAGCACGCCCAGTCGAGAGTATGTGTCTGATTCGATGCTCCATGCATAATTTAATGTTCATACAATGATATCGCTTATATACAAGAGCCATCAGGGCATAGCAGTGCCACCCTCTTGGCCTTTGGTGTCCCCTAGCAGGCAATCCAAGATGGTCCAGACTTGTTGCTTGACCTGGACGACAATGACGATAGTCAACTGGAGACAGACAGGCCTGATGTGAGTAACAGGTCTTGTGTCGTGTGTGCCGAGTTCAATACAGAAAGAAGCATATGTCTAGACCTGTCGTAGAGATATGGGAGAACAGGTTCGAGGGCACAGTCGGCGCGGGGAAGTGGCGCAAAGCATATAGCATCGCGTCGGCCAGAAGTGTGTGAGATACAGTTCTAGGAGGTTAGAACTTGGTCGTAAGGTTGTCAGATTGATTTCTTTTCATCTTCCTTTGAGCGACTTCCGAAGGCGTAGGCCAGACCTCCACCGACCAGATTAACCAGACACAAACCTATCGTCGCACCTCGAATGATGCCTCGGGCGCCGAACTTGTTCATGATACCGACTCTTCTCCGTCCTGCCAGGACCAAGTATGTGCCACTCAAGGCAGCGGTGGTGCCAGCGCTATCAATCTTGTAGCCTTGAAGATTGAGATAGGTGGTGAACATCAGGAGTGGGGGAAAGATCATAGGGACAGGTTGGAATGGGCGGGCATGTTGGGCAAAGACGAGTGTGGCGAGCAGGGCAGGTGGGACGGGGTTCTCTGTTAGAAGTGTAAGTAAGATGACTAGTCAAGACACAAAGGTCAATAGACATTTCCCAGCAGTAAAGTGATGAGAAGTGGTGGGTGTATAGAGACTGACCTCCCCATTTTTTGGCCGTCACAATCAACGAGTCTTTGGCATCCTCCTTCTTCTGAGGGTCAGCCATACTGTACAGAAGGCCTTGCACGAAGAAATGTTTGTTCTGGATCTATTCTGCGTGCAGGTCGGGTGCACCTGTTGTGCTGTCGTGGCAGATGCAAAGTCAGAAGTGAAGCAATGCAAAGTCCATTAATGAGTTGGTTCACTGCGTCATCGAGGCTGTCAGTGTCAGTGCATGTTCTGTAGCTCCAGCGAGGTGCCTACAGAAACGCTAATCTTAATCGAGCACTCCTCCAGGCGCCCGGGCCTCAGATTTAAGTTGACTCGTTAGGTACGGAGTAGTCCTTATAGGCACCCCAGCGCCCCCTCACAGGCAGCACCTTACTCAGGACACACAAAGCCTACCTAGGTAGGTACCTAGGTGTCTAGGGACATGTGGAGAGCATAGGCGCTGCACCAGTTCAATTGGGGCTGAATGCCCTGAACCACTGCATGTATCGGCGGCCCTGGAAGAGTGACCTCAAGTGTTCCACTATCTTGGATCGTTAATCATCTGTCACCATTGCAGATTCAAAGTTACGTCGTGCTGTGAGAGACCGATACTGACCCAAATGGGCGTTAATTAGTGCTTAGCAAGTCTCATTGGCGGCCACTGTTGCCAATGCCTCAGGCGGACGATATGTTACGCCACCATGTCCCGAGTCACGTGGAAACCCACTACACGCGGCTGTGAGACTCAACTTGTTCCGTCACAAAAGGTGCAGACGATTCCACGGCAGCCAACTTGAGACCACCTTTACAGTCCCAGGCCACAATTTATTCATCCCAGAGCGCAAGAAGACCCAGAGGAGAGCTCACATTACCTCCCATCGGTACCTCTCTCATCAAAGATCATCAGCCTCGTATCCCCCTTCTCCATCGCCTTCGCCATCCCCATCGACACTACTGATATCTCTTGCCCGCCAACTTTGCTCGCGGCATGTCCGCAACAGCGTCGGGGTCTGATGCCCGCGCAAATGGGTCGGCCACTTCTCGCGAACATAGCCAGGGCAATCAAGACCGCAAATTTACCCCGCAACAGAAGGCCGAAGTCATCCGTATTCGACGATGTTCGCCGACCTCATTTTACGAAATCCTCTCCGTTGAAAAGACGTCATCGGACGGCGAGATCAAGAAGGCATATCGCAAGATCAGTCTGTTGACGCATCCAGACAAAAATGGCTATGATGGGGCAGATGAGGCATTCAAAAGTGGGCACAAGACATGATAGTATCGCGAGAGATGGCCTTGCTAACGTTCAACAGTGGTATCGCGAGCCTTCCAGATCCTGTCCGACCCGGACAAGAAATCTCGCTACGATCAGTTTGGAGGAGACCCGGACAGTCGATTCTCTAGCAGTAGTGCCGCTGCCGCGGGAGCAAGTCCTTTCAGTGGGTTTGCACGAGCGTCCGGACGAGGTCCTATGTACGACGACGAGATCTCCCCAGAAGAGCTCTTTAATCGATTCTTTGGTGGTGGCGGAATGGGACCAGGAGTTTTTGGTGAGTCTTCTACGAAGAAGCGAAGTGGGGAGCTGACTTTCCTTCAGGTGGTGGATTCGGTGGCCCGCAGTTTGTATTCAACATGGGAGGAGGTCCAGGATTCACAGTCCATCGGATGGGAGGGGGTGCGCCGCGGAGGAGACCCAGAACCGCCAACGAACCTGAAGCCAGTGGCATGTCGGCGCTGACTCAATTACTGCCTTTGCTGTTATTGTTCATTCTTCCACTTCTATCTTCATTTTTCTCTGGAAGCTCTTCGCCGTCGGGCCCTCAAGTACGATTTGATACGGCCTCACCACCACACACCATGCACCGAGTCACACCGCGGTACCGAATCGACTATTTCATCAATCCCAAGGAAGTGGAAGGATGGAAGGCTCGACAATTCAGTGCCTTAGATCAGCAGGCTGAAGTGGATTATGTGACCACGTTAAAATATCAATGCGAGAACGAAGTTCATCTAAAACGACAGGAAATCAACGATGCAACGGGCTTCTTCTTTACGGATGAGGATCGAGTTCGGAGGGCAAGAAACATGCCTATGCCTGGATGTCGACGGTTAGATGACTTGAAATTACGACAGCAATAGTGGCGGATGGGATTGTATCACTGTTGGGCGTTTGGCTGGTGATCGAGCGATGGACAGGAATGTCATGTCTGTCCTGTGAGGTTTGTCCTTTGTAGTGGACATGTGGACAAGATAATCCAATAAATTTCAACCAGAGTCTGAGTGTGTTTGTCATGTCCATCAAATCCTTGAACAATGGAGGGAATGACTGTTGGAACTGGAGGACTGGGACCGATACATCACAATACAATGTCGATGGGTCAGCGCCAGGCACAGATGACTAATTGACTGTTGAATTCCAATACATTAGTACCTGACCAAGAGCCAGTGGCATTTTCGGTGCACATACATCCGTTTGCAATTGCGACTTCGGTTTCTACACATACACTTTTGTTTCGAGACCTAGTTTAAGACCCATCAGCGATCTATAATACATTACATTAAGTAAAGCTTTACACGATAGCCCACTAATAAGTAAAGTGCCATCTCTTTCGCTCTTTATCAACTAACCCACAGTGCTCCTCCACGTTTAAAAGCTTAAGGGTCGGCGATCACGTACCCTCCGTGGTTTAAGTATCCCTAACTACGCCCGGTCTTCTAAATAGCGCTATAGTAAGTTACTATATTATATTAAGGCCGGTATCCGCTTTAATCCTTACTATTTAACTTTAATGATAATGAATTATATCTCTTAGGTATTATTCTCGACAGTGGACGCAAGATATATAACGGCCATACTACCGACATCTTCCTATATAAATATTTCCTCTCCTGGCTTGAGACGTTGAGCGTACTAGGCGATGGCTCTAATAATGTTGGCTTCGTCGCTATGTCGAAATCGCTCGTGGTAGAAGACGAAAGTCAAAAATCACTCTTTCTACAAGATGTGCTGTACTTGTACATACAGTATCAAACCAGTCACTTAAAACATTTGCGGTCGGCGCTGCGGTATATTTCTACACAAGACCGCTCCAAACGCGGCAATGTCTGACCACTCCAGCAAATTATCGCCTATTTGACCTCAATCTAGCTTCATTTTCACTCGCCCATATTTGCTTGCTCCTGGACGGATGTGACCGGACAAGTCATGTTGCCAAGTTTTCGACTTCAGACAATCAGGCTCGACGCCATCGTACCAACCCTTCGGCATATTGGTGCCCGGCGACCAACTAACAAATCCTGTCGATCCAGCTGCTTCGGATTGCTGAATGATGTCTAGATGGTAGACAGTATCATCGCAGCGCTGCTTGGGATAGCGGACACCATAGACCACGGGCTGATTTCCTAGCTGATCAGCAAGGTCTTTGCCGGACAATACACATCCATGGCCTCCAAGCTGCTCAACTACAGGTTTGAGGAGATACGCTGCCGATAGATAACTTGTATCTTTGATGACAGCAGAGGACGAGAGATATGTAACACCGATGAGGAGCAGCAATTGAATAATTGGAATACCCACCAAGAGTGTGATCACCCATATCCAATCAACTTTCAAAATCTGAGCCTGTGTGGGTGTATTCCCTGGCACCGCAATCTTTGGACCATAGATGTCGTATGACAGGAGTGCCCCTAAGGTGAACGTTCGAATGACTCTGGCAATGTCTTCAGGAGAGTAGGATTCACCTGCAATGCCGGTCAATCGATAATCGTCAAAGTGTGGGTCATAATCGCGGTGCATTCGTTCCCCAACACTGTAATTAAGTCCCCATCCTATCGCCCCGGCGAAAAGTACAGCCTTCTGATCAGGCAGATCGAGTTGTGGGGAGATATTTGAACGGGAAGTCACTTGTTGAACTGTGCTGTTGCAATCGAAGAGGTAGTCATTCGCTTCATCGTGTTGTAAAACCAAGACCCTAGCTGACCTCGGGCCCCCGAAAGTTTCATTGAATGACGACCAACTCAGAAAGTTCATAGAAAGAGGGACGCCCCAGGTTATGTTTTGCTCTTCCCCGGTGGAGCTGTTGAGGAACGTGATCATACTATCGTATGTGTCTTGCATGGAGTATTCCGTCACAGGGAACTTCTCACAGTTGACAACTGCGTCGACCGTGCGGTTATTTGTACTGTAATCTGTGAGATTGCTGCCGGTACCGTGAACATTGGGACCACCAATTGCTAAAAGAATCCCAGACGAGCCCTCCTTCACTGCACCGATGTATTCTGCATAACTACCTTGCTGCATCTCCGGATTGTAACTACCAAAAAGCAACCAGCCGTAGAAACTCGTCACGTAGTTCTCGGTATAAAGATCGTCAAACGGGAGGAGGTTTACGATCAGCCAGTCTGTATCTCGCATCCACTCACTGACGGTGGGGACCGTGATCGTACTGAAATCTGCAACCCAAACATTGTCGCCTTCAGGGATATCAGTTAGCTCCAGAGATAGGCCAGCTCTAGATCGTGGGACATTAAAACTCGCAATGGGAAGGCAAGCAGCTTACCGCTATAGTCATACACTTTTGATGACGATATCTCAAATGTGACCAAAAGTCCCAGAATCGAGAGAAAAGTCTGAAGGCCGAAATTGAAGGTCAAAAAGACCAAGCAATAAAATTGTATACGCGTTGGAAGGAGACGATTTGGAACTCGGCCTTTCCAAATCAACTGTACGGTTGCCATCAGACTTTCACAGCTCATAACCATATCGAAAACATCAAGTGGAAGATAGCGGGACGAAAGCAATTGCCAGCGATATGACTGGGCAAATTTCTTGAATGCAGCACTTAGAACCATGCCCAGCAAGATATAGATGGCTGTGGTGATGACATTGAAAGTCATCACATCCGTTTTACTGACTTTTGGCTTCCGAGAAAATGTGTAGTAAACCGCTAGCAGGCCAACGCATAGTGACACAGTGAGTGATAGCTGCCATAAATTACTGAAAAAGACTCTCCAACGTTGTCTACTCCGCCTGAAATACCGCTTTGTGCTTGGTCGCTGTAGCTGAAGATTCTGAGTATCAGCTGGTCGGTGCTCCCAAGGGTCAGGGATGGAGATGTGAGACGCAATTGATGAGAGTGAATTAATGCTCTTGGCTAACGAGATCTGGGAGATTCGCCTTTGACCTGTTGATCTTGTGGTCGACAGTGGAATGGTCTCCTTCCAGTGAAGTGGTACATCCGAGCTACGGTTTAACGTTGTCGGGTTTTCAGATGCTGCAAGCAGCAGAGACTCATCCTCCATGGTTGAAGTCGTTGCCTCGAGACACCGGCGTCGTTTCTGTGGATTCTACTGGTACTGTACCCCCAGGAGAAATTGCACATTTGTCTAAAATTGACGACATACACATATCTTTCGTCTATATATGAAAGGGCTGAGGGAAGTGTCAAAGCCAAGCCAAGCTGAAAGGACCTGAACCGGGTTGAACTATCAGTGACCACCTTCGGGCTGGAAATACGAAGTTTTCATCCAATCAACCATAATTTTTATGGTTTATTGCTTTGCAGGTTATCCATGGTGTACAAGCTCACCAAATTTATTCGCCAAAGTTCAGCCACTCTTTGTTCACTTGTCACCGGGCTCTTTCCCATACATGCCGGAATGGCAGATTGTATCAGCTGCGGAGAGTGCAAGAACAATTGATGCAGCAGAGCACGCAGGGCTGTTTCCTCTGCTTGGGGGACGTCCGGCTGACGGCACAGTCCCTCATCCGGCTATATCCCTTTTCACCAACTACCGAAATGCGATGCGGCGAAAAGACTTGTTCTATCGGACATGAGCCACTGGCGTGGTCAAACAGAAGATCATATAGAGTTGGAGGAAAGCAAGGTCCATGTCTGCGTCACCCGGCAGACTTTCCAGAGCAGGAGTGGCTGATATCCGCAATGGCGCTGCCAAGCTGAACACGATACAGAGCAAATAACTCTTGCTGCTATAAGTCAGGCCATAAAGCCACGAGATCCCTATATATTGTTCATCATTAGTACTACTCTATAAATACGACAGAGCTCTTTTTATGCGTTTTGCCTCTTAGTGAAGCTAATATGTCGGCTTTACTTGATATTGTATATCATGGACCCTGGTGGGCCAAAACCTAGGACTCGAAACAAAAGTGTGTGTGCAGAAACCGAGGCCGTAATTGCAAACGGCTGTATACACATAGGCTGCTAGGCTGCGATGAGGGTGATGACTGGCTGGCCATGGACCAACCCCAGCGGGATGTGTATAGGTAGGTACCTGCCTAACCTATAGCATCTACAGGCGATAGTGCAAGGTATTTAGGTACCTGTACCTATAGTATATCCCTAGTTACCTTACTCAGACCACCTAAGAGTTTAGGTACCTAAGTACAGTGCCAGGCAGTGGGCGACTTAGTCATCATAATATTATAGGCGTGAAGATGGAGCGTTACGTGTCCAAAGTAGTGAATCACTGTTAGGACTGTAGCCTAGAGTCCTTAGTACTTAGTGACGCTTTTTGCTTTCTCCAACTGCATCGGTGAGATTCCACGCCCGCTTGGTCTTGGAGTCACTTTATACTTTCGCTCCACTACTTACTCCAGTGCCCAGTGCACTACTCCGTACAGACTCACTACCAGACATCCATAACCTCGCCTTCATTCTCTCCCTCCACCACATTTGTCATCCCCTCAACACCCGCGACAATGTCGGACCCAACCGCGGACTCAGACAAGGTACGCACAAGGCCATTCTTCCAAGATACCCAATCCACTAACTCGAGATCAGATCCGGAACAAGAGACTGGCCAAGTTACAACAGTCCCAGTCCCAGTCCTCATCTCCGCAGCCTCAGGACAGCCTCATCTCTCAAGATGCCGCACCCTCGACATCTTCATCCCCAGCGCCCTCTCCTCTTCCCAGTGCCCCCCAGTCACCACCTCCTTCAGAATCCTCAAGCACGCCCATCAATATCTCCAAACCGTCGTCACCACCTCCCGCCGCTTCGTCGACCAGAATCAGAGTGACCCCATCGACCATCACACCCCAGAAACGGGAGATGAACGGCTTGTCCAGGCCAACCTCAGCCAAACCAAACGAACCCATTGAGCAGTGGGAGGATCGCACTCTCCGCAATCTATTTAGAATAACTTTCGACCCTGCTCAGACCAAGGATCAACACGGCCAAGTCCTCCATCAGGTCCCCCAGCTAAGAGACGAACTCGAGTCCGAGGGTCAACCCGTGTTGCTGAACAATGCCATTCTCGAACAAGCCATCATGGAGGCCGGTGCTTCCCTCTCCCAACGTATCACTCCCCACGATTGGCTCTTTGGCTCATGGAAGAGAGTCACCCGAATCTCAAAGGCCGTCAAGGACCGCACGCCCGAGAACCCAAAGTGGACCATCCTCCTCGAGGCGCGGCGACTGTGCATGAATTGGTGCATCCTCTCAATCACAACCCCAGACATCTTTGATGCCACCTACGACGGCATCGATGCCCTCGCAGACCATCTATTAGCAGATCCCGACGATGATCGAGGGGTCTGCCAGGATTTTGTGAACGAAGCCCTCACCCGGTTTGAGGAGGATGAGTCGATCAAGCTCGCCTTTGTCGCCGCTGTTGAGAATCTCAGCCGTCGACTAGCAAAGGAAAACATGAACACAGCGTATCAGCCTTATGTCGGTATGCTACGTCACTTGATTCGCTACAAACCAATCGCAGTTGCAATCACGGAGTCAGTAATTTTTGTCGATGCCACAGTCCCGGCCGCCCAGCTCGAGGTTGCCTCTCTTCTCGGTCCATATTTTCAACTCTCGCCCTTGCAAGCCGAAGTCACATCATCCTTCTTCTACGAACCCAAGACCATGGATCCTGGTAAAGTCAGAACAAACCAAACATCCTTGCAGATGACTTTGAGAACTCATCAAGATGAGTTATTCGATATCGTCAACACCCTGGTCCGTGCCTCTCCAGAGGCTCGCGAACGAGTTCTAGACTGGTTTGCTCTCGTCGTCAATTCAAACCATAAGAGAAGAGCAATGCGCGTCGACAAGAAAACTGTCTCCAGCGACGGCTTCATGATCAACGTCAACGTCGTCCTGGACAAGTTGTGCGAGCCTTTTATTGATGCCCGATTCTCCAAAATCGACCGTGTCGATATTGACTATCTCCGAAGAAACCCCCGAGTCGACATCAAGGATGAGACCAAAATCAATGTCGATCAAGACCAGTCGGATTCCTATTTCAAAACCCAGGCGCCAGGCACAAATAACTTCATTTCGGAACTCTTTTTCCTCACGGTCGCGTCACATCAATACGGCATCGAAGCCGCTCGAAATATTCTTAAGGAGATGGATCGAGAACTGAAACACATGGCCAAGCAGCTTGAACAGTTTGAAGGCGAACGCCACAAGTATATCAACAACCCTGTCCAGTTGGAAATGTATGACAAGGCACTTAAGAAGTATCGAGATCAGCACGACAAAGGACTCTCGTACAAATACGCGGTCCAAGGCGTGCTTCTCGACGAAATCACACAGACTCGCTCCATGCAATTCATGCGTTTTGTCACCGTCTGGTTGCTTCGACAAGTATCTCCCAACCGACAATTTCCCAATGAGAAACTGACGCTTCCTCTGTCGCCTGAACAACCAGACGCCTTCAAAAATCTTCCCGAGTATTTTCTCGAAATCATCAGCGGCAACTTTGGCTATATCATGTATAACATGCCACAAGTCATTTCGCCCACTCAGTCTGACGAGCTCATCATGCTTTGCATTGCATTCTTGAGAAACGCCGAGTATATCAAGAATCCATACCTGAAAGCCTCGCTTGTGACCATTCTCTTCAGAGGGACCTGGTCATGGCGGCAGGGCGGCCGAGGAATTCTGGCAGACCAATACAACAGCATGCCCTTTGCCACAGAAAATCTGTTGCATTCCTTGATGCAGTTCTTCATCGAAGCTGAATTCATGGGAGGTCATGGACAGTTTTTCGACAAGTTTAACGTGCGATTTGAGATTTTCCAAATTATCAAATGTATTTGGTCGAACCCGGTCTACCGAGACAACCTACTGCGAGAAGCAAAGGTCAACATTGAGTTTTTCGTCAGATTTGTCAATCTGCTTCTCAACGATGTCACATTTGTCCTCGACGAATCGTTCACGTCGTTCCACCAGATCTACGACATCTCCCACGAGCTGGCACTGGCGGGAACTTCGTTGAACGAACAGCAACGACAAGAGAAGGAAGAAGCGCTCGAATCTGCAAAGGGGAAGGCGAAGTCGTACATGCAGCTGACCAATGAAACGGTGGGCATGGTGAAACTCTTCACCGAGGCGCTCGCAGATGCCTTTACCATGCCAGAAATTGTCCAACGTCTTGCAGACATGTTGGACTATAATCTCGATGCGATGGTGCCACCCAAGAGCACATCCCTTAAGGTGGATAACCTTCAAGAATACAACTTCAATCCTAAGGCACTCTTGTCTGAGATTGTTGATGTGTATTTAAATCTAAGTGAAAAGGAGAATTTCATCCTGGCAGTCGCGCGCGATGGCCGATCCTACAAGTCGGAGAACTTTGTGGCCGCGGGCAACATTCTCAAGAAATTTGTGCTCAAGTCACCACAGCAACTTCAACGCTGGAGCCGGCTGATTGAGAGAATTGCAAAGGCCAAGAGTGAAGACGAAGCGGCTGATGCAGATCTGGGTGAAATTCCCGACGAGTTCTTGGATCCTCTGATGTACACGTTGATGGAGGATCCCGTGTTGTTGCCCATCTCCAAAATCGTGATCGATCGGTCGACAATCAGAAGTCATCTGTTGAGCGATCCGCACGACCCCTTCAATCGAGTGCCTTTGAAGATTGAAGATGTCATTCCAGGTAAGTCCAACAAGACACATGTTTGCCCCAATCTCTCTCGGAAAGTTGAAGCTAACGACTCCCTCTTTTAGCGACCGACGTCAAGGAGAAGATTGCCAAGTTCAAGGAGGAGAAAATTGGGAATCGACGCCGGGATTTTGTGGAGACGGTGAAGACCGAAGACAGTGCAGCTGGGGTCGAAAGTAGCACGACAGCGCCAGATGATGCGATGGACACGAGTCAGTGAAGGGACGCTTCACGGGAAAGCGAGCGGTTGAGAGTTGGTCGCATTTTGGATGATTCGGCAGAGCCTACAGCATTAGCTCGGTGAAGTTGATACACATGGGGGCCATATTGTTTTGGTGGTCTCCCCAAGCGACCAATTTTGGGCCAAGGTGTACCATTAGTACCCGGCCAGTCGCAAAGACTGGATGCATTGACCTGGTTTAGATTGGTCATGGGCATCGGATGATAGAGTATCATGACTCGATTAGATTCACACGAAACACGAACAAATACCGAGGTTCGAGACAGGTACAGTGATCCAGCCGAGTTGACAGTCCACATAAAGGACGGTATGAACAAGTTGAGATCTATAGCCTTTTCCTCAGGAACAGGTTTCAATCGTCACTGTCCGTTCTGTCCCTTTTTCCTGTCCAAAATGGCTCAAAAAACGAGAAAAAACGAGTAAAACGCCCCCTGGTTGCGTCAAGATACAGCTCTGGGCGTGAAATGGTGGTCTCGGCTATACCCGAGGGTTCCGTAAGTTCCAGGAGGCTTGATGTCGCTGGGATTCGCGTTCTGAGACTAATGGACTCGTTCTGTTCGGTGGAGGCTTGTCGGCATTGCCATCTCGCATGCGAGCACTGTGTGACTTTGGACCGTACGTGTCGAGGTGAGCGTAGTAAAGCCAAAGGACGATACAACTAGTGGAGCTTCAGTCAGTAGGGTCCCATCCCAGAAGAAGGCTGCGACAAAAATCACAAGGATCAGACAGGGCGGAGGAGTACTGACCTCGCAATGGCGCCGACCAGACCAATCCACAGGCATACAACGCTAGCAATGGCTTTGCCATTGTCACGATAGCGAAGAGGTGGACTTAGGTGCTGCAGGGCGATTTGTCGAGCATCTTCTGAGTCGGCGGAAATCCAAGCCTCGCCAGTGGCGACGATGACAGTCAATGCAATGGCAGAGGCCAAAGTCATGATGGTCACGACTATGGCACTGATCCGCCATGACCAGCGAATGTTCTTGGGCTCATAGCGTTCGGGAAAGAAGAGATCGAAGAAGAAAGCGGCTCCGAAGATGGTGGCGACAGCGACGCCAACAAAGATATTATACGAAGCAATGCCAACAAAGTCGTTGTTGTGGACTCTGGCAGAGGAATGGAGTCTCTCGATTTCCGACTGTTGATCGACGTAGTCTTGAAAGCGGGAGGTTAGCGAAGTGGTCTGATTGAGAGGTTAGGGGCTTGGAAATAGTGACCTGATAGTGCAGCTGTTCCAACTGATTCCGACACAACACAAAACAGCATAGCAATCTGGTAGACAACGAATTTTGTGCGTCGCAAGTGGTAGTCTTTGTTACCAAACATATATGAGCTTTTGAATTTGCTCCATTTCATATCCCTGAGGTCAAGACCCCAAATGACAGCCATGACAGGTTAGGATGTGTGGTGGTACGATCACAGTCACAGCAGCAGGTATAAATAATTAGAGTATGACACAGAAACAAACTGCTATAGGATGAAAAAACGAACAAAGACAGATGGCAGACTTTAGGACGAGGAAGAGGGCGGGGGTAGAAGATATATTGATGGACTGGAAAGCATGCATCTGTGTTCATAAGCAACGTTTATGGGGGAACGGGAATCAGGAAAGACATTTACGAGATCTGATGACCCGGAGTGGCAAGGGAAAGAAGATCGGGGCTGCTTGTGGTTAATTGACTCACTGATTTGACGACTGGTTGAGTCTGGCGTCGTGAGGATGGAAGATGATTGAGTGGTCTGTTGTAGCCTTGCACATGATCCAACCTTGTCGAGATGCCGGACCATCCGCGAGAAAAGAAGCCTGGGGTCATTGGCTGACGAGGGGTCGAGGCTTGAGCCCAGACTGCGAAGCAATGGATCAGTCAGCTTGTCTGAGCTTGTCAGCTCGAGATGAGCCGTTATGAGGGTCGATGAGCCTCATTATTGTTGGTTGATGAGAAGTTAGAAAGTGACAAAGATTGACGAGATGCAGAGGTTGGGATGCCGGATGACGTCGTGGTTGCCTGGAATGCGGATTTGTCGGGTGTGAGACGAGGAAGGCACGAACCGTCCCCAGTACCTATAGGCTATAGTAAGGAAGGTGCTCTGGTGTGTCATGATTCCCTGAAGGAAGGTGCCGCGGAGCATCCAGGCAATTAATTGTAGGGAAGGAACACAAGTCAAGAGTATCAGGGACGTACCTGCCGCTTCTGAGTTGCTCCAGTATAATCCTCACCACATCAACTTTTTCATATCAACCTCCATCTTCTATTATTATCTTGCATATTTCAATCCACTTTTAATACTCTACCAATCCTTGTACAGTAACAGACATGCTCGACACCGTGGTTGGACCGTCGCCTCTTACTCCAGTCCACTCTTCAATTTCCTGGGAATGCCTTCGGTATTCCACGCGAGGCCATGTGGTGTCGAGTCTTACATCCATGTCACATCTTGCTTCCTCGAAGATGTGCCGGAACATGCCTGCCGACCCCATAGTCTTCTTCTCCAGTTGCTAAAGATCGAGTTTGCTCGCTTACTTTGCATCCTCGGATCAGCGGGTCTTGAGATCTAACATGTCTGCTCCAACAACGGTGAGACCAATTGCTAACAAACATCCTGTTGAATCACCAGCTTCACCCCGCGAAGACAGATTTCGTAACCTCCATACCTGAAATCAAGACAACAGTTCAACGCGACAGTCCTCGTCCTTTCTTGGCCCCCCTCCTTTTCTTGGGACCTGGCGCAGTCTCGCACATTGTAGGTCAATAGCCGGCTTGGGTCTTGTGACATTCGGTCATGGCAATCTCATATCACCTGCTCAGGCTCAGATAGTGGGCCAGATTGTGATAATGCGATATCAATGCGATAACAACCTACGAACTGCGACTACATCTCCTATATTCGCTCTCGCATTCAACACCACCCATGCCACTTCATTCCTGTCGACATCCATGCGTCGTTGGAGGCTTGCACAAGGTTTAATTCCAATCTGGCCGAGACATCATATCTTCTGACCCCAAAAAGTTAATCGGATCAAGTTCGCAACCCCAGGAAGCTATCTAATCATGGTATCTCAATCAACATGGTCCTTTTGATAATGATTCTTCGGGCCTCGATTGAGTGGCCTATGGTCTCAAATCTGACATGGACAAGTCCGCTATCAAGGACAAGAAACTCTCGCCCCGCAGTGGACATATCCCCTCCTTGTCCAAAGCAACCCAAGGAAGCCCAGCCGCAGCTAAGGTCTATCCAAGCTCCACTTGCCATGGATGACCTGCCAAACAAAGTCTAGCTTAGCTGTCTTTGGCCATCCTTTCCCGTTATCTACTGGGCATCTACAGTCTTGCTCTCATCATAACCAATACCAGATCATTTCCTTCATAGACCCTGTCCGGGTTAGGCGACTTCCATACCAAGTCAAAATGTATATGACGATAAGGGAAATTTGGCCTATCGCAGACTCGCAGACAATACCTCGGATTCGCCCCTATACACCCTCACCAAGCCTCTCTCTTAACGCCCACATGCGTCCTACAGAAACACGTGGCCACGCTGCAGAATGCCTGCGACCACGGTTCCACCGTCGCGTGAGGTCGATCTTTCCCCGTCTGACAGGCCTAGATGCCACGGATTCGCCTCCAATTCAGTGCTTGGCCAGATAAGATGGAAGTTGTCGATCATACGTTGGACAAATGGAATTATCGCACAAAACTTTGCCCTGCGCGTCTGTGCTAGAGTCTAATCGCATCTATGGAGTATATCTACAATAAGTCAGAGTTTCCTGGCACTTCAAACTTCGTCTTCATTCTGCTCAACGACATCCCTTCCCCTGCTTCTGTTACTTCCCTACCAAAATGAAGCTTCAGATGCCCAAGTTCGAGAGGCCTCACCTCAGGGTTGAGCAGCCTCTTTCTGTATTTGCAGAAGGTAACGAAAGATGGTATGTTGCATCTGCCAGACTCACGCGGATCCATCATCCGCCGCAGCCACTTTGGCTGTATCTCATTTCTTTGTCGCACTCAGGCTGACTCGAAATGCAAATACAGGACCAACAAAGATCTTGATCCTGTACCTCCAAATAGGAGAAAGTGGGGTGTAATGTCCTTCGTCAGTTACTGGGTCTCCGACGCTGTATGAAATACCCTCCACTTTTGAAGAGAACCGTCAATTTCGTCTAACAAGCGCCCAGTTCAACGCAGCCACCTGGCAGTTCGCCGCAGGTATCATCGCCGTTGGTCTCACCTGGCGTGAAAGTTTGGGAATCGTTGCCCTTGCCTTCTTCATCATTTCTTGGGTCATTGCCTTTAACGGTGCCATCGGCGTCCTCCACCATATTCCCTTCCCCGTCATCGCACGAGCCAGCTGGGGCTTCTGGGGTTCCTACGTCGCCATCATCTCTCGCGTTATCCTCGCTATCTTCTGGTTTGCCATTCAGACCATGAACGGTGCCAACACGGTCCGAGTCATGATCGGCGCCATCTGGCCTTCATTCCTGACCTTGCCAAACCACATCCCCGAATCTCAAGGCATTGATGACGCCACTATGATTTCCTTCTTCCTCTTTTGGCTCGGTCAGCTTCCCTTCCTGTTCATGCACCCCAACCAACTGCGATACCTTTTCATGGCCAAGACTCTGATTGTGCCCGCCGCCTGGGTGGCCATCATGATCTGGGGTCTCGCCACCAGTGGAGGCGGTCGCATCTTTGATCAGACTCCCACCATCTCCGGCAATGCGTACAGTTGGGCTTTCCTCTCCTCATTGACCTCGGTCATTGGAAACTACGCCACTCTGTCCGTTAACCAGTCGGATTTCTCGCGTTTCTCTCGCGTGTCTGTCAAGTGGCAATGCATCTACGTCCCAATGCTTCCCGCATTCTTCACTTTCATCGCCTTTATTGGTATTGCTGCCTCGTCCGCCGGTGGCTATCACTATGGCGTCATTGAATGGGATCCCATGGCCTTGGTCGGTCACTGGGACAACCGAGCTGCGAAATTCTTCGCCGCCTTTTCATTTGCCCTGGCTGCTCTTGGTGTCAACATCTCAGCCAACAGTCTTTCCGCCGCTCATGACCTGATGGCCCTCGCACCCCGATTCATCAACATCCGACGAGGACAGCTCATCTGCGCTGTCGTCTGCTGGGCTTTGGTCCCCTGGAAGATTCTGGCCTCGGCCGGCAACTTCCTCAACTTCATGGCCGCCTACGCCGTCTTCCTAGGCCCCATTGCCGCCATCATGTTGTTCGACTTTTGGGTCGTCCACCAGCGCAAGTACGACACAGTCGAACTGTACAAGCCCCACGGCATCTACCGATATACAGGTGGCGTCAACTGGCGAGCCATTGTGGCTTTCCTTTCGGGGGTTGCGCCCAGCTTGCCCGGCTTCATCAACGGCATTAACAACAACATTGATGTTGGTGTGGGAATTCATCCCTACCAATTTGGTTGGCTACTCGGCTTCACCGGCACCGCTGCTGTCTACACATTCCTGTCTCTGGTCTTCCCTGCACGAGAGACCTTTATCGAGCGCGCCGTGCGTCCAGATGAGATCTTTGCTCAACGAGGTGAGATTATGGATGGCTCGCCAGAGGAGACCGGAAGCGCTGGTGGTATTAAGTCTGACGGCCCCGTCGAAGCCCCTTTGGAAAAGAAGGGTTTCAGACAGAAAATGGAGAAGTTCATCTAGATAAGATGTGTGAGAAATGCGGACAGCACGAGCAATCCTCCCCGTAGGCCGTGGTGTGTTAGCTTACTAAGTAGAATACTATTGTAATATGGCCAGATATATGCATCTCTACGTCATCCGCGTGCAATCAAATCATATATCACTCATGAGCATCCCAGTTCGAAGTGTTGTAATCGACCATTGAGAGCGTCTATTGATATAAAGGCAAAGGCTTTTTCATTTCTTCTCATGGCATCTATCTTCACGTGCTTTGCGCTTTCCTGTCGATCTATATGAGTCCACACTTATGCACCACGCACCATCTCATCCACAATACCCTAGAGTTATGTGCAGGACACCAAGTGATGACACCAAGGTGCTCATGTATGACATGACGGAGACCTATCATGGGCCGATTCACCAAGTTCCAGGGGTCATCTTCAAAGGCGAGGAGTCGAGGAGAGATGTTGTCGGTATACCATTTCGACACGCTGGATCGATCATCTATTTGAGCACCTTCTCGACACATTCAATACTAGCGACTCGTTAGCAAACCCGTAATTCAAGGCATAAAGACCGGGGATAAAAACAAACCCATGCTTCTCCTTGAGTTCTACCATCAACGACTTGTTGAACTCAGGAGTCACTGGTGCTAGGATACCCTTTTCAGTAATAGTTCCGTCCAGGACTTGCTTGACAGCTGTGAAATTGGTTAGTGAGAACAGCCAAAAACTCCAAATCGCGTGGAGGCCGATGCTGAGAGTATCTTACCAACACCGCAGGGAATGCCAACCAACTTGGCCATAGCCGAGTAACCACCGGATCCGATTGGGGCGCCGTATTCGCAAAGGGTCGATGTGATCACGTCCTTGCTGCCGTCCTTGTTCTCAACTTCGAAGTAATGTTGAAGGAACTGGAAGGGACTTGGTTAGTATATTGTTGTAGTTGTGGCATATGGATGCCTGGTATGACATACCACTAGATCGCGCTCGCCTTCCTCATACGCCATCTTCTCCTCGAGAGTCGCGCAGAGAGTATCCAAGGGGTTACCTCTTGGTGTGATTTTGTCATCTGAGAAGATTCCGACTGGAGAGACACATCCACGTTAGCATTCGCGTCTAGCCGATGGATTTCCGCATCTCCGAGTACTTACTCCACTTGAGACCCGCCACCAATTGATTCTTCTGGTCGGTATCCTTGAAAGTGGTCTTTGACGAAACAGCCCACAGCAAGTCAGTCTCACTGGATGAAGTGGCACCAAGGATCTTGGTGGTTGCTTCTCTCCATGAGATTGGCTCTTTTAAGAAATCCTTCTCCTGATCATCCAGGAAGCCGATGTCCACGAGGACCTTGATGAACTCGGGGAAACCGTTGTAGCGGAGCGTTCCTCGGATCACGGTCTTCGCCTCGGGGATGTTGTAACTATTAAAAACTTAGCGGATATGTCCGATTCTCAGTCAACTGGCTCTCTTCAGTTCTTCTGCTTACCGCTGTAGATATCCTGTGCTGTCACGGTTGCCGTAGGCGACAAAGTTGAATCCCAGGAAGCCGGTGTGATAGGGTTTGGCCGTGCCCATGAGCTCAAGACCGCTCACGTTGACCTCCTTGCCGTTCTCAATGTACTTGGCATTGTTCTTCAGGGCCAACAGAACACCTCGGCTGCTCCAGCTGAACTTGTAACCTTGATATTTGATCAGTGGCTGTAGAGGCGTGGGGCGAGAATAAATGTACCTAAAGGATTATCCGAGTCTTGACAGATCAGTTAGCATGAGTCATATATGGGGCGGCGACATTGTCTTACTCTCAGGTGCAGGCAGACCGCCACAGAAGCTCTTGAATGTGAGAACCTTTCCTCCTTGCTTGTGCACGCGGTCAATTGCAGACACGGCGTACAGGTGGTCGATACTTAAGTAGTTGGTCAGCGGAGAGATATATTGATGGAAGAGGTCGGTCGCATGGCATACCCAGGGTCAAGCTAGAGCAATCCTTCGGTCAGCACAGTAAAGGGCAATGTTGGTAACAGTATCAACATACTCCGATCTCATTAACAACCGTGATACCAGCCGCCTTGACCTCAGCATCGAGTTCCTCCATGGCTGGAGAGACATATGAAGTGGTGACAACATTTTTCTTGGCCTTGATGGCGGCCTTGATCACCGCTGCGTGGAATGTGTAGGGGATCAGGGAGATGGTGACATCGTGCTTGGAGACTGCCTCCTCGAGAGCAGAGGTGCTGTTGACATCGAGGCTAATGGCGGTGGTATTGGGAAAGTTTCCTGCAAGTTTCTGGGCCGATGACAAGGTGCGGCATGCGACGGTGACGTGGATGCCAGAATTGGCCAGAAGCTCGACCGTGGGGGTGGCAACGAAGCCGGAGCCGAGGAGTAGTGCTGTTTGTGGCATGATGTGTGACTATGTAGAGGTATTGAAGGTCAGAAATGTCGCAGATAGAACCACTGAGTGACCTTTTGTTGTCGATGACTCCCCATTGAATTGGGGAGGGGAGAAATTTCGGGTTGACGCCACAGGTGGGAAATTTTAAGGTTTGTGTGCCCCGCGTCATGGTGGGGATGTTGCGCCACATATGAATCTCATCGCCGAGGGCAGGTACGACCATGGGAGTGGCGTCCGTGCCTGCCTCGATTACCTAAGGGTATTGGTCCTTTTGGGTAGGTGCGTGGCTGCGTTGGGATGTACAATATCAGGAGGCGATAGAACAGGATTATTGGATCCATTTGCTAGGATGTATGTATGTATGAACTCCATATGGGTAAAAAAGCCGAAGCATTCCCACACTGTACCTCTCTTGCCGATAGATCATGACCAAAGTAACACACCTATACCCCTAGAACTCGGCCACCCCCATGCGCTCATCCCAGCCTGATCCATGGGATATGATGATTGGGCCACTGGATAGGCACTGAGATCGGGCACGGTTTGAAGTTCAACTGGCCTGACGCTGCGCAGGGCATGTTCATCGATACCACGGTTTGTCGTTGGTATGAAGCGACATTAACCGTGACGGACAGAGACTTCCCAATAAAGGGTAGAGTTGAAATCTGGTCCTTGAGTTGTGAGAACTGGGAGCTGAATTCCTTCAATGGCGCCTCCACTTGTGTTCGAATGAGATCCTGAATCTGAGCCATTCCCTCGCGGACCTTTCCTGTTGAATCTGTCGTAAACTCAAGAGGATTGCCCTCCCAGTCACCCTCCAAAAGCTCCGACACCAGTTTGATGGCATCGCCACTGATCGTCCCAAAAGATTGCAAGAATTCCAATATTGCCTGCGAGTCCTGACCAAGGCTTTCAGCCAGCTTGGGAAGCTGCTGCACAATCTTGAATGTTTGGATGACGTCTCCAATCCGGTTGAAGGTGCCCACGATTTTGGCGAGTGTATCAGGCTCTTCCACAAGCCCCGCGGATTCAACAGTCCCTTCTATCAGGGTGATCAAGTTCTCAACGCTCTGTGTGACTGATGCCGCAGCCTGGCCGACTTGGGTTTTTCCGGTGATGGTGTTGAGCATTGTGTCAACTGTACTCACCCATCAGTTTTCCAGGTCAAGTTATTCACTGTCAACCAAGGAGTTTCTCACCTTTGTCCATGAACGCCGTTATGACAGGACCAGAGCATGCGCTATCTTTGCACATTTGGTCTTCAATCGTCTTGATCTTGCTCGGAAGGCTTTGTGCATTCGTGATGATCTCTTCACCTGCCAACCCGATCGCTTTGATCGACTCATCAGTAGACTTGAGAACTGTTTTCCATCCCGACAGCGCCGTTTCCAATTGGGCCAGCATGTACTCTCTAGACATTTCCAGGTATTCAGTAAAGACACCCGGATCACATTTACCGAAAGCACATGCGACGATGGCGCCCACCAGTTTACTGTACATTTCAAGGTCGATCTGCAGATAAATTGCTTGAGTATTTGAAGTCCAGGTCAACCATAGAAACCTACCTCGGCCGCCATCAAAAGAATGCTACCTTTGCTCTCGTCCATGAGGTGTTGGACGACTTGCGCACCGTTGTTGCTGATCTGGAAATTTTGCTCGAGGACGCACTTGTGATTAAGTTGCATCAGGATGAAGGGCCATGGTTCCCAAAAGAAAAGATCGAGGGCTTACCACTTCTAATTTGGCCAGCAAATTGATGAGCTCGGAAGTCCCGCCGTTTAGACCTGTCCCGTCTTGTACGCTGTTGTAGGCACTGTCTGCAACAAGCTTGAACAACTGTGGCAAACAAGTGCACATTGCATTGATTGCAGGAATAACGTCAAAGTCCATAACGTTCATAGCACTTCGAACGGCACTACAGATGTTTGTTGGCTCGATTTTGGCCGACACACAAGTAGCCTTCCAGGTTTTGGGAACCGTTCCTGCACAGATTTAGTCTCTCGCCTTTGGGTGATGTTGTGGTTACCAACCTGGGACGCATATCTTGTAGCCGAAGACTTTCGTTTTCGTCTTGCATGGAACCACCTATGCCACGGTTAACTAGGTACTGCCATCAATGCTGTCTGGACATATTCACTTCAAAGCCTTGGGTGCTGCAGTCCTGCGTCTCGACTTTGGGAACCGGTACCTCAACTTTGCAATCGGCAATGCCAGTAAGACTTTGGCAAATTTGATCGAAATTTACCTGTGCTCTGAGTCCATCTGGATACAATAGGAATAAACCGAGGAAGTAAGTAGTCAGGTGCCTCATACTGCCTATTGTCAGAAGAGCTTGATTGATGCAGGCCAAACAAGAAGAAACTCGCTGTTCTCAGGTCTATATCCCTTACAGGGCCCAGCATGCTCGTCAGGTTTTCGGGCCTACATCTAATGTCTGATTCCTAAAGGGCATCATCCAACGCCACCCGTCAAGCATCTTTCTTCAGATGAGGCAGAGGTCAAGTGGTCTGGATTGTGGGTGTGCCATCAACTCGTTATGTTGAGCCAATAGAGACCGGAACATCTCGCTTGAAGACCTCAGTCCAGCCAGCCATATCTGATGAGAATAGTCGCTTGATCGGTCTGGCGAGGCGAGAAGACGGTGCCAAAGAGCTGGGGCACTTTCACTATTGGATCAGCCTTATCGAAAGGGACAAATGTTAAGCGAGTCATCCGGGGGTCTTTAAAAAGCTTTTGCTAGGATCTCTTGTTGAAGTTAGACGGTCTCTTGGCAGCTGAGGACTTTGACATTCGCGCTGTTATAAACGGGCATTGGCAGAGGTCGCCGCCCGCAGGAGCTCTGTTAGACCCAGTAGACTAGGTAAGATATAGACCTTGACATCCCAAGCGTTGCCTAGAAAAGACTTAGCTGCTTATGCTGAGCAACCATGATCGTCTGGTCGGTCAGAGTGATATACGAAGGACCAGCTTCATCAACCGACGCCATTCCAGATCACGACCAGACACTACTCACTAACAAGGTCGAAAGGGTAATGAAGTTTATGTAGCAGTGGGGTCTCCGGGTTTCCCAGCTACAAAAGTAAATATGAACCTCAAATAAGCCCCGAATCATCGATGGTCACGACCTTGCTCTCCCAATTTTCCATCAGGCTGATTTACTCCAAAAAGTTGGCTTGCTACCAGATCCAGCATGAAGATGTCGAAAAACTCGACCTTGCATTCGATTCTTTACCACACGACTCGCCTTTGCCAATACTTGTCCGCCATATCAGTTGCCGGGATCATTTCGTACTTCATATACATTCTTAAAAGGAACTCGTACCCATCGCCCTGGGCCTTTATCTTTGTACGTGACAATTAATTCAGGCACCGCAAATACTGACCTACCATGGCAGCTGCTATCAGTAGCGTCCACTGAGATCGTATGGCTCATATTGACAACTTTCCGAGCGGTGTCTCGCATGCTTGGAAGTATAGTGAGCACGATAATTGACTTGTTGATTGCGCTGGCCTGGCTTAGTTCGACAGTTCTGGTTGGAATACGGATACAATATGCCGTCAACACCAAATGCACAGTGGAATTCTGGATGAATACCTACGGGGTGTTCATCTGCAGGCTGTACAAAGGTCTTTTCGCAAGTACCATTATTGCAGTGTAAATAAAATGCTACCCACACTCGCGGTCCCATGCTGACTAGTTGAACAGCTTTAGCGCGTTCGTGGCCATCCTCGTCGATGTCAAGTATCGCAAGAATCGGAAGTCGCGAGACGATATAGGATATCGCAAAGCAAAGACAGTCGATGACACCTGGGTCCCAGGAATGCGTGGAGTCTCCGACGCCGGCACTCTGCTATACGATGGGTCCTACAAAAGCCCCGCTGCTGATGTGATACCGTCAAGCCGCAGGACTTCGCAGGACAATTTAGTGACCCGGCCTGAGACCTCGTTGGAATCGAGAAACTGAAGTTCGATTAGCCTGAGACCTGCATGGACAAGAACTTGCAGCGATCAAGTCTGGCCAGTTCATGAAGATGAGTAGCAGCGACAGCAGTGATAGCTCTTAAGTAAGGCGAAGGAGATAGGAAGAAGTGAAGGAGATCCAGGCTGTCACTTTACATGATGCCCAAGACCCAATATAGTTTAGCTCGATGGTGTCCCGAAGTAGTTTAGCTTAATACCTCTCCGCGCATCCTAAGTCTTGGCGCTGTTGGAGAAATTTTTGGGAAACATGAATTTCTGGGTCTTGACTACAAAAGTCACTTTGCACAGCATCTTACCGACAGTTGCGCTTTTATCATAGCCCAGGAGGCTGGACACAAAGACCAGACCCATCATCCTACCCAATTGTCACAATGGCAGGCAAGAAGAGAAAAGGTAGACTCCATCTTAACCATCACATCTATCATTACAGCACTGACATATGTTCTAGAATCCTCGGATGTGGTCGATGTCCCATCGAAGAAGAGCAAGAAGCACAAGGTTGCGGAAGATGGCCAAACTCCCAAACCCCAAGCATCTGAAACCGTGCCAGTTCCCGAGTCGGCTCCCACTGCAGCGACTACATCCAAGAAGTCTCGCAAGAGAGCCGTCGACTTCATGAACGATGAAGACAGCCAGCCTGCCGATACCAACCCTCCCGCCAGCAAGTCGAAGTCAAAGTCAAAGTCAAAGACCACGATCCCCGAGCCCACTGATACCGAGCCTCCTGAGGATGCAGAGCCTGCTACAAAGAAATCCAAGAAGTCCAAAAAGAAGTCACACAGCAAAGATGAGCTTCTCTCCGCCGACGGCGTCAACGGAGTTCTCGAGCACCCTGGCCATGAAGACTTAGAGACTGCCACTTCTCACAACCCAATCACAACATCTTTGCAAGCTGAGGCAGAAAGAACAGTTGATCATGAGCTTGCCGAGGAGTTCGGTGGTGTCTCGGATGACGAACACGGCTCCGTTGAAGCAGACGACAATGCTGCAGCTCTCCTCGCCGGCTTTGACAGCGATTCTGAAGACAATCAAGCAGACGAGCAATTTGATGCCACCGACCTGAAGCTAACCAAGAAGAAGAAGAAGCAAGTCAAGAAGGAGCTGGCCGCTATCAAAGAAGCATCCGCCAAAGACGGACCTGGAGTCGTTTACGTCGGCCGCATTCCCCATGGCTTCTACGAATCTCAGATGAGAGAGTACTTTGCACAATTCGGCGACATCACCAAACTGCGACTTTCGAGAAACCGCCGCACCGGTGCTTCCAAGCATTTTGCTTTCATCGAGTTCTCGTCTCGTGAAGTGGCCAAGATCGTCGCAGCTACCATGGACAATTACATGCTCTTCGGCCATCTGCTCAAATGCAAGTATGCCGAGCCGGATTCGCTGCACCCTGATGTGTGGAAAGGAGCGAACAAGAAATACCGCAAGGTGCCTCACGACAAGCTGGAACGTGAAAAACTGGCGGCTCCAAAGTCCGAGGTTGAATGGCAGAAGAAAATCGACAAGGAACAAAAGAGACGTGACAAGAAGGCAGCCAAGCTTGCCAAACTTGGGCTCGAGATGCCTCATTCGACTCTCGCCAGCCCCTCAGATGCTCTCAAACAGCAACAGCTTCTTGACCAAGAGATGGCCGACGGTGCGGAAGTAATTCGCGACGCAGAACCAGCTGGCCTCCTCGAACCTCCCAACGGTCTCCCTAAGGACGAGGTCGTCATCAAGAAGTCTGCTGAGGACGAAACTGTCAAAGACAGCAAGAAGTCCAAGAAATCCAAGTCAAAGAAGAACAAGTCCGATTCTGAACCCGCACCTCCCGTTGCGAAACCAGTCGAGGAAGTTGCTGTAGCCGAACCTGCACCAGAAGAGGTCTCGACCGCAGAAGCCGCCGAAGAATTTATTTCCCTCGCCGCCGATGATGATGAGGACGACGACGACGAAGACGACGACGCCGCCGCCGCCACCAATGGTCCCAAGGGCAAGTCAAAGAAGCCATATGTTAAGAAAGCCAAGAAGGAGAAGAAAGTGAAGAAACTTGCCGGCAAGGTGAAAGGACCAAAGTCTGCTATTCTTCCAAAGGAAAAACCTACTGAGACCAAAACTACCGGCCGGTTTCCTGGGGTGCCATTGTTGGGAAAGGACAAATACGACAAGGCGAAACGACAGGCGTACAAAGAGGCCAAGGCTCAGGTTCAAACTCCTGCAACGGGTCGTAAATCAAGTCGTCGAACCAGTGGTTCGAAATGATTGCGATTGGAGAGGAATCGACTCTGCATTTGAGTCTGACATGACTCTCATAAGTCATTCTCGTTTCTCCGTTGGCTCAGGGCGGAATGTTTCGACTTGTTCAACGAACATGGACAAATTCGGGTGCTTGCACAGGAGACATCGAACGGTGTCTGTAAGGCTAGGCTGTCTATTCATCTGTTTGATTCTGGTCCTAACCCTGATCATCGACTTCGCCGTTCTAGCGAACGCAAGCCTAGTGATGAGTTTTTCACAAGAACACGTCACTTGTGCGGGACCCCTAGGCAATGCTATCCTTCATTAGGCTAGACAACATAACTTCATACGTCTTTCGCTCCATGTCATACTCTGCTTGTGATCCCAACGCTTAACCACTGTGGTTCGTTTGTTGGAGTCCTGGTAACTCAATGTCCCAATACGCCCTGTAAGCATTGTGCGATTCAAGCTCTATATCCTTGGTCCCAATTGGAAGTAGGCGTACCACCGCTAAGTGAGAGACGTAGGCATATCATGCCTAGAAGACGACTGGTGAGAACGCACTGCAAACTAACAGGGCCGAGCATCGCTTACCTGTTTGATATGAGGCCAATAACGGATAACCCATCTGGCCCATGGAGGCAATATGATCTCGGCTGAAACGCCTGCATTTCATGTTCGGTAACAATACCCTTCTAATTCATTGAATGGCACTGCGGACAGTGGTAGTAAAACTGCAGATTTGTACCAAGGCCAATAGTCCAGACAGAGATACGAATGCACTCTGGACAGAAGCTGGCGAAGGGCGAATATGCCAGTATAGCTTACTGTACTCAACGAAAACAGCGGGAATGGTCCGACCACAAGCTGTACACAATTAGTTGTGAGATCCGCACAACGAAGCACTAGCTTACCTTGTCATCACTCCCAACAATTTTCCAAGAAAGATGAAGTCTCCACTCGTGCCCGATGACCGTGATGCCGAGATATGGGTATAACTTCTTCCTTGCCTCCGAACTCGCCAATACTAGCAGCAGCTCCAAGGCTGCCGCCGACCATACCCCAAGCTGCATGATCGCCTCGTCATAGTCGCCTCCGGGCTCTTTAACGTTGATGCCGCATCCCACGACAAGTGTACCAGTGTATGCATCGTCTATATGACTGAGGCGAACTCCTTCATGTTTCAGGTGGAGGTCATCCCACGGGCCTTTGATATCAGGATGAGAGGGATTGAAAGCAAGAGCCAAGTCAACTTTTCGGGCAAGCGGGAAGACATTATCAGGAAGCGTGGATAATAGATCTCTACAAACAGCCTGGCTTTGTCTGTTGGTCGGTTAATCACTCTGTCGCTGGCGCACACAATGCTCTCTCGGGACCACTTACACGCTGTTGATCTCCACCATGCCATTAAGCCACCCCACGCCTGAGAGCGTCAGCATGTGTCGTACCAGTTGCACCCATGCTTCTTTGTTCTTGTGGTAATTGTGGCAACGCTCGGCTTGCTTGTATATGCCGTGGACGTGGTTCCAAACCTGGCTTAACTCATCATTCCACACGGCTGCAGATTCGTCAAACATGTGAGGCTGGATGTTTTCGAAGCCATTTGGATCATGGATATGAAGAAGAGACTCAGAAATTAGCGAGGAACGTGCTTTGGGGCTGGTAAGAACGCACTTCAAAGGCGCGTGGAATAAAGTGCAGGCCAGAGCCCGCGCTCAGGGTTCGCCATATTGCGGAAACATGTTCCGGCGGAATAACTGAATTTCCAGGCTGGAGAAAACGGATCCGTGGGTTTGAGACCGCAAGGAGGGTGAAAAGCATGCGATTGCGATTTCGATTGCGAGTGGAGTAGGGATACACGTCTCTGGTTTTTCTGGATGATGTCGTACCACTGTCATTGCCGGCGTTTGCGTTTGCGTTTGCGTTTTCATTTTCGCTTTCATTTTCGCTTTCGCTTTCGCTTTTGCTTTCGTCCTCTGGGATACTCAAAGGTCCTTCAAACTCCATGTCGTCTGTAGCTCTGTGGTCGAACTCAAGTGGCATTCTTCTTGTCTCTCACTGCGGTTGTTGAGAAAGGTGAGATTATTTGTGGGAACTATCGACTGGTCTGACCATCTCGAGCCAGGAGCTACTTGAGTTAGCTTGATGGATTTGCAACATGACAAAGTGAAAGCTCTGTTGAAGATGCTAGATGCTAAGTCGAGTCCTGATTCAACACTGGAACATGGGAGGTCGTTCTTTCTCTGTGATGTACTTTCCACACCAAGGAAGGGGCAACTTACTTTGATCAGGGATTCCATCCTACCTTACTCCCTTCCTCCCTTTTGCATTACATATTCGGCAGTATAGCAATCGAATTCCGTCCAAGTGGCTTAGCAGATATCAGCTTGTAGATACTTGCTTGCTTATTGCACACTTGTAACGTGGCCTCAGTAACAGCGCAGAGTTTAGAGTCGAGAAAGTCCTACGAGAAGACGACTGACGTAAGGTGGGAGCCAAAGCAGCTGATTTAGTTAGTCACGGCGCTTTGCTTCATTCCAAGGAAACGGTCTGGCGACGGACTGGATGCACTTAATGCTAGGATGTCCAGGTCACGGTGGATCATGACATCTTGCACAGCAATCGCCCAACAGTCTTGCTTACGCGCTCTCACAAAGTGATCGGGGCTTGTTGCTTCGATGGGCGGCACCTGTGCCTCGCTTCCCGAATGCGATGAGTGCATTGTCCAACATCGCAATCCATCCATGTTCTTGATTCTAGAACCATTCGACTCGAACTGTTACAGGGATCTCATTCTCGGGGCGCGAATTGAAAGACCACGGGGCATCGAGTGGAGGCTTGGTGAAGCGTGGCTTGTTGTGTGTGGTTGCGATTGGCCATGATAGCCTTGCCAGAACTGCAGTGCCATCCATGCAGGAGATCAAAAACGGCTGCCATGGTAGGATCGCGGTCAATGCAGTTATTCTGAGCACATCTGCCCACAGATTGAAGGATGAACCCCTGCAGGAGATAGCCAGTCTCCAGGGCACCTGAATCGAGTGCCTTATCGTCAGTGCTCTGACAATGCCTGACTCTGACCTGCTCGATTGTCACAATGCAACACTCCACTGGAGCAGGCCAGGTTCAGCTTCCTCATGGCGTCTGTGGTCTCGGGCAGACATTTAGATCATTTTCAATCTTACGTTCTTAGGCTGTGGCTATCTCAAAACAGAAGGTCAGATCCTATGAGCGAAATACCAGAGATGCAAATCACTCTCAACTTCACATCATGGATCGTGCGCTTATAGACCACATTACCACAAGGTACAATGGGTCTGTATGTTGGATTTTGAACTTGCAACTTTGAATATTCCGTCTCTCAATCAAATGATAATTCCAGACTCTTTCAATCCAATATACAACACCATATTAAGACATGGACACACGACTTAGCATCATTGTCTTCAAAGGAGACCCTGTCGACCTTCGGAAAACGCGACATACTGCTCTTCTCATTGTCTTTTCCGACAACACCACAGTTCTTATCCATGATGTTGGCGCGGCAGGGATGTTTACAACCCATGAAAAGCCAAACGAGCAACCGGAAAAGAGCTTGGAATTTGCAAAGGCAATTCCTGTAGCGGGTTTGAAGGGAAAAACGAAATCCCAAATTCGATCTACCATCACTGCCACCCCTGTCAATAACAGCACACATGGTTGGGATTGTCAGGACTGGGTGGGTGATGCATTGACAAGGCTGAGCAACCTGGGCTGGATTACTAAGGAGCAGAAATCGAATGGCATTACGAAAATGGTAGACGCAATCTTCGAAGCAGAGGATGAAGATTAATCTTATCACTGCCCCTGGGCCCTGGCGACATCGCAGCCTTGCCTGTCACATGACCGAACCCCTTTATAACTCAGGTATACTGGGATTTATTGTGGTTGATCACTTTCTACAATACTACTGATTCCTAGTCGTTTATTCGCAAGCTCCATGCTCCAGCTACCATCGCAATGAAGGCACTGTGGCCCAACATCGTGTTTGTTGCATTGAACAAATGTCATTCTGAGCTTTTGCTAGCGAACAGCACTGCTCACGCGGGGTAAAGGCCTGCATAAGTGTGCGACCTGTACATGTGGGACTAGTGTGTGACTGTATTCAAAAGTGGCATTGGATGGTGATGGTGTGAAGGAACTAGTTAGATGGTTCAAGAGCGAGATATAGGACCCAGCGAGCTTTTGAGAGAACTACTGGTGCTATTGCGGCCCAAAGATACAAGATAGAAACCATGGCTCTTTGGGACAACCAAGCAGGGATGACCAGCCCATCGGATCCAATCCAATCCTCATCCCCGTACTTAGATGAAGGTTGAGGGAAAGTCGGGGCCTAAGTAGCGTATATGCATATGGTCTGATAGCAACGGAAATTGTTCAGACATGGCCCGATGATCTTGCATTAGTGTGTGAGATGGGAGAATCCAGGTGAATAGCAGCCCAGAGGTGCCTGAAACGATCATAGGGTGTCTTCTGGATCCTGGCATCGAAGAGGGGTCGCAAGGGCTCGAGGGCCGAGGGCTGGTGCCATTGGCGCCCCTCGGCCTCTGACTTTTGGTTGGAGAGGCGGGAAGGCTTGAAGCCATGGTGGGTCCGTGGGATGGAGGATTCCGTCATTGCCATTCAGGCTTTCCATACCTACAGTATGTACCTAATTCTTCAGTGTCGATCTTGTTGCGACTAACATTATAAAGCTCGCGTACGGGCGAACGATCGGGCGAGCTCACGGCAAAAGAACAGGCGCAAAGTCGCCTAATGAAAACCCTTTGATGTGAGCTCTCGATCCCACCTCCACCATAGACCTTAAGTAGACGAAACATCCACAAAGCATCAAATGATGGCTGAAGACTCAGACTACCGACATTTTCCCACTCCCCCAACCATTCCGATTTCCAAATTTATCGTCACTATTCCTGAGAAAGACCTGCGATCTCTCAAAGACCAACTTCGGACCTCGAAACTCGGTCCCAGAACTTACGAGAACACAGGAGCCGATGGCAAATATGGGGTTACTTACGAATGGATGTCGCAAGCAAAGGATTATTGGGAATCGACCTTTGACTGGTATGTCGACTGAAATGATAAGGGCTGGTTAAAGTTAACAGGGTCGGCTGACTTGTGTTCGACAAGGCGAGGTGTTGAATCCACCATCAACAGTATTCCCAATTTTATGGCCGATATCTCTATCCCCATTGCGAGTACCAGTCAGGACAACTCCTTCCAAATCCATTTCGCCGCGCTCTTCTCTCAGAGAAAAGACGCCATTCCCCTGATGTGTATCCATGGATGGCCTGGTAAGTCGTGAATCTTTCCCCTCTTTCCTGATCGACCCCGTCCAGCAACCCCCTGTGATATGTTGACATTTAACTCTGTTTTTCAGGTAGTTTCCTCGAATTTCTGGGAATTCTCTCCGCTCTTCAGAATAAATACAGCCCAGTTGATCTTCCATATCACATCATCGTCCCATCTCTCCCAGGATATGCATTCTCCGGTACCCCTCCCCTGGACCGAGACTGGAGACTTGAGGATTCTGCCAATCTTCTCCATAAGCTCATGTGTGGTCTGGGGTTTGAAGCAGGTTATGCACTACAAGGTGGCGATATCGGAAGTTATACGGCCCGGATCATGGCTGGCACTTTCAATTCCTGCAAAGGTTTGTGGATGATCTCTCCATTGAGCTCAACCGGAAAAATGCTAACGAGGATTCAGCGCTTCATCGTGAGAATCTGTCCTTGAGCATGTCTCGATTTGAAGCTAGCGATACTGACGAGAGACATAGTTAACTTTTGTCCCATACCTTGTCCAGACGAGAAGGTTCACGGCAGATTGCCAATTCAAGAATGGGAGAAACGAGGTCTAGAACGAGCTGATGATTTTGTCAAATATGGAACGGCATACGCGGTCGAACAGTCGACGAGAGCCTCTACAATCGGATTCGTATTGTCATCGAGCCCTGTTGCCCTGTTGGCATGGTATGGCGGTTCCCCCTGACACCATCGACCCCAATTCTAATTCACCTATTATTGTAATGCAGGATTGGCGAAAAATTCCTAGCCTGGACTGACGAGACTCCTTCTCTTGATCAGATCCTCGAATCTGTAACACTCTACTGGTTGACAGAGACCATTCCACGGGCCATGTATCCCTACCGACAGGTATGTTTCTCCCAGAAAGTTATCCTCTTACCTCCTCATCGATACACATCTGACTTGCATCCAGGAGACTGTCTACCCCCCTCGTCAAGCAAGAACCGAAGACGATTATCGTAAAGTGGTATCTCAAGGTGCCCAACGATACATGCCTCACAACGACCCAAAATATCACTGCCGTCAACCTCTGGGCTATTCATGGTTTCCAAAGGAAATTGTGCCGATTCCACAGAGTTGGGCGTCTACGACGGGGAATTTGGTTTGGTCTAACAAGCACACTAAGGTGAGTCTTACTGTTCACTCGATGTAAATTGCATCCAAGGACTAACTCTAGGGAAATGACGCAGGGAGGTCACTTTGCCGCTATGGAACAGCCGCAAGAATTACTGGCTGATATTGAGGATTTTTTGACACAAGTGTGGCTTACTGGGAAATGAGCTTTCTTTCCTTGGACATGTTCGTACGCTGTATGACTTTTGGAATAGTTAGGGGGATGAATGAGAGATCGATGTCGGGCCATGTCTCGCCGATATTAAACAATCGCTGAGTGACCCAACAAAGTCTCAGGTACACACCCACCAGACTGAACCTGTTGTCCTCGTCAGTGGATTAAATTTCCATATTCAGTCACGTTGTGATAAAGGGTGGACACTGTCAATCAGTCAAGACCAGGGCAAGGATTGATTACTGTTTCCATCATTCGCAACCAAGGGTATCTATCTCCACCAACTACCCGAGCAAGCTAGAGCCAATAGTAATACCAACAATACTAAGAATATAAGGATGACACAAAGTCAGGATCTACCTAGTAACAGCACATCATGAAAATAAACAACAGCCGTCTCAACCCTACCGGAGACGGACCTGAAAGACCTCGATTAGGTCAAAAGGAACTCCCGCCATTGAAACATGCCTGTATCCCGAGAACATAGTGCGTCGCCGATTTTGGGATGGTCCCAGGGTGCAGTGTCTGGCGACCAGAAACTTTGGAGTACGGCAACAAGGATTAGATCCCAGGAGCCGAACCCCTACGTCGTACGACTCTTTGCGAGTGATATATCGACCGCTGTGCGTAGAAAGGTCTGGATCCGTCGGTAAGAGGTTCGCGCGACCGACTGAACAAGGTTGGAACAAGGCTCAGAATCCTAGGCTTCTTCCTCCACTGTTGGCTGGTGGGTGGGTGGATGAGACGCGGCAGTTTTGGGCTTAACGGTGAGCTTGGGAACTGCAAGGTGTTAGTGAAATGTTACCATCTTCATCTCTTCACATATTCCAACGGGGAAGATTGGACTTACTGCTCAACCCATAGCCCTGTGTCTGACCCGTTTTATCAGAGTTGTCAATTTCGACCCTGATTGAGACATTCAGACCTCCAGGCAGCGGGCCTTCACTGGTGATACCACTAGCAGCTGGATGCTTGGTACCGGCACCCTCCTCACCGATATGAAGAGGGCTGTGTCCATCAAGGCCTTTGCTTCTGGGCTTAGGTCTCTCCTTGCCTTCTTCACCTGTCGATGGAACAGCAGCCTCGGTGCCGTTGACGCCATTGGTCACACCCACGCCAGACGAGTCTGGAGTAGGTGTATCGGGGATTTCGGTGATACAGGCATAGTTTCGACTGGGCATAGTGACGTAATTGGAGTCTGAGCTTTTCATTTTGCCACCAGGTTGCTCGTTGAACATATCGAGGAGTGTCTCATCGGTATTGCCATCTTTGAGATGGTGGATTTTGTTACGGCGTGCAAGTAAGTTGGCGACTGCTTTTGGAGGGGGTTTGTTGGTGATAGCAGATGAGACAATGTTGGGCATGTATCGTGGATCCTCGAGAGGGTCCATGTTGTTTGCGGGTGCAGAATAAAATCGACCCAGTGCGGCCAAATGTACATCGCCGCCCAGGATGGTGACGCGGATGGAAAACTCTTCTGAAAGCTTTTGAAGTCTGACGACTAAGTCTCGTCGTTCGTCCTTGTGATGTTTGGCGGTATAATGATCGTCAAGGTCGTCGAGCAAATCAACGGAGCCGTCGAATTGATTGAAGAGGCCGCCAGCAAAGCCAAACCGCTTGTTCAGAAGGCGAATCGGAGCTATAATGGGCGAGGACAAGATGTTCTCAAGCCATGCCAAGCGAGGATATGCAATGGGAACACCGAGCAGGAGGATGAGATGCTTGATATCCCCGTTTGCCGCTTGAAATTCCTTTTTGAGTCTCTCGAAGATGAGATCATAGGTCTCAGGATAATTGACCTGCTTCCTGGTCCGCTCCGTTCTTGCGTCAATGCCACAAAATGCGATGCGTTTGCCGAGACGCATATAGAGGTTTCTCGATCTCTCTTCAACGTAGGGGCCTGGTTTGTTGCCGACAATCCAGCTGGGATCGTCGGCTGTCCTTTTATATACGTAGGTATCCTTGAGTTGCCGAGGATCGGCACCAGCGGTACCATTCGCGTCTGCGGACATGGTGGAGGGTGCGTCAGTAGTGAAGGTGGACAGGGGGGGCGCGGTGTGATGCTGGAAGAGGCAATAGTATTTGAAACTAACACCTCCGATGCCTCTGAAGACAGCGCATCTCATGAAATGGTCAGTGTAGGAGCCGAAGCCGTCGATGATGTCATGGTCGTCCCAGATATTAATCTGAGGGATCTGGGAATTGGCTGCGGCGAAGGGCTCGGTACTATACCATTCAACATAGTTTTGAAAGTAATAGTCATCACATCTTCTCCTCAAGTCATTATCGAAAGGGAAATGTGCTCTTTTCCGCGGGTTTTGAATGTCGGTCCACTCTTTCAAAGGGCCTTTGACTCGAATGCTGTCATTGTAGATCTGATCTCCTCCACCGATCATGACATGAAAGGGTTTCTGCTTGTGGGTACGGAGGACGTCGTTCCACAGGGCAGGACCCGACCAGAAGTCCTCGTCGGTGCCGACGGAGAAACCATTGCAAGAGTGAAACATGATTCTGAAGGACTCGGTGGCGGCTGGAACGAAGAACTCCCTCGTAGGTTCTTTGCTCACGTCTGAGAGGAATCGAATCTTGGGAATTGAATATTGCCATCTCACTTCGGCCTCTGCCAAAGGAAGCTTTATGGAGAAGCGCCAGAATGCTTTCTGTGGATCCGAGTATAGTTTTAGACCGTCTATTTTCTGCGGAGGACTCTCTTTTGTCTGCGTTGTGCCGTCCGACGTGCCCAACGATTTCAATTCGATATAAGGATGTGCCTGGCCAGGCTTTGTGACCAGTAAGACGGAGCCATGCCAGAAGATATCAGAGCCTTCTTCAGACAGACGTTGGTAGTTGAGGAGAGGACCGCAAAGAACTTCGAGCTCGGAGCTGGTGCTGACGATACCTGGACCTTTTCCATGATATTCTTCGCCATTGGTGACGTGTTGGTACTCTGTGGGCAAGGAGGCGCCATCGAGTTGTCCCGTTTCTGCATAACACTGTCAATGGATTTCAGGGTGCGAAAGGGTCAACCAGAACCAGTACCTGCCATTATTGGTCGTGTTTTCCGCGCCTGATCTTTAAGGCGTCAACAAAGCACGGTGATCGTTGACGTTAGTAATTAGAGTCGTGCAAGCGCAAGCCTGTGTCCAAAGCTTCCACTAATCAGCAGACTCAGATAACTGGTAAGGAGCTCTTGAGACGAAAGGAGGGAGTCCAAGGCGTGGCGTGGCGTGGCGCGGTGCGATTGGAGACACACGAGAAGCGCAGCACCTGTCGGAGGATTCGAGATTCCTCAAAAAGGAGCGACGGTTATGAGACAACAACGAGGTAGGCAATGTAGGGGAGGTTCAGCGGAGCATGAGGATAAGGAGAGATCGATCAGCAGGATGACGCTCCATTATTCACGGGTCAATGTGTTGACAAGACGATCGAAACAAGGCCTAGGGAGCCAGATCATGCCAGGCTTAATTACCTGCTGTACTCCTGCCATTCCAAGCGGGATGACGACAACAAGCCACGCCAAGCAGCGCCAATGCCTCGCCCCTCCGGTAAGCATCCATGACATGAGCAAATGGGAATCAGACGGTAATTGCAAGCTTCGAGATTGGCTCACTGGCAATTCTGAGTTGGAGAGGCGCCTTGGACAACATCACTTTACGTATATAAGTCGATCAGTCTTTTTTGTCGTAGCTGAGACCAAACTTTTGGCATTGCATCTGCAGCCCTGAATAATAAACACAGGCGAATGGGAAATACTAACGTGCACTTATCTTTTGTGTGAACATACAATTCTACCATGAAAGCTGAACAGTTCAGGTTCATGATTTTATCGCCCTGAGCCGAATACAAACATCTCAAGCTCTACCCGCGCCTCGTGGCTCAGCTCAAGTATAATTAATCACTTTCTCTAGACTCCATGCTCCCTCCCGCATTATAAAACCATCATTCGCTATTCTTTGTCATCCTTGGGCTGCGGATCGCCAATACCATGTTCGTAAATGGCAAACAACGTATCGCTCTCTGGGAGACACGGGCTGTCGTAGATTTTGCAGATTCTGGTCTCTCCACGCCCCTTCTTCAGACTGAGTCTTGTGGTACTGGCGTGTGCAATTATATTGCCGCCAATCGGTTTTTTAGGGTCGGGGTTATACATGGCGCTGGGACCGCCGTCGACTTGTGCAACCACTTGGTTCGTGATGACGACAGCAATTCCAAACTCATCAGCCAGTCGCTGCAATGTTCTGAGGAACCTTGCCATGTGGGATTGCCGAGATGACAACTCTCCTCGTCCATTGTAGTCTGTCCGATATAGAGAAGTGGCCGAGTCCACAATCAAAAGTGAAAATCGTGTCTCACACATCATTTGCGCTGCCTGTTGAAGCAGCTGCAGTTGATGTTCTGAGTTGTATGCGCGGGCGTAGGCAACATTGTCGAGCACCTCTTGACCCTCGAGCCCATATCGGTTGGCCACTGATAGCAGACGCACTGGACGGAATGTACCTTCTGTGTCGATATACAGGCACTTTCCTTCTCCCCCGCCCATGTCGAACGGTAGTTGGCATGTTACCGCCAATGTGTGACAAATCTGACTCTTGCCCGTTCTGAACTCTCCGAATATTTCTGTGATAGAGCCGGTTTCTATCCCGCCCCCCAGAAGTCGGTCGAGGTTCTTGGAGCCTGTGCTGATTGAGATCAAGTCGCTTCGACGGGCGTGCATTTCGGTCGCGGTGGTGAATCCCATGGGCACCAGCTTCATAGCTAAGAGAAGTCAGCATGCATCGACGAATGCCTCATTCTTCGACATCACCGTACCTTCGTTCAACAGTTTGGTGGCTTTAGCTTCGGAGATGCCCTTGATCTGCTCAAGCAACCTCCGTGGCCTATCTCGAGGATTAGCTTCGGGTCAGGCAAAGTCATCTGGCGCTCTGACGTGTAGGCAATTGACTCCACAGTGTGATAACCTCCTTCCACTACTAGTTTTATATCTCGATCTGTAAGACCTGCGATGCCCTAGTCAATTAGCGTAGGCTCTTCCTCTATGATCACAAAACTTACCACAAGTTGAGATACAGGTATTGGTGCTCCTGGACCACCAGGCATGTCCTCATATTCATCTTGTGGAGCGGCATCGGGCACCTCTGTCTCAGTCATGGTCGTGTTGTTGCGGGGTCTCTGGAGCGCAGCAAGAACACCCTTCTCCACAGGCGAGTGCTCACCAGTAAAGGGTGGACGAGGATTTAGTGGAGGATCAAATAACAATGCCGACCGGAAATCTTGAAGGCGATGATGGGTCAAGTGTCAGTATTCTGTTCAAGGCCAATGACTCGCAGCTGCAGAGGATAATTGATCGACAGACTAGACGAGGTGGGTGGCGAGCCAGATGTGTTGAAGCGCGTCTGGAAGCGCGTCCTGAACGCGAATGTTGCCTGGGAAGGAACGCGCGATCACGTGATGTCAAGGGAGACTTTCTGGATCGCCAAGCACGAAACGACCTCAACATCACAAGTCGAAACATACGGAGTATGCGTACAATAGTCATGCATTATCAATGTGCTATAAGAGCATTCCATCCTGGCTAATCCTTCTTTTCAGAGGCTAATCACACGCAGATCCAATCGAAATAGTGGTACACAGTCCAAGCCCAGCCCGATATTCTCTCAGTCCCACCTCAGTTGCTCATACTACGATCACTGATCAGTAGTAAACCTTTGGATGAATTGACGCCATGGCCAGCCACTTCATTCATCGCTGCATGATATGTTTTGGTGGCCCTCCCTTTTACATTCCGTCATTGCGAGCCGGCCCATGGACCAAAAAATATTCGACTTTCAAACCCTCGGTTGCCCGTTGATGACCAATTGCGTGTAAAAAGTTCAGTCTATCACCTTCACAACATAACTTCTAAAGTTCTGGTCCTCCAGAAGCCTCTCCATGTCCGCTTCAGTCATTTGAATAACCACCTCCAGATAATCCTTTCTCGCGTCGAAAGGAAGAACAATGCAAGATCCTGGATCCCGAGACCACGGTTTGCGCACCCAGTCGGGCTGACCGAGCTCCAGGCCCAAGGTAGATTCATATCCTTCCAGCTTCTCCCAACTTGTGATATACATATCGGCTCCATTTGACCGGTCCATGTTGCTGGCTTGCAAATCTCTCACATCGCAGTTTACATCGGCGAACATGGACACAGTGATTGCTTGGCGGATGTACGGCTCATCCACGTTGTTGATGGCACGCCGTATCTCTTTGGCGGCCTTGACCAATGTGCTGATATCATCTCGTGAAATTTCGTCGAGTGGCATCTGCGCACTGGCAAAGTCTATGGCGGCGCCGAAATAATGGTCTGGCAGACGATTTCTGAGTCTGTTACGAATGTTGGTGGGTATCAACAATTTAGAAGTTGTCACTGTTGTCGAACTAGCAAGGGATGGTATCCTCGCTTTCATCATGCTATGCCACAACAACGCCTGCAGAACGTCATTGGAAGTCATAAAGGTCGAGTGTTCGTGGTCTTCGAGCATGGTCTTGAGTCTGTCGAGTTCGCGGAGAGAAAACGCCACGACACAACCACGCCCCTTCACCGGCGGTTTGACTTCAGGAGCACCTGAATTCAAGATTCGACACCTGAGCTGTCGGCTGCTTATCTGATTATGGTTGCTCCAAGACAGTTCCTTTCTTACCACACTCTTGTAGTTGGCAAACGTTGCGAGACGCATTGACAGCGAAGGACTGTCCTGTCCGTTGGTGTCAAGATATCGCACGAACCTGAAATCATCCTTGAGCACACTTCCAGAGAGCAACAGGCTGATGCCGGTGCCATCAGATATGCAATGATGGAGGTAAAAACTGACTATGACTCCACCTTGCACAAAGTTTGCTTGGACTCGAAAGACGGGGGCGCGGTCATCGTCGGCAGATTCTGTCAATGCTGAGACGAGATCAGGTTTGATGACACTAGGTGGTAAGTGCATGCTGTCAAGTTGATCATAAGTGTATGGGACTTCATCCCACGTCAGATGGCGGACACTGACGCCGGTGTAGTCTAGGTAATCCTGCTCAGAGAAACGTATTTCGACTGCGCCGACCCGCGAATCCGAGTTCCCAGCCGCCACCACATGACCGGCCAAATAAGGCTTTGCATCGACGGTCTTCCTGATAAAGTTGTTTAGCCGCTGCACAACGTCCGAGTATGGTGTTGTATCAGGCATGCGATATGATAGGCATATCCTGATGTACGCTCGGGGCATGCATTGTTCGATGCTTGACAATTGAATTACGTGCTCGAGATTGACGGAGTCGCCGTCTGCAAAAGGGTGACCTGGTGAATCCAGAGACTCGGACGTAGAATCGACGCAGTCGGTCTCTGAACCATTAGGGAAGAGGGCTGCAACTGAGTCATGCGAGGATACGGTTGAGGGTCGTGCGCTGAGGGGACTTTCCGACATTTCAGACTCGCTGGGCAGATGGGGAGCAGCGTTATGGTCTTCAATGGTCCCGTTAACTTGAGGCCGATCAGCCATGAGGAAAGGTTGCCGGATCGGAGATGAAGATTACCGAGAGTTGACCTGATTGCCGAGACAAGGTCAGATGGTGGCGACAAGGGTTTATTCTTGTCTATAGATTCAGGCCAAGATGGTGTTGAATCATACTGACGGAGTAGGAGCATATTGAGGAGGCTTTCTCATGCGACAACAGGCCAGCCTAAGGGAGGCGAGGCGAGGCGAGGAGGCGGTGCCCTGTTGGTTTTTGGTGGAACTGGGGCGAGGCTTGCCAGGTATCAGCAGCACTCGTCTTTTTCTTGGTTGGACTTGACTGAATACGCGGCGGATCTCGAGGAACTCAACGCCATGTCACCCCGGGCCAAGCATCAGATTTGATACAAATTACCAGGACAAGTCGCAAGGGGGAAGCGTGGAATCAGCAATGTGTCGGCAACGCCAACAAAGAGTTGGGTGGTGATTTCAGGAGAGGCAAGCCAATCAAACAGGAGCAGGCTGGTTAAAGAGCCAACGAACAAGAGATGCGGGCCGTCAAAGACGTGGTCGAGATGCCCAGGCAGAGAAGTAGGTAGTCGAGGAATCAGGCTACCGTGGATAGAGGACTAAATAGACGAAATGTAAGAGCAAGTGAGAACATGCGGATGATACGATGGACGCAGAGGAGGAGAGTCGGTTGCCTCTTGGTGGATAGGACGTCGGTGGGGTTCGGAGAAGGTATTGGCATGGTGTGCAACGAATGTCGAGTGTAGATATCCCTACGCGCCTCAAGATGCAGACCCATGTGGATGACTATCGACTATGTGTTTAGCGTTGCCGGATTTAGAGAGGTGCGTATGGTCAGGAAAGTAAAAAAGCCCCAGGCGAGGAGATGCAGACAAAGGCCATGGCCAAGGCAGCGGAGTGATCTTGTCGGCGATGATCTGCTGCCAGCACGGCAAGCAGGGTTGTATCATGTATGTACGAAGAAGTATCGTGAGGATACAGGGCCTGCAAGGCGAGAATGGTCAGCGATCACGACCGCTAGAGGTTGCTCTGTGTCACCTCGCCATGCTGCCGAAACGGAAGCGGTCAGCCTCGCTTTTTGAGCAGGCCCACCTCTTTCGGCTCGGGTGTGGCACTAATTGGATCCCTGTTCTGTAGATAACCAGTCGGCGGTCGTGTGCTGGGGAGTGCGTGGAGAGGTGCTTGGGGCTGCGGGCAGGGCAATGTGACGACAGATCTGAATTGTCTCCAGACGCGGCGTGGGCGGGTCGAGTCTTGATTCTTGTCCAACTCCCAGGGTTGTGCGTGTATCGAGGTGGCCCAAAAGGTTCACGGGCGCTGAGAGCCGTCCTTTGGCCTAGAATGGATAGTGCCGGAGACGATTTAAGAGATTCAGGAACGAGACACTGACATGAGGCAGCTTGGGTCAGCTGAGCATGCGAGGCAGCGGAAGGGCAAGATTTGGCGTTGCAGGGCGGTAGGGACGGAAGGTATGGACTATGGAGTGGGTTAGTGGGTGAGTGGGTAGGGCACGGTAGGGGCAGACGCTGCAGGGCCATGACAACTTACAAGTCATGGAAGTGACAGAGAAGAGCCTTCTCTCCAATGAACCAGGGTGCAAGCCATAAGCGAACTGCTCAACATCGTGCGCTACGGTACGCATACTGCGACATGCATGGTGGAGAGGTAGTCGAGGGTCCCGTGGGATAGTATGCGTTTGCCGGGAGCAGGGTCGGCAGGACATGACCGTATCAGGCGTAAGATGATGTGGGCATTCGCGGCATGAAGGCAGATAAAGGCTTGCTTGTCGGGGCTAGTGTCTTGAGTTGAAATGAAAAGAATTTTGTGAAAGTTGAGGGTGAAGTGTGCTTGTGGAGATGGGGATAGCGATGCGAGCTTCGCAATCACAAGTGGTCCCCCAGCAAACCTGCTATGAGTCTGTCATGGTTTGTGATTAATTACCTCAGAGGCTTCAGCACCACATCGGAGCCAGGCAGACAGGCAGATAGGCAACAAGGTCCATCAAATGATATTGGTTGGATGCATCAAATTTGCTCCATTCAGGGAGGTGGAGAGTGATGAAGGATCTTGGGCCGTCTTGATTGCCATGCACTCCATGGCAATCCATGCGTCCTTGGGCCTTTGGTCTACGAATATGTATGGCCAGGCGTGCTGGGGAGGCTCCTCGGCCCTGGGCGCAGTGGACCGAGGGGACCATGGAGGGCACGGCGGGGCATCTGATGATCCTCTACAGGTAAATCGACTACCCATTGTCCCACGTCTCGGTGGCACCATGCGTGGTCTTGGGGCCCTGAGATATAGTAAGTCTTGAATTAAGGGCAGCTTAAGTACTGTATGTGCTGCGTATGTGTACGCATATGCGCAGGCATATTGTACTGCAAGTGTATGCGTACAGTGGGTGTCTTGTAGGCCTATTCATCCCTCTCACGCATACCTACGGAGTACGAGTGCACAGACTTTCGGCTGGACGGAGACTCAACTGCCCACGAGCCCAACTAACGAGAGTTTGAGGGAGCGGCCGGGCGCCGTGGGCCGAGGGGCCGTGGCGCTGCCACAATTGGTAATGTCATCTGCGGAATCACATTTCCGTCAGCTGGGGGAGCGCTGCCTCTCATTCCATGTGCAAGCGGTGGCGTATGTATGCGTATGCGTATGCGTATGTTGTTTCCAGCGTGCCGTACTTGAGTGTGGCCTATCGATTGGGAGACCAGCTGGATCCATGATGAAGGATGTTGAAAAAAGAAGAAAAGAGTACGGAGATGACTGAAATGAACTCGTGAACCGCAGAGACTTTGTCAATATAAACTAGGGGTCCCCTGCGAATGCCACCCAGGATCAGCTGGTGGGCCAAATATGGGGTGGCTTCACACGCAAGGCAACGGGGAGCCGACATCCCCGGACGTCACCCAGTTCCGCGCCCGTGGACCTAACTGGATGTGTAATTTGGGGCTTGGTGGACCAGGGCCAGAGAGGCTCAAGCCTCAGGGTCGCCCCAGGCCAGGGAATGGATCGATGGCTCCTCGACTTTTGATTGATCACGACGAAGCATGACTTGCACTGCGTCCTTGGAGTCGAGGGGCCGAGGGGCGAGGGGCCATGCTGGCATGCCATGGTCCAAAGGCCAATGCTTTCTTTGTATCGTTCCTGATCCTCTCTCGCAGTCGATGTTTGATTGATTATACAGCACGCACCATGCATCATGGCAGCTGCACAAGTGCGAATTTGGGTGCCGGCGATATGTGTGGTGTTAGGTATGCATCCATGGCCGTGAGGTCCCTGTTTTGTAATTCTTGACCTAAATTCTGAGAGGCCTCCTGCGAGTAGATCCCGAGGCGTCCAGGGAACGCTTGGTGCTGCAAGCTTAGGTAGGCATAGGTAGTAATTATGACTGAGTTAAAAGTTACAGTACAAGTCCAGACGATCTCCAGTGCAGTAGTCCCCCAGTCCCCAGGTCCTTTGTTTTAGGCTTTGAGCCAGCTAAAACGTCCCTCGGCGCAGCAGCTTAGTTCTTACCTATCGAACTGGCGTGCCCCTTTGTGCCCATCTCCAGCACGCTAACCCAAGACATGCATATTGCGTAGAGAGATGCCATTTATATTACTAAAAGTACAACGGACAGGACGGACAGGACGGACAGGCTGTTGTCTGCAGGTCGAGACATCACTGTTGGAATTTCGCCACTCGGTAAAAGACGTGGAAATCAGAAAACATTGACTTAATTGCGACCTATTTCGTACCGACTGCAACATGGCTTCAGACTCTCGTGCCCAAATTGAGGCCCAAAAATGCCAACCGCTGCATGCATGCCCAAGCCCACTGCACCTGAAAGACGTTACTTACTTACCCTGGTGCCCATGTATGCGTACAATGCCTGGTTCCAACAACTCGACATTATGCCGTCGAGACGGTGAGTCGAAATCTTGACTAGGCCACCGTGCCATCACAACACATATGTGACGAGATTTCTTCAATACCAATTCTCATCTGACCGCTCATCTACCAAGTTTCTTCGACGAGAGCCAGAGGTTCTAGACGTTTGGAATACGATGATCGTCGCCGAATCGTGTGGCGTGGGATCGGCGCCGAGGCGTCCCCCACTATGGACACGACACCCGACACCCGACATTGGGGCTGCCCAACAGGCGGCCAACAACATCAGCAAGTAAGATGTGTCAAAACCCAAAAGAGATGCTGTCAATGCACAGATCGACACTTTGGCAGCAGCAGGCAAACCAATATGTCCATTTGTGCCATCTCGGAGACCAACGATATGACCATGACGATGATGGCGGTTGAGCTTGGAGGCAGGGGTATCAGAGTGAGCATGGGTTTCACTGCTTCAAGATTGAGTCCACCAATACAGAGAAAAGCATCATTGAGATACACAATTGTCTATCAAAGAATGAATGAACACATTTTAAACTCAAGTAGGAGTGGATTTCCCGTTGACCCGCCGGACGGTTCACGCTTCCTCCCTTAACATTAAATTGCGTGCGCCGAGATGGAGCCAAACGACTTTGGGCGATGCCCACTCTGCCTCTGCTCAGTATCCACTGCATGATCTGACACTGACACTGACACTGACACTGATTGATGATTGACATCCCACGAGACCCACGGGCGACACGCCTAGGCTACGGGCCCCGGCACTGTCCGCGTTCTCCATCCTCCGTAAGCTACAAGGGCTTCCTTGCTGCTCTTGAAATTGGGCCGAGAGGCCCGAGGGCCCAGGGGCAGCCAGAGCTAGAGGGGTACTTCCCCGCCATAATCTGATTGACGGATTAAGCGCGGCTCTATTATTATTACTTCAAAAATTGAGTGTTGAACTCAATTAATTGCAAAATAATGCGATCGGGTGCCTTGTTCCCTGAACCAATCATGGTCCATTAATATTACCCAGTTTACTCGACTTAGCAGAACCGTGGATGTGGACGCATATACGAAAACGCATACTGACGCGTATGCAGTCACTCAGGGTTGGTTACTCGTAAGGCAGCCTGTACTGGAAGACATCGAATTGTCCTACTTCGCTTCGCTCAGTAAGTTCTACATTGGGTTTGGTGTCCTACTGTAGGGAAAAATGTCTTTCGGAAAAACTTCTACGTAATATGATTGGCTGAAAGCGAATCTTGGCGCGAAATGATTGGATATGCGCGAGTTACGATCCCGTGACTGAGTTTTCGGAATATTCTCCTCGAGTTTTTCCGAATAATCTTGGAGTACCACGTGAGTGCCTTAGAGAGGGTACCCTAGAGAGGTCCCCTAGAGAGAGTGCCCTAGAGAGAGTGCCCTGGAGAGAGTGCCCTGGAGAGAGTGCCC